>NW_026067907.1:1176447-1282263 GCF_014885135.2 Alexandromys fortis
AAAAAAAAAAAAGGTCTCTAAGGTTGTGTTGAGAGGAGGTGGTTTAGAAATGAAGAATTAGTGGAATGAGATTCTAGTATTAGCTGAGCATTTAAAAAAAACAAGTGTTCTTACTGTTATGGTTTAAGTAAAATACTGTGGATTGCTGAGTGGCAGCAGTGGGCAGCAGGCATGAGACCATGGCGGGCCATGAAGCCAGCTGGGCCCCAGGCAGGGAGCCCCCAAGTGGCCCACAGGCCATGAGGGCCAGTGGGTCCTAGGCAGGGAGCCGCGTGGTGGGTGAGAGACCTAGACAGATAGGCACACCATGCAGAGTGAAGTTAGATATTTATTTAGTGGGTTATGGAGGGGAAAGGGAGAAGAGCAGAGAGGTGGGGGGGAGTAGCCATGGCAACATCTACCTCTTTGGGAGAGAGACAGAAAAGGAAAAAGCTCAAACTGCAAGCAGAAGGAAGATCTGCCTGCTTCTGCAGTGGACAGGGAGGGGTAGGGGGGATGGAGTGGGCAGGGCTTGTCTCTTAAAGGAATAGGACAGACCATTACATTCCCATCTCTTCTTTAATAATAAAAAGGCAGGAGGTTAGGCACTACAGGTTAAAGGAATTGGGATGCGGATTCTAAACACTATTTCCTTCTTATTTGTAGGTGTTGTCTTGAGGGGGGAGCCTGAGAAAGCTGGGTGATGGTCACATCCTGGTGTAGCTGGTCTCTTTGCTCCTGTCTGGTGTTTGTGGTATGGAAATGTCTGGTGTCTCTTATACCTATTTAAGGTATTGGCAGAACAGAGGACAAAGTTAAGTTTAGGAAGAAAAAGGTTTTAGGACCAGGGAATTGAGAGGTGTGTATCTGGCCTGTTTAAGGTGGATCCTTCAATTCGGCTCCCTGGAACTCACAAGAATTCTTTGGGCTTGTGAAAACATAAATTTTAAATTTATATCAGAATAACAGTGGCAGGTATTTTTGTACAATGAAAAGTATTTTTAAGGCTATGGAAGGCAGTGTGAGAGAGAATTTTGATAGCATACACTTGTCCTCACATCTTTATAACTTTCAGGTACACACCTTAATAACTTGTATTTGTTAAACAACAAAACTTCTCAGTTATCAAACTACATCAGAGGTCTTTGAGAAGGATAAAATTTTACTTGAATTATTGATTAAAAAACAAGAAAGAACTTACTTGGTTGGTCCCTAGAGCTACTCCTCAGGGTCCTCCATGGTCACTGAAGATCATATTTGCCTTTTTCTGTTTAGTGCAGGGTCTGCCAGACTCCAGAAGATCCTGTGGGCTAAGAAATCTGTAGGAAGACAAGCCTACCTTGACCTGAGCAGCTAGGCTGTCGATTCCAGTGATTCAGTCCATGTCTGGAGATCTTCAGTTTAGATGAAAAGCAGTTTTGCCCAGTGATTGGCAGTTGAAATAAATTGCAGATGGATGTTGTTTTGTGCCCATTTGTCTTTTGTCTTTTTTGGAGGAAATAGAGTGCTGCTGCTAGGGGCCAACCTGTCTCTTTTTGTTATGAAAAGTTTTTAATAATTAAATATTTAAATGCCATATTTTCCAAATCTCTGAGCAGTTGAAGGCTATTTATTAAGTATAGCTACAGTACAGAATCTGCCTGGAGAGATAGGTCTGAGCTTGACTGTACTGACTTTCAACTTAACAGGTAAGATTTACACTCATAAAAAGACAGACAAAAGAAAAAAAATGCTTGCAATACAAGGTTAATGGCAGAACAGACAATAGTAGAGAACATCTTACTATATTTTAAATCAGGGTTGGATTAAATATACAATATTTTTGTAAGAGACTTAAAAGTACATACCAATTTAAAACATGAAACTTATTGCTTTGTGGTCTAGAATAAGATACAATGAATGATTATAACATTTAACAGTAAACATAGGTGCATTTAAGTTACATGTATGCACACACACACATACATACATACACAGTGAACAGAAGTTGGGCAAAGTGGATGCTCTTGGTGGGCCCTACCAAAGGCATGCCACTGCACAAAACACACAGGTAACAAAGTCAACACCAGGGAACCAGGCAGGGAATACCTCAGTAAAGATGGCAGGACTTGGTCACCTGACCTCAGTCAAAATAGCAATGGTCACATGTTGTATGGAAGAGAGACCTAGAGGTGTGATCCACCCTACTGCCGAGCCATCGTGCCACAAACTGCAGTGGGGAGCAAAGGCTGGAACTGAAAACAGCTGCCTTGTGAATCTGACCAATTTTGTCAGCAGTGGTAGCGGTGGCAGGAACAGTTTGAGGAACAGTGGAGCTGGTGGGACACTGGTGGAGCATAGTTTGAGGGTTTATACCATAGCTGAAAATGCGAAAACCGCAAAAAACACCACAGGGACTGTAGAAGAGCATCCTCTCTCTATAGGCAGGGGGTCAAAGCCTGAAGGGCTCTGGTCCAGGTGACTGGGAAACCAGAGAGGCTAGAGGCCGCTTCAAGCTGTCTCTCACAGTGGGGACCACTTACGAGTGGTCCAAGAGAAAACAAAAGAAAAAGAAAGAAAAATCTGAGGGACCCTGGGCCCCCAAACTGAATGCACCACATGGTGTGTGCAGTGCTAGGGCGGGAGGACCAACCCCGGGTTGTCAGGTCACGTTTTTAGCTATGGAAAGCAGTGAAGGGCTCAACCGTAGCTGTGAAGGCTGTGGTTGGGGGCTGGAAGGGGGGAAAACTCACCACTAAAGCTGCTGGTGTGCATTGAGGTTGGCGTTCAGGCAGATAGAACATGTGGTTGTTGTGGAAAAAATACCTGCTTCCGGATCCTGACCCCAGGAGGTCAAGGGCAAGAAAGACTTCCGAGTCTCAGGCACCAATTTTATTGTCTCTCACTGCCGCCTGGCTCCTTGCCTGCCCTTCATGGCCTGTGGGCCACTTGGGGAACAGTGCTGTACTCAGGGGCTCCCTGCCTGGGACTGGCTGTCCACTGCATTCCTCAAGGAACAGTAGCACTTTACCTTAACCATAACACTGACCACATCATGTTTATTCCAAAATCCTCCTGCAGACACCAGCATTTTTCAATGTATTTAGTAAGAACTCAACTTGTATTGCTCAAATTCCATTTTCTTAAAACATTTGGTATATTTTCTTTCAACATTCTGAAGTATCTACCATCTGTTTGTCTATCTACCTATCTGTCTGTCTTCTCTCTCTCTCTCTCTCTCTCTCTCTCTCTCTCTCTCTCTCTCTCTCTGTGTATGTGTGTGTGCCTGCATGGGAGTATGCACACATGCACGTGTATGTGTGTGTGTATATGTGTGTGTGAGTGTGTGTGTGTGTGTGTGAGTGCCTGACTGTGAACAGGTGGAGGTCAGCTGAGGGTGTCTGGTTCCTGAAAGCTGGAGTTAAGGTGTTTTCAGGATGCTTGTTATGTGGATGCTGGAATCTGAATTCCAAAATTTATGATCGTGCAACGAGGCTCTTAAGAGCTGAGTCATTTCTCCAGCCCCTGGTTTCAACTTCTCAAAATGTTATTAAGACTTATTTTTTGTTTATGGTTCTGACCACAACTGGGCGATGGCTTTGTGCTTGGCCTGAGGTCCAGGGTGGTACAGTTATTCCTGCCAACAGATAGGGAGCGCCTCATTCCTTTTGACCTTCACTGCCCGTAATAACTGAAGCATCTGTGCAGTTTCTCTGGATCATTAAGTAGCCCTTGACTTGGGGATGACGTCTGTCCTCTTGCTCTGTTCTGTTCATATCCTGCTGGAGTTCTCGCTGCATTCCTGGAACTATGCTTGGCTAGTCATGACCGCAGAAGCACGACTTCATATCCAGAAAGATGGCAATGTCGCTTTTACCCATAGATCAATCAAGGACCAACATAGAACTCAAGTTCTTAAAGCAGCGCCTAAGGCTGAGCTTAGAACAAATGCCCTGAAACAGGGCTATGGGCAACAGACAGCGAGTGGACTAAATTGGAAGGAAAACTACCATTACATAACCTTTATTTATGCTCTGTTTCATATAGGCTCCTTTTTGTGGTGGGTGCTTTTGTGTCCTTTCACCTGGGACCCCATTTTTGAAGGATCCCATTCTATGTGGGTTATTGGATGCACTTCAGCAGTTGCCCCTCGCCCATTACACCTTATATTGTTGTGCTGGTTACATCACATGCTTGCTGAATGAGTCAAGTTAGCATGATTGGAATCAAAACAACCAAAACCAATGGCAACGCAAGAGAGTGATGTAGAAGTCAGGAAATAGAGATCCCATGGAGAACACACTGTTTGGATGGTGGGGCAAGCTGGAAATTCACGTTGCCACCAGCGGAAGTGAGCACACGGGGAGGTGGCCCTGCCGTAAAGGAAGCAAATATCACCATGGCATGTTTCGAATATGAAATGTACCCACGAGGCATCACCATGTCATGCTTTGGATGGGAAATGTTCTCCATTGGCGCATGTATTTGAACCCTTAGTCCTCAGTTGTGGAGGACTAAATGTGTGAGCCTATTTCCACCTTATCTCAAGGTCAGAGAGTTTTAGTTCATTCAAAGTTGTTGACAAGAAGTCTAGCTACACATTCTGACCTAGGATGTGGCTACTTGGTTCTTTTGACATTAAGACGGCCCATACAGGTAGATTCTCTCCACTTTGACCGGTGTTCAGAAAATTCTAGCATACTTCTGCTTCTTTTCCATTAGGAGGTTTGACCTTGGGAATGGCTACTTTTAGGATACTTGGTTTAGGGTGGGTTCACTGCCTAAACAACAGTATGCTTTTTTATAAATTAATTGCTTCACGGCTCAAAGCATTGAAGCATGAAACTCTTCTAGCTGTCCTTTGTGTCATGTTAAAGCAGTCTTTTGTCCTCTTCCCCCTGCTGTACTGGGGTATGAAAATGTATGGAAAATTAAATACAGTGGGATTTCAGGATTCACTCCCTCCTGGTACTATCCCAATGTTTTCTGAGTTATTATTTTCACTCCTGTCCTCGTACCCTTTACCAACTCCTCTAATCCCCATACCCCTATCATGGTAAGTGGTATTTTTGTTGAAGCTGGTCTCTGACATTTAACTGGTGGGAAGACAGTGGAACTCTGAAGATGTGGCTGTGTTGGTGTAAGTAGGTCACTGGAGGCTGTCCTGCAGATTTTATAGGATGACTCTGCCTCTTGCCTCAACTCTGTTTCCTGCTTCCTGGTAAGGAAGCTGCCTGTTGCCATGCCTTCCTTCCTCATGTGACAGACTGTATTCCTTCAAAGTGTGAGCCAAAGCAATCTCTCCTCCCTTGGGTTACATTAGCCTGTTATTTTAGCATAGCAACAAGAACACACAAAACAAAAACAAACAACCTTCCAACGCACCACACTTTTCAAGTAACCTAAATTCCAGCCCTTAAGTGGCTCTGATACCGACATAATTCCTAAATTATTATCTCTAGTAATGTCCCCAGTAGCTTATAGAAAAATGGCCATGGGAGACATAACTCTTAAAATTATACCAGTTTTGATAAGGATGAAACCTCAGATAACATGAAGACAAGTTTGCATTTGGGAGAGAGACTTCCCAGCACAGATTTCCCTGATGGAATGACCTGCCAAAGTCTTGGTACGGCAGCCCATCTGATAAAGGTCAGTGGACACCCGACAAGCTGATACACTCAGCACCTGCCTGACCAAAAACATTTCCTCTTTTCCTCAACCCAAAGGGCATCCTCCTCTCAGAGTTTAAACACCAATAAACTAAATCACCACACTCAGTGTTTTATCACCTCCCTGTCCCACTAGACAGCGATCTGCGTGGCTATGAACATTAAGAAAGATGCCATATGGCTGCTGTTTGCTGCTCTTGATACTTAAAAAAAAAATACCCAAACTCTCTCACTTCTAAACTGGGAAGGAGGCGGGAGAGAAGGGACCCAAAGAGTCTTTGAAATGGTCTTTGAAGAAAAGAGGGAAATACATAATCCTTTCATCAGTGTGACAAGTTAGGGATTTTCAGTAATAAGTATTTTCCAAGTTACTGTCTGTGACTATTAAGGGGGTAGGAAAAGTGCCAGGTCATTTCCAGACTTGTAGATCTCAAAATATATTATTATTATTATTATTATTATTATTATTATTATTGCGACTACTACTATTATTATTATTAGACCAGTGTACCAGGTGTGACACTCAAACCAAATTTTCTGACCATCTCAAGTTCTGCTTGCATGCATGCGTGGTGTTGGTTTAGAAGTGACAGGATTTATGTTCTTGGTTACAGTTGTCTCTGGCTCACGCCCTTTCATGCTACAGGCTGCTCTAATTTTCCTGGCCTGGAGCCTCCTCCACTAAACAAGAAAAGAAGATGGCAAGGAACAGAGAAAGAGCAGGGTCAGAGGGAACTGGACCCGGACCTGATCTTCATCCAGTCGTCTGATTTTTTAAGTGGTTTGTTGTTTTGGAAGTGTCTGTCACGGGCTGTGAATCATGGCTAATTTCATCATTAAACAGGCCTCGGAGATTTTGTTCTAAAGAGATACTACAGAATTCTACTCTCCCAAGTCAGAAGCATAGAAGCCCGGCAGTGGGGGTGGCCAGACCTGAGTCAGAGAAGAACTCTGGATGCTGGGTTGAGCAGGTTTGGAGGGCTTTGGGTAGACACCCTTCGCTCTTGACTGCTCTCCCTCTCCACCCACTCTCTTTCCTGAAACTTTCGAAGGTTAGTGGGAGTAAATGTTGACAGCTGATAATTGGTGTAGAATCCTTTCTACTTCAGCAGATTTTTGAACTAGAGCCCCCACCCCTCTCCCCAGTCTTTTTTGCTGATGGGGGTTGGGGGATAGGAACCTGCCCTCTCCGCCAAGGAGTTTTTGCTGCCTACTCTTCAATCACAAGTTCCTTCCCTTTGCCTCGCCAAGACTTAAAAAGAGCTTTCAAGTACTTATAAAAAAGTCGTTCCTAAATCATCTCAAGGCCACTAACACATAATGTTTGGTCACACTTTCCTGAAGTGCAATGGCATATTAAGAGTTGATTTCATTCCCCCCCCCTCCCCGTATTCTCTTTTAGGGATATAAGACATTATCTCAAATTATTACCCCAGAGACAGACATGAGAATTTTGTGCTATTCTATCTCTCAAATCATTTTAAGTATTATATTTCATTTCATTTTGCCTCAATCTCTTGGATAGTTATTTTCTTCATATTTCCTTGTATCATTTAAAAATTACTTTTTTTCTTGGCCAGGGTCTAAAGAATTGCATTAAAAGACTAAGGAATTATTGGGGGGAAAAACCCATTAGTACAATGAGCATGACCAAAAGAAATTGGCTAATTTCACCCATCTTCTTTTGGGCTCTTATAAGAAAATGGTTGAAATGTATCTGCTATAAGCTACTGGCATTCTGAAATCGATTTAAGGTTGGAGCACACACAAAAAAAGAAAAGCCTCATTGAAAAAAATTCAAATCTTTGATTTGGAGATAACTTTTAAAATCTCAGCAAGTTCCACGTTGAGAGGATAACAGATACTGGCTGGCCTTCTTTTCCACCACAAGAAGCAAGGAAAGCAAGGGGGGTGCAAAGGGAGAGAAATGCCCTCGTCAGTCTCTCTCACGCTCCTGGCTTTTTAAAGTCTGAAGAGTGTTTTATGGTTAAGAATTCCAGCTATTTCTGTGGGGAAACCTGCGTATTCCCGATTTCTGGTGTAAGAGATACCAAGGAAGTCAGCTTTTGGCTGCTCCAGCAGCCTCCTCTGACCTTAAGGGACCAGAGCAGTCCTGTCTAGATGTAGCCCCTGTAACCCCTAAGCCCCTGTTTTTTATGAAACTGGAACACTTCCACTGAGAGGCAGAATTCACCCAGCTGCTGACTCCTACCTACTGTGTTTGGGCTTTCTCTTCCTCCAGGAATCACATGGCCAGCCAAGTTGTTTGCAAACTGAATGAGCGCCTGCGTGGGCTGACACAGTAGCCTCTGAAGCTCTTAGCGTCACCACCCTCATCACTGTGCCTCAAACCAGAAGAGTTAAAGGACACAAAAGTTGTAACTTGCTCACGTGGGTAGGTGGAGGCTCTCAGGGAAGTTGGGTGAGAGGAACCAGAAGGTGAGGGGAAAAGGAGCAAGGGGTCAGAGAAGGAAGGGAAGTGAAATCCGACAGAGGAGGTGAAACGCTATTGCGAGTCAAGGAGAACCAGAAAGTACAATAGCAAAGAGAGCTGGAGTTCTCAGCCTCCCTCACCTTCCATGGGCCGTGGCATGGGCACAAAAAGTGAGACTGACCGATTCTGAGACTTGCTTCTTGTCCTAAGACATGCCAGCTAGTCGGGACCTTCCTCCTATATTTTTTGTTGACTCGTCTGTCCAGATACCTTATGCATAACATCTGTTACTGCTATGAGGGGGTTCTATATGTTTCTGTAGAAAGCAATTCTTCTAAAGTCTAAAGTCTAAAGTTTTATATCTAATTTATCTTTTATAACAACTAAGGGTGCTGGGCGGTGGTGGCGCACGCCTTTAATCCCAGCACTCGGGAGGCAGAGGCAGGCGGATCTCTGTGAGTTCGAGACCAGCCTGGTCTACAAGAGCTAGTTCCAGGACAGGCTCCAAAACCACAGAGAAACCCTGTCTCGAAAAACCAAAATAAATAAATAAATAAATAAATAAATAAATAAATAAATAAACAAAAACAAAAAACAAAACAACTAAGGGAAACTACAACTATCAGTTCTTCAACTCCAATCAAAGACCCCAGAAGAATATAATATTACCTAAGTTAACAGGAAGTGCATTGTAAGCAACTTCCAAAACTCTAGAATTGACAGAGACTTGCTGCCTGGACAGTCACTCAAAGGTCTTCTGCAATGTTATAATGTTGGGACATCCATCTTCAGCCTATGGGCCCATAGTATCTGGCAGATTTTTTTTCATGAAACAGGAAATTTGAATGACAGTTCCACCTATATTGGCAGTTTGTCAGTCACTTTCAGGACTGTCTCACCTTTAGGCAAGTTCAGCAGTCATTTCTCTGTGGGTCCTGCATATCCAGTTCATTAAGCAGTCCAGGCAAGAACAGTTTCTTGCCCAAATGGCTAAACAACTCCATAAGGAGCTTCTTTGATGTTCATCTTTCTCTTGAAGTAGATTGGTGCTACCAGGAACAGATGTGTCTCACTGTCATGAAAAGTCTTAACTTTTTAAAACATTTTAAATGCCATATTCTGTTAGTCTTTGAAAGGCTTGAAGAATACCTATCCATCTGAAATATATCTCTGTACATCTAGAAAACCTAACTAATTTGACTACAAGCTTGATTATTATAGATGACTGTCTATTAACCTGTATTTATTAATTATACATTACATTTTTAAATGAGCTGCACAAACACTATACCTTAATATAAGATCAAAAATATACATAAAACAAAATTGATCTTAAATTTGTATCAATAAACCAAGATCCATAACAATGCAAAGTATTCATATCTGTAACATATCTCCCTTTAAATGGAAACAAATGTTCATAAACAATCATTTAGGGGATTTGGGCATTGTTCTCTACACTACTTCCTGCTGATTGGGGGTGTTGTTAATCAGGTCTTACATGGGTATCCTGTATGCCAATTCTAACTCAGCCAGAAGTCCTGAAGCTGTCATGGATGTTGAACCATCTGGGCCATTGCTTCAGGGAATCTTGTTTGATTAATCTATATTAGCTAGTAAGGAATTCATAGCTTTTTATCCTCTGTGGAAACAAAAGCAAAACCTCTTTTCCAAAGATTTAAGTCAAGATACCTTTATGTTGGTTTAGCTTAGCAGTCCATACAATGAAATGTGTCTCTGTACTTAGCTCATTCATAGTAAAAAAATTTAAAGAAAACACAATAATATACATAATCCAGACTCTCTCTGCATATTTTCCATCTTTATGTGGTTTATTATTTTTTACTCTATTACTTTTTAATATTTATTTTTATCTTTACTCCTTTAATCTATGACTGTCTCTTTAAAGACTTTGTTTTATTTTTTAAAACTCTCTTTTTATAACTGTCTATACCCTTTTTCTTCTCTCTCCCAAGCTACGTACATTTTTTAACACACTGTGACCCATTCGAAGGTTTATTTTTTGTCTGAATCTGTCTTTATTGTGTATCTGTAATCATTTTCTAACCAGGAGCACTTTTAAAATGGTAAGCAGCTTGGTCACAGCAGCTCTGGATGCTGGCTCTGCCTCTCTTAGCCTTTCAATATGGCAGAGGTATGTTTACTGCCAGCTCTGGGGCCTCCAGGAGGGAGCTGCGCTCACCACCTCAACTCTGGTAAGCAGTTGGCCCATGCTGCCACCAAGTAACTCGCACCACTTCCCACAAACCTTATTCAAGTACTCAGTCTTCCAAAAGAGCCAGAGCTGTTCCTGCAACTAGCACAAACCAGGGAGCCTTCTTCTTTTTTTTTTTTTTTTTTTTTGGTTTTTCGAGACAGGGTTTCTCTGTGGTTTTGGAGCCTGTCCTGGAACTAGCTCTTATAGACCAGGCTGGTCTCGAACTCACAGAGATCCGCCTGCCTCTGCCTCCCGAGTGCTGGGATTAAAGGCGTGCGCCACCACTGCCCGGCAGCCAGGGAGCCTTCTTAAAAGAGTCACACAGTTTTTGTTGCTACCTCTGAGTCAGGAAGCTCCCCCTCCCCCTCTCTTTGCTTTCAGCAAACAGAACCCACACAGGACAAAGCTGCTACCAAGAAGCCATGCTTAACTCTGTTTGTATGTGCGTGTCTAGAATTCCTTTCTAAGCTCTCTCAGGTTTTATGCGGATGTAGTTGGCCTGTGTTGGTGCCATTTTTGCCGTTGTCTATATGCATATATTGTTCTATCTGTAGGTTTGTCCAGCAGATAAATGTTATCAAATACGTTCTTGAGCAAAAGGCTAAGGGGATCAAAAGATAAACCCCTCTGGAGGGATGATGAGGTTTGACTGTGGAAGAAAGATATATTCGTAATGAAAAGGTGGCAGAGACAACAGACTATGGGATGAGAGGGGTGATTTCTGCTGACCACAGCTATCTTAAATTACCTTAACTTAATAACTGCACAATATGTATGTGTGCATAGGTGTGCATGCGCATCTCCAAATCTTGTGTTAGCCACTGTCAATGTAGTCAATTCTTCTCTACCAACAGTACAAGAGAGTGCAAGGGTGGAGGAACTGAGGTGCAGAACGGATCTCAGGAATGGTACAGTAGAGCGGCAAGGTGAAAGGGCTGGGGCTTTCTGCGGGGGGGCGGAGAAGAGATTTTAGAACTGGGAATTCTCAGAACAGTCATGGAAACTGAAGCTGACACCCTCACTTCTGGTGCTTCCTGTTCTGTCTTCTCAGCATGTGGCTTCCTAGGGCTAGCTGAAATCAGCAGTGGCCACCATTGTCTGAGTACTCCCCTCCCTCCTCCTCTGAGCCTTGAGTGTTTGCAATCACTTCCTGCTCACTTTACTTACACAGCGACCCCCAAGGGGCTGTTCTTAATCTCCTAGCTGGGAAATGAGGCATGGGGTGGTTAAATTACAGCCGGTAGAAATATTAGGAAACAATCCAAGGGCTGATTCTGTGGAATATTGTCTCAAGCCATGGTTAGGGCTGTGGGTAATGTGCTAGAATGTATACTAAGATGTTTTCTAAGTGTCTGGGGACTTCCAAAGGATCCCAGAAAATTAGCAAAATTCAAATCGTCTTCAGTTATCCAGGCACTAAATTTTAAGGATGCTCTGTCAGATTACCACTGGGAGATTCTTATGTGGACCAGGTGGGGGCAGCAGAGAGCCAATTGAGGTCCACGGAATGGAAGGCCGGCGTCTGTCCTTGGAGCCCCAGGTGCCTGGGGAGAAGCGATAACTTAGGAAGCGGGAGCCAAGGTTTCAGTTCTAGCTGAGAAAGGAGTGAAGGAAGAGAAACATTGCGGAGATCTGAATGCATCAGGAGCAGGCTTGAAGGAGTATGTATACCATACAGATGTATAGCACACAAAGAGCATGGTGCAAAAAGCGGAGGCAGAAAAAGAGCGAAGAGATACTAGCCAGCATGCTTCACTAATGTTCCTTTTGGACCTCCCCTACATGGTGGGTCAGGGCTCCGCTCAGTCCTACTGGTCTTCCAAGGGCAGTGGTTGCAAATGAACCGAGACCTGAGAAAGCCCAGCCACCCATCTTTTTTTTTTTTTTTTTTTTNTTTTTTTTTTTTTTTTTTTTTTTTTTTTTTTTTTTTTTTTTTGCGCTGCGACTCTTGTTCCCATTATCAAATACGGACACAGACAGAGAACTCTTGGACTACTTGGCCATGATTTAGCATCAGGGCCTGGTAGTGTAGTCCATCTTCTGGAAGATTTTTTTCCCCTCAAGCATTAAAGACAAACAGTTCTGAGCTCCGGTTTCCTTGCTGGTCTACCGCTTTCAACACGGCGCGCTCCCTGTGTGGTCTCGTTGTAATTATTTTCAAACCGTGCTAATTAGCCGAGCCAACAGGCAGGCAGCCTCCTCTCCCCTGCCTTGGCACCCTCACACATTGAATTTAGCACCCCTTATGGGAAGGCATTCTGGAGAGCCCCCGTTTGTCCCCCTTCCCATCTTCCCCTCTCCACACATGAAAATCTGCCTGGCTAGGGAGACAGTGGTCAGATAAAGCTCATCTTCAAATCCTAGCAGATGGCGTTTTACCTCGAGATGCACGGACACCCCCAAATCCTAGGAGAGGAAAGAGGCTTTTGGACAGTTTTCTGGAGCTAATTAAAACTGGTTTTGAACTGTGTAGACAGGCTGGAGAGTTGTCTCTCCAGGTATGGAGAATATGGAGAAAGAGACAAAACAGAAAAGAATTCTGCAAAAGAAGAAAAGTTCGGGTTAGGCTTCAGGGCATCCAACTATGAACACTGATTCTATGGAAAAAAAATAACTAGAGGGAGAGGTTTGATTTCCAGGATACCAGGAGGCCAACTGGTTTCTAGCCTTCCCTGAATCCAAAACCGTTTAACTACTACTTCTTTAACAGAGCGATTAGCCTCTTCCTGCCTTTTTTTTTACCTTTCTGGAAAGCTCTTTCTACTAAGGTCTCAAGACTGCTTCCTACGAAAGAATAGAATGTGATGAGCATACATGAATGGGTCTCTGGTTGGAGAGGGTTCCCTCAGTCAACGCCAGCAGGAAGTGCGTGTTACCAGCAGGGACGCCATGTTGTGCAAGGAGCACAGGGTGTATGGTGCTTCTGTAGAGACAGCCACTAGTCAGGTTGACTGCTTCGCTTTGCTCAGCTGTGTTGTTTGTAAACCTTTGGCGTGATTACGCAGTGTTTGTTCTCTATTGTTTGAAGTACCCTTTAAAAGCTCAGTATAGAACTCCGGTCCCCGCTGGTTCTGTTCTTTTCGACTTGGCAAAGGTTCATTGCTTTTTTTTATTTTTCTTTTGGCCTGTACCTCTTAGTGGCTTGAAATGAACGCGGCTTTCTCTTTTGTTTATTTACCTCTTCATCCAAGAATAGACGCGCGCCGTGAACCTGGTATAATTTCTGCAACACAGTTTTCAGAGGGAGGAGGAGGATTTGGGATGAATAAGGAATGTTGTATCATCCCAGCTTTATTTTCTCAAGTGCCTGATTCTTAGGAGTTAGTTGATTTTAAAAGTCACACGTTCTCAATGAGTGGTAGCACTGATTAGGTTAAAAAAGCATCATGAAAAATAAACAGGAGCAAATGTAATCAATGAGGTGGGAAGAAAGTGTGTGGGAATGGGCATACCAGGAGCCAGTAATGTCGGGGTCTGGCTGCTTATGTATTAATGGGGAATAGGTTTTTTTTTTTGGTTTTGTTTTTAGGAATGTTAAGAAAAGATGAGTCCAGGGTTGGAGAGATGGCTCAGTGATTAGGAGCACTGGCTGCTCTTCCAGAGGCCTTGAGTTTGATTCCCGGCACATACATATAGCCTCGCAGTTATCTGTAACTTCAGTTCCAGGAGATCAACACCCCTTCTGGTTGCCTTGGATACCATGAATTAATGTGGTACACAGGCGTCCATGTAGGCAGAACACTCGTACACATAAAATAAGTAATAATACAAAGTTAAAATACTAGGCTTCTTGAGCCTCCTTATTCCCCAGGGAAAGGTGAGTGTGCTATCTGCCCATTCCGCAACCCCACAACGCAGGACAATCAGACGCGATAGGGAGTCAAGTCCAAGCAGGAACTCGGTTTATTACTGTGAGTGTCAGCTTATATATGTTAAGTGACATCGCGTGATGTGGGGGTACCTCCAGCCAATGACAGACTACCAAGCCCTCCCTCTGGTGGAGGAGCGTCTACCTAGAGTTTCCTGTCTCATCCGCATTGGGTAGCTTCAAGACTCCTTCAAACACAAGGCAGGCTTTTGTCTGTCCTACAAGCCTTGAGGTATAGGCCCTGAGATAATTTTGGCCCAATATCTCCCCCCTTTGTTTTATATCCCACCTCCTACCCCAGCCGCCAAGTCAGAATAGCCCACCAGGAAGAGAGTACAGGTCAGGGCCATCCTTATGCGGAGTTTTGGCCTGGATACCCTCAAATTGAGAGTTCACCTGTGGGGTGAGATGTATCGAGCCTATCACAATGTACTTGAAGGGCCATGAGGTGTACCTGTTGTATCTGTTTTTGGAATGCTTGTTTCAGTCTTTGGAGAATGCATGGGCCAAAAAGATAGATCAATAAACTAATAGCCATCAGCCCAATTAGGGAAGAGATGAGTGTGGTAAGCCATGGGGAACAAGTAATCCAGATCTCATAGTGGGTTTTTGACTTAAATGAATCAATATCTTTTCTTAACTTGTCTTAGGTTCTTGTACCTATCCCAGAATGGTCCGCATAGAAGCAACATTCTTCCCCAAGTGCCCTGCAAATTCCTCCCTGTTCCATAAGCAGCAAGTCCAAGCCTCTCTTATTTTGTAAGGTTATCCTTGCTAAGGAATCCAAAACTTTTATAAATAGCGTAATGCAGCCTCTGTCTTTTCTAACTATGTCCAGCCCAGTCTGCTCACATCCCCAGGAAGAACAATAGTAATCAGGAGTGCCACCCCCACCCTGCCCTGCAGTTTCTAATAGCAGAGGCAGTCCGGTTGCTTCCTGGGCATACATAAAAGTGTGTCTGTAGGAGGGCATGTCTCCTAAGGACACGAGAACACCCAGGCTCATTAGAGTAAGATGCCTGGGGTAGGATGCACCCCCAGAGACTTTGCATTCAGGTCTCCCTTCAATCCCTGGAATCCAGTCTCCCACAACCTAGCTCCCACGTACCAAATCACAGAGGTCAAACATCAGATCAGGCCACCACATCCAGGGTGTCATCATCTGAGAAGTCTGGTTAGGATCCCTCCAGTGCCAGCACTGGACAAAATCCACGTCATCTTTGGTGGTTGCTGGGGGCCTGCTGCCTCGATCTTGATCCCCATGAGAAGAGTTAACATAATCACCACAGGGAGGGCCATCTGAAATGGATAAACAGGCAACACCTTCCTTGGGCAGTGGTTATTTTTGTTTTCTTGTGTTTTAATTTAAGGGTTGACCACCATAATCTCTTTCTTTCTTTATTGGTCATCTTAGTCTTCCCCATTGTCCTGAGGGGAGGAGAGAAATTTTAAGTTATGAATGGGTAGCCATATAGGCATTTCCCCTCTGTTTGGGAAGACACATCCATACCCTGGGCCCTGTGTCAACAAGGGATCTGGGCCCCTCCATTGGTTAGTGAGAGGATCCTTCCACCTAACCTTTAGGCAGGGCCTTGTTGGTAGGGATCCCCAATGTTTCTGGAATCTAGTTTGTTCATCTGATTTTTGAAAATTTAAAATATTGATGGTTAATAACACCTTTTGCAGCTGTAGATGGGGGGAGACGCCTCCCCCTTTTTGTTTTATAGGTATAGGGTAAATGTTGGTAGTAGGTTCATCACATAAGAGCTGTCTGAATAGAGGTTGCAAGGTTCTGGGACCACTTGTAGGGCAGTATATACGGCCATCATTTCCTTATATTGAGCAGACCCTCCACAAGGGAGAATTTTCATAATTTTGTCTTGGTCCCCCATGCAGGGAAAGCTACAAAGGCGGCCCCATTCTTCCTGCCATCTGTGCAAACAGTTAATGCTTGGGACAAGGACCTAGAGGAAAAAACTAAGGGGACTCTCCAGTGCAGTTCTTGATATAGCTTCACTAACTGGGACTCCCCAATGTGTGTGTCCAGGGTCCCCAGAAATTATTCTAGGATGAGGCTCAATCGAGAACAATGTCTGGCTGCCCTTTCTAAATCATTAATTTTGAATGGAATTATTAATTTATAGGGATCTTTCCCTTGATGTTGGAGGGATGAGTCCCTGATTTTTATGATCATATCAGTTATTTGATTGACTAGAGAGTACACTTTGGGAGTCCCCCCCAGAGTGGTGTGTACCCATTCTAGTGGCTGTGACTGCTGAACAATGGCAGCCAGCATAGTCTTTTTCCCTAAAAATATCTAGCCTTGGCTTGGAATGTTAGGATTATATCTCACCAAAGAAGCCTGATGGAGCTCATTGAGGAATTCAGTGAGTTCCTGCTGGACTTCGGGGGACTAGGGAAAGATATAAGGTTGCTTTCCTTTTAGGAGATCATATAACACATCTAGTCTCCCAGTCTCTACAGGCAACCAGGGCCTTACCCAGGTCATTTCTCCCAGTATCTTTTGTAACCCCGATAAAGTGAGAGGCTCAGGCAGGATTAATTGGGGGTCATTCACTTTGGCCTGAGTGAGTGTTTGCCCTGGGACCAGTCACCCCACTTTCCAATGCCAGTTGCTAGGCTTCCTGAGCCTCCTTATTCCCCAGGGAAAGGTAAGTGTGCTAGCTGCCCATTCTGTAGCCCCACAATGCAGGACAATCAGACATGATAGGGAGTCAAGTCAAAGCAGGAACTTGGTCTATTGCTGTGAGCATCAACTTATATAGGTTAAGTGACAACATGTGATGTGGGGGTACCTTCAGCCAATGAGAGACAGCCAAGCCCTCCCTCTGACTGGAGGGACATCTACCTAGGTTTTGCTGTCTCATCCGCATTGGGTAGCTTCAAGACTCCCTTAAACTTGAGCCAAGCTTTTCTCTGTCCTATAAGCCTTGAGGTATAGGTCCTGAGATAATTTTGGTCCAACATTAAAAAAAGAGGAGTTCAATCAAACTGCATTTGTCTCCCTGTGCATGTTAGAATCACATGGAGATTAAAACAAATATTGATACCCATGTCTCTCCTTACATACCAGAACAACTCAGGGCATGGATTAGGTGGACACATCTGTAAATCTCCTTCAGGCTACAGAAAGGCTCGAGAACTACTAGAAACAGGTATTTTCTACGGATCTGCAACCACTCAGGAGGAAAGCTTCCGGGCACACCTGTGAGCGATTTTCGTCTATTAGGTCAGCCTATGAGCATGTGTGTGAGGGATCACACCCTGATTAGAATAACTGAGGTGAGAAGAGCCACCCTAAGGGAGAGCGGTAGCCTTTCCTGGGCTTGCATCCTGGAAGGGGTAAAGAAGAGGAAGCTTTCTGAGCCTGAGTACTTATCAATCTTTTCCTCCCAGCCTCAGAAGCAGTGTCCCCCACTGTACCGTGATGTTCTGCTCCATGAGGACTTCATCTTAGTGATGACTTCCCCTCTGTGAGGACTTCTCTACCACGATGACTTTCCCTCCATGAAGACTTTCCTTTCATGTTTACTTTTATTCCATGAGGACTTTTATAGTAGAAAGCTACTTGTTTGTTCTTGGCTGCCCAGACCCGAAACATCACACAGAAACTATATTTAAATCACTGCTTGGCCAATCACTCAAGTGTATTGCTTGCTAGTTAGCTCTTACATCTAGAATGAACCCATTTCTATTATTTTATATTTTACCATGAAGCTCATGGCCTACTGGCAAGGTTCCAACTGGCAGCTTGTGTCTTTCTCCTCTGGCAGCTCCATGGTGTCTCCCTGACTATACCTTTTTTCTCCCAGCATTCAGTTTAGTTTTCCCTGCCTAGCTCTATTCTGTCCTGCTATAGGCCCAGAGCAGTTTCTTTATTAACCAGTGGTAATCACAGCATACAGAGGGGAATCCTACATCATACTTCTCCTCTTGATGACTTCCCATCATGAGGATTTCCCTTCCATGAGGATGTCCCACCTGAGCCTAAGTATATTATTTCTTCATTAAATTGCTTTTGTAAAGGTATTTTATTATATCAACAGAAGATTAACTAAGCCTACTTCCATACAAGTAGTTGGGCCAACTTCCATCAGGGGATTTTATCTAATTCTTTATGGGTCTCCTCTTTTGGCTTTGCTTTTGTGCTACCTGACTCTACCTGTCTTTGAAGATCTTTGAAGATCAAAGATCAAAGGGGTTAGAGAGGTGGCTTAGTGGTTAAGGGCACTGGCTACTCATGCAGAGGTTCTAGGTTTGGTTTCCAGCACCACACAGCAGCTCACAACTGCCTGTTACTCTCATTCTGGGAGACTTATGTCCCTTTATGGCCTCTACCACCACCAAGCATACATGTGATGTACAAGAATACATATACACATACAGATAAAACACATATAAAATACAAATACAAATGACATATTTCTTCAGTTGAATTTCTTTATCATTCAAGATAGTATGAAAATGCCCAGGAAAGCTGAAAAAAAAGAGAAAAAAGAAAGGTCTATAATTGCTTTTATTAAAATTCTAATAGAAGTTTTTCAATGGTTCTAGTCACTTGTGAGCAGGTAGTTTTTCTGGAAGACACATTTGTATTTCATCTAACAGGCTTAGCCTTCAGCCTCCAAGTGAGTTGTCCTTCTCCATGTGATCCACACGGTCACAAGTCCAAAATACGCGTCCTAAGTGTGACCCACTTTTTTCTTTGTGACAAGGTCCTTATTAAACTTTTAGCATTCAGGCATTATACTGGCCAGTTCTTATGGTTTTCAATTGCAGTCACTAAGGGCACTCCTCAGGCGTCTACATTGGCCAGACCTAAGGGTCCTGACAGAAAACGTCATCAAGCTGCTGCTGCTGCTACGCAGAGCCCTCTTTGTGGGCATGCGCAATACCCCCTTATAAAAAAGGCAGGATCTTCCCGTGTCTCTCTCTTTTGCCTGTCCCATCCCAGAGGCCTCTTCTGTCACCCTCTCCCTTCTCTTCCCTCCTCCTCCTCCTCCTCCTCCTTCTCCTCCTCCTCCTCCTTTTCCAATAAACCTCCCACGTGAGCTCTGTTGTGTAACTTTCCTACTCGCCCTGCGCGGCCAAACAACATTGTGAACCTCCTGTACTCACCTACCTATTCAGTGTGTACTACCAGTGTGTGTGCAACCACAACCAGCCGACGAGGCCCTTAAGGAGCAAACTCAGGTTGGCTTGGGAAGAAGTGGATGGACCGAGAGACCTCCTAATGCAATTTGCATCTGATCTCCTGTTACTTTGGGCATGTATTCGGTACACAGCTGTTAGCGCTTGAGAGAATGGGACTCTGGAAAAGCAAATGTCTTGGGGGTAGAAGAGGTGGTGGAGGCACAGAGATCAAACCTGGGCAAGGGCAGATGGTGGGGCTAGTACCACAGCCTGAGGCCAGCGAGGGTGGGGGAATCAGGGCCGAACAGATAGAAGAGATGTGGAGGTCCTGTGACACCAAGCAGGAGTTACTGTCCCTGGAGTTTAATGTACCATCTGCATACTTATGGGATCCCAAAGTTTTAATTCCTATCCTTTCTGTTGCTCTTTAATTAACAACATATCTCCATTTGGTTGTCTAGTTGGTTTCTCAAATTTGGCATGTCTAAAACTAAATTCTGGAAACTTCTTTTCCTCTTAACTGGTATATTTTGGGGGGTTTCCTATTTCTGTTGGTGCTTTGTACATTCAGAATTTCTGGAGGTCAGAACACGGGAGTCATTCTGGCCCCTCTTCTTTTGATCAGGCATCCAATCTCTGCACAATCATGTTGGTTCTGCCTTTCAAGTGTGCCCAGCATCTAAGAAGTGGCCACCACCTACCACCCCCAACTCGTACCTAAACACTTTCGCT
Organism: Alexandromys fortis; assembly: GCF_014885135.2. Classification (NCBI taxonomy): domain Eukaryota; kingdom Metazoa; phylum Chordata; class Mammalia; order Rodentia; family Cricetidae; genus Alexandromys; species Alexandromys fortis. The sequence goes on from NW_026067907.1 coordinate 1,196,484, forward strand.
TTTTATCTGGTGCTGTGGGAAAATGCTAGGGGCCTTCTTGAGTTCATATGTCAAAATCCCAACATTTAGGATGACGATATCAGGAGGTGTTCAGACTTGGGGCCTTTGGGGGGAGATTAACAAGATGGAGTCTTCATAAGAAGAGACTTGGGCATTTATTTCTGATCCATGCTCCCCTTTATGTAGGATCTAGACAGAGGATGGAGGCCCTTATCACGCACTGAATTTGCTGACATCTTGATCTGGGACTTCCAGCCTCTAGAACTATGGGAAATTCACACCTTTGTTTGAAGTCACTATAGTATTTCTGATCCAGCTGCCTGAGTGCCCTGAGATACCGTACTTCTTGCGATATTCTCACTGGCTCTCACCTTTCCCATTGTCCCACTCACCCAGTCTACCCTAACCAATTATCACGTGCTTTCAAACATAGGGTGGATCACCTCTGCTCACAAGCTTCCATTGGTTTGCATTGATTCAGGACAAAATTCACTCATTCTGCTTAGGATGACCTGTGAGTCCTCCCCTGACCTGAGGGGCCTGCTCCTCCTTTTCCACTGTCATAGTCTTTCCTTTGCCAAGGACAGGCCAGTCACATCAGCCTTCTCTCTGTTCCAACTGGAACTCTGTTGTCTCCACCTTTGCTCTTACTCAGGGTCATTATATCCAGAACGATCCTCCTCCCAAATGGCTACTTGCTCTTTACTCTCAATACCGTCTGCTCCAGTTGTCGCGTTGCATTATTTTCTCCTGCCATCCTCCCTGATGCATTCCTTGCATCCTTTGCTCTTGTCACCAGCAGCACTTTGCCATGACTATTTATTTTATTTGTTGGAGGAGGGGCGACTTGTTGGTTTCCGGCCACCTGGCTAGTTTAGACCTGAAATAATCACACAGAAACTGTATTCGTTAAATCACTGCTTGGCCCATTAGCTCTAGGGTTTTATTGGCTATCTCTTACATCTTAATTTAACCAATTTCTAGTAATCTGTGCATCACCATGAGGTCATGGCCTACCAGCAAAGTTTCAGCACATCTATCTCTGGTGGCTCCATGGAATCTCTCTGACTCTGCCTTCCTCCTCCCATGCTCTAGGACAAGCCAGTTCTTTATTCATTAACAAATAAAAGCAACACACAGACAGGACTTCCCATACCATTTCCCCTTTTTTGTGTTTAAACAAAAAGGAAGGCTTTAACTTTAACATAGTAAAATTACATATAACAAAATCGTATCAAGCAAGAATTACAATATTTAAATCTACTTTATCTTTTATCATAATTAATGAAAACTACAACTATAACCATTCTTCAACTCCATCAAAGACTCTAGAAGGATATAATATTACCTAAGTAAACAGGAAGTACATTGTACTCAACTTTCAAAACTCTAGAAATGACAGAGACATCTTGCTGCCTGGACAGTCACACAAAGTTCTTTTGTACCATTGGGGCATCCATCTTCAGCCCACAGACTCATAGCATTTAGCAGACTTTTCAACAAAGCAGGAAATTTCAAAGACAGTTCTACTTATACTGGCAGTTTGTCTGTCACTTTCTTCTGTGTCCTGTAGAATGTCTAGCAGACTGTTTCATGAAGCAGGGACCCTGAAGGATCGTCTCACCTTTAAGCAAGTTTAGCAGTCATTTCTTTGTGGGTTCTGCATGTCCAGTTAAGCAGTCTAGGCAAGAGCATTTTCTTGCCCAAATGGCTAGCAAACTCCATAAGGAGCCCCTTTGATGTCCATCCTCCTCTTGAAGTAGCTTGTGCTGCCAGGAGCAGATGTGTCTCATTGTCATGAAAAGTCCTAAATTATTAAAACATTTTAAATGACATATTCTGAAGATCTATGAAAGAATACCTAAGTGAAACATATCTCTATACATTTAGAAAATCTAACATGACTACAAGCTTGACTATTATAGATGATTGTCTATTAGTCCATATTTCTTAATTATGCATTATTTTTTTTTAAATGAACTACATAATCACAATACCTTAATCAAGAGCAGAAATATACATATAACAAGATTGACTTTAAATTTGTATCAATAAACCAAGATCTATACCAATGCAAATCTCTACAGCATATCCTCCTTTAAATGTAAAGAAGCATTTACAAAAAATATTTGGGAAGATGGACATAGTTTTGTCCAAACTTCTTTCTGCTGTTTATTGGGTGAAGTAATTTTTTTAAATTTATTTATTATGTACACAATATTCTGTTGGTGTGTGTGCCTGCAGGCCAGAAGAGGGCACCAGACCTCATTACAGATGGTTGTGAGCCACCATGTGGTTGCCGGGAATTGAACTCAGGACCTTTGGAAGAGCAGGCAGTGCTCTTAACCGCTGAGCCATCTCTCCAGCCCCCATAAAGTAATTTTTTGAGGGTGTTCATGGTGACCTCTCTGGGGATCTTGGTCTATAAAACCATACTAGTCTTAAAGGATTCTACAGGTTCTCATTCTCTATGGAAACAAAAGAAGAACCTCTTTTCCAAAGCAGCCATATCCTTAGATCCATATTTTGAAATCAAGATATCTTTATAATATACATGCTGGTTTAGTTTAGCAGCCCATACAATGAAATGTCTCTCTGTACTTAGCTCATTCACAGTCAAAAAACTTAAAGATAACACAATAATAGACATAATCCAGACTCTCGGTGATTTTTCCATTTTTCCATGGCTTATTTTTCTTTACTCCTTTTAATCTATGACTATTTGTACTTTGTCTCTTCCCACACCATTTATTGACTATTATATTAATCAGCTTGGGATGCTGTACTAGATATCAGATCTAGGTGGCTTGAAAAGCAGAAATCTGTTTCTCATAGTTCAGGAAGTTGGAAGTCTGAGAACCACCCATATACTAGCATGGTCTGGTTCTCATGAGGGCTCCCTCTAAGTTCCTGGAAGTCATCTTCTTGCTGTGTTTTTATACATCAGAAGGACCTTAATAACTCTTTTACGAAGACACCAGTCCCTTATGAGGTCCCTACCTTATACTTTATGATGCTAAATAGATGCCAATGTCATCTATTTGGGGTTTGAGATTTCAACATGCATGCAAAATTTGGGGGGGATATATAAATTTTAAACCCATAACAATTTGTGTCTTACCCTTACTCTACTGGAATCTGAGCCCCACAAGGTCAGGTTTTTATTTTTTTCCAAGCACCCAACAGTTAGAAAATTACATGGCACACTGTAGATGTGCAATAAATAATCTTAGGTTGAAAAGATGAACTGGAATACATAACCTCGAAGAACGTGTCCAAGCAACTGGGATAGCTTTGTTCCCATGTGGCCAAGTCTTGCCTTGAACCCTGATCTCCCCGGGGTGGGACTCCCTACCAGTGGGAGAACTAGATGCTCTTGCAGTCTATTGGTTTCTGGTTTTGTTGGAGACAGGGACTCATCCTGTAACCCAGGTTGGCCATCTTCTTATGTCAGCCTTCCAAGCGTTGGGTTTCCAGATTGTGAGTGCCCACACCCAGCTTTCTTCTTATGGCTTCATCCACCCACGCACATGTACATTGCTTGGGATGACTTCAGGTCGCTTTTTTTCACAGCAGTCAGGCCCTGTATGCCCATCTCTATGGCCTCTTCTCCTGGCCTGGGTCTTAACTTCATACTTTTCCCTTAAACATAAGCACCCCTGACCCTTGCTCACTCTTCAGCTCCTAGTGTGTGATACATTGGTCCCCAGTCCTGCTTTGAATGAGTCTTCTTCCGACTTCTCGCTAGCCTGCTTTGCAGACCCTAAAGTAGTGATTCTTTCTAAGTTGTGCTGAGTGTGAGAGATGTCATAAACTCCTGAGCATGACTGGACAGATGTGGCTTCAAAACAAGAGGATCCTGGGCAGAACCCCTTTACTTTTGATGGGAAGGCCTGACTGGGTTGCTGAAGATCTTCTGACTTCTTGGGTGTAAGGCCATTGCCAGGGCTCTAACTGTTGACCTTGTCAGCTAGAGGCTTCGAGAAATACCCATGACTGTGGAAACTGGAGACTGTTCCTGGACTATTTCACAATACTTTTCTCCAGGAAAAAGAAAAAAAAAAAAGATCATATTCTCCTGGCCTCCAGTGTTACATAATCTAACCTTTCCCTTGCTGGTTCAAGTGTATGTCAATTCTGTCCTTTTTCTTTTCCCTGAGAAAAGAGTTCACACACTCTGTGTGCCAGGCTGCTTTCTCCACTCCTGTGCTTCTGAGGACTGGCCACGCTGATCATTGGGTGGTGCCCACAGCTGGCCATCTCTTCCTTTCTGCTTCTTCCTTAGCGTATGGAGTCCACTGGGACACCTATTAATCATCTCAATGCATAGAAAGCTAGGTTCTGGCTGTGGTTATTGCAGCAGCTTTGGAGGACCTGTCACCACAGTTGCTGGTGCCATTTGAAGCCTGAGATCTGCTGCCTAAGTGATGCCTCCTGAGGATAGAGGCTTGCAGAAGTCACCGGAAAGGACGGAGCCTGGAGTCACAAATACCCACAGGTACATCCATCATCACATGCTAGCCCTCCATAGGGAAGCCATCTGGAGACTTCAGGCCCTCTGTGTCCTCCTATGTGCTCTGGACATCCCGTTGACCGTTCTCACTCTCAGGTAACTCTCTCTAGAGCCCATTCATCTCTAGAGCCCATTCATGTCTTCTTCTTCCTTCTATTTCCTTGGTGTTTCTAGGTGAGAAAAGTAGACAACACCATTGATTCACCAAGTAGGGGCTGGAGTCACTCCATGCTGAGGCCTCCTCCCATGTCCCTGTTGCTCAGACATGATGTTTTGTGGTACAACGGAGAGGGTCAAATTGAGTCTGCATGTGGTGCTCGCTCTGCACCTCAGGGTTTATCATTGTACCATTTGCCAATCCCAAGTAGACCTAAAGTTTTGAAAATGAGGACTCTCTTTGGATTGTTACAAGTGAAATTTTTCAAAAGCGAATTCATGATTTCAGTCATGGAGTCTCTTCATAGCAACAGGAAGAAAGTCTGCAAGCAAGTCTTAGAAGAAAGATGAGAATTCTAAGACCTCATTGAATTGGCCAAAGGCAACAGTTGGAAAAAGTAAAATATAAGCAGTTTTTGCAAATTGTGAATAAATGACATACATGATAAAATCTTGAATGACAGGCTCATTCATTTCATTCTTAATTTTGTGTAGCTTCAGTGAAGAGCTGATGAAGGCTCCATACTCTTCCTTTAGAAAAAAATAGGTATTTATGTGCCCCAAATCCAGGTATAACTTTAGGAGTTCCAGGCGCCCTGGAACTACTCATGTGGGTATTTGTTTTGGAGGGCAGAGAGAGCAAACCAGTAGAGTCCAGAGCGGCTCTGTGAAACAGAGGTAGCATTATGTAGTAATAAGACAAAGTGTGCTTGAGAGGAAAAGGATGTTAGACCCATTCATGCACAAAGTTAGAACCTTATTATCATACATTTTATGGCTATCTCCCACTTAAGAGTATTGAGTAATCTGAATTCTTGCTCTCTATTTTCTAATTTTACTTACTCTTATGAAGCAGCTGTCATGTGCTAGGTCTGGTGTAACTTTCTAATTTGTGTGTGTGTGTATGTTGGATTCGTTTATGTGAATGGATGTGTGCCATGTGAACATTCTCCATCTTATTTTTGTGATAGCGTTTGTCTGAATTACTTTCCTATTGCTATGAAGAGACACTGTGACCAAGGCAACTTAAAAAAAAGAAAGCATTTAATTGGAGCCTTGCTTACAGTCTCAGAAGGTGAGTCCATAGCCATTGTGTGGGAGAGCACGGCAGCAGGCAGGCAGGCATAGTGCTACAGCAGTAGCCAAGAGCTTCCATCAGATCCACAGACACGAGGCAGAGAGATAAGACAGGGCCTGGAATGGGTTTTGCAATCTCAAAGAGACCACACCAATTTCAAGGCCATACTTTCTCATCCTTCCTGAAAAGTTCCACCAATTAGGAACCCAGCATTCAAATATGTGATCTTATGGGGACCATCATCCAGACCACCACAGGGTCTCTGGCTAACCTGGAGATCAATGGTGCATCTCGGCTGGCCAATGGACTGCAGGGGTCCACCTGTGACTGACCCCTCTTTCCCCCATGCAGGGATTACAAGTGCTTGCTGGCATGCTTGACTTTTTCCATGGGTGCTAAAGATGTGAACATGGGTCCTCAGGCTGTGCAGCTAGCACTTTGCCAGTGAAGCCCCCTCCTCAGCTCCTCTCTAGCTAATGGTGTTCTCTCAGGAGTCACCAGAGCTGGTGGGTCAAAGGCGTCTATACTGATGCCAATTAAAGTACCAACATGGAGAGGACTATTCTGCAGCTAAGCAAGTGGAGGCAGGGCGGGCCTCCCACAGAGCAGACACCAGTGTATTCTTAATCCGTATTCTAAGCAGTAGCAAGGCTTCCCTTGACTCTTTACAGTAGACAGATAATTCTCTTCTGGAAAACAGCTTCCATTTCCCCTGGCATTTGGGCAACTGAACTTAGTTCTACTTAAAAATTCTGTGCTGCATTTAAAAAATCATTTCTTTATGCCCATTGCTCCTTGATAATTTCTTTTTCTCACCAGTAGTAGACCTGGTAGTTGATGAAAGCAAATTGTAGGAAGATTCACCCTTCTCTTTTTCTTCCTTTTTAAATAAACAAACAATTTTATTAATTATTTGAAATTTTTATAATTATTTTAGTCATATTTACCACCAGATCTTCATTAACTCCTACCAGATCCACTACCCATCTCCTAATTCCCTAATTTTATGTCCTTTAAAAAATGTAATAACCCATTGACTGCATATATGGGGCCATCCAATGGAGTATGGTTTACCTACTAGGAGCCATATTCTTAGAGAAATCTGACCCTCTTCCCCCAGAAGCCCTTAACCGTCCCATAGCTTCCCAGTGAGAGGTGGCAGTCACATAATCCGCTTCCCACTCCACGCTAGAACGCTGACTGGCTTGGTCTTGTGTAGGCAACCCCAGACCATGAGTTCAAGTACACAGTGATCCTGTTATGCTCAGATGACATTTTCAGTTCTGGTCTCCCTTGACCTTTGGCTCTTATAAGCTTTTCTGCCTTCCTCTTCTGCGGTGGTCCCTAAGCTCAGGGAAGACAGTGAGATAGAGATGCTCCATTTGTGGAAGACACTCCAAAGACTCCAGTTCTCAGCGTGATGACCTGCTGTGTGTTTCTGGGTTGGCTGTCAGGCACTGCACAGAGAGATTTCTCTGATGAAGATAAAGGGATGCACTAATCCACAGGTAGAGAGATGTAAGTTTAGAGGGCACTGTTGACACTATGTTTACTATCTAAAACACTATTAGGAGGTTCAGGTCTGGGGCCTGTGAGCTTCCCAGCCATGGATTCTTGGCCAGATGTATAGCACCAGGCATGTGTTTCTGTCATCCTTCTCGGACTTGTAGCTGCAAAGGGCAGACTTCCACAGAGAAGTCTGTAATGCCTGTGTTTGTGTCTGGAGACTGGAAAGGGTGGGGCTTAGAGGGGAGGATTTGGGGAGATCAGGGGAGGTCTAAGAGCTATTTAAGAAAACCTTTAGTTTGATTTATTCATTTAATATATGCATATGTTTGCATGTGTGGACGTCAGAGGACAAACTGTTGGAGTTTGTTCTCTCCTTCCACCATGTGGGGCCTGGGGATTGAACTCGGGTCATCCGTCTTGGTAGCAAACAAACTACCGAGCCATCTCACTGATCCCCTGGAACTATTTTTGTGTAAGGTGTACACTGTTTTTATTGCAAATCGTCATAGATGTGATTTTATAAGTATGAAAGCCCAATTATTCTAACAGAAAACTTTGCATAGTAATTTCCTGATATGCATCTTGATACATATTTTTTTTCTGTGTTAAAAATCTATTGATGGTGTAAGGTTGACCTGCATTTGATATTTTCCAAAGTATTTTCTTTGTGTTTGTTTTCTGAAGATAGCCTCCCCCACTTCTACATTTTTTTTCTCTTGAAAAAGAATGTCTTCCCACTTAGCAGTTCCGGTTAGTGTGTCGATGTTGGTGAAAGGGCAGTAGGAAGCCTCCTTGGGTGTTGGCCATGCCATAGCTCTATTGCCAGCTCCTACCTGTCCCTAAGCATTGAAAGCCCAGTTGCTGGGTCTTGTGTCACCTCTGAGCAGCACTTGAGATCCCGGAAGAAGACACTGTTAACCTCCTGACGATGAGAGAGACCTATGTGGGTGTGGCCGACACAGCGATGCGGCTGTGGGTCCAGAGCCCATGCCCACTCATCTCTACTGGCTGATTTTTCTCTGTCCTCGGATAACTTCATCCATTAGGAGTCTTCCTACATCTTCTACTCTACCCCAAGGTGCCCTTGCTGAGGCTCGCTGCCCTGTTGAAGCTTGAAAAGTCATAGCCCTGTGAGCTCCATGAAGTTGGCTATGATATTAGTTAATTTTCTTGTTGCTGTGACTGAATATATAAGGGAACAATTTAAGGTAGAAAGAGTTCTGTTGGCTTATGGTTTGAATGGATCTAGTCCGTCAGGAGGAGAAAAGCATGGTGAGGTTCATGGCCACAGGATCAAGAGGCTAGAATTTTTCACACACTGGAGTTCAAGAAACAGAACTCTGAGTTGGGACTCAGCTATATGGCATAGGCCTCTCTCCCAGCTGCCTATTTCCCACAGCTACTCCCTACCTTTAAAATGTCGATGTCCCCTCCCCCTCAAGCAGCGTCACTGGCTGAGGACCACACATGAGCTTGGGTGGGGGATGCTTCACTTTCAAGTCACAGTATGCAGGATCAGCTCTGGTCTCTCAGGTCCACTGGTTTTCCCAGATGCCTAGGAGTGGTCCAATTAGCAATCAGAGGTGGGGGCTGGGAAGTCATCAGCACTTCACTTGGTTGTCCAGGCAACAGGAGCCACAGGCAGGACAATTTCTTTAGCAAACTGGAAGGGTGAGTGGTCAGGTACTCCTTGCTATCTCCAGGTAGGAGATCTCAATTTGAGCTTCTCTTCAGGAGGAGAGCCAGACACTCAGGGCTACTCTTCCACTGTGGTGGAATTGATAGAGTTTTTGAGCATTTCTCAGTGGAAGCATCTTTGCTACTAAGGACAAATGGAGAATTGGGGCAATTACCTATATATCTGAGTCCCAAGCTCTGCTGTCCTCTGGAGTGTTGGACAAAAAGCACATACTCCAAATAACCTGATTTTTAAATTTTAGCCCGAATCATCTGTATCATAGCAAGATCTTACTTGAATGACTCAGACAGACTATATCAATTTTCCGCATTCTTTTGCTGTGGAAGCTGAGCTGTTAGTGGCCACTTTTGAAATAGGAGAATGGGTCAAACACACAGGCACACACACACACTCACACACACGCACGCACACACACACACACACACACACACGAAACAAAACAAAAAAAATTGAGGTTGTAACCTAGAAAAATTTCTAGAATTTCATTGTTTGGTATTTCTTAATAAAGTGTGTGCCAGGAGGCGGGGATGCGAATGTTGTCCCCACCTCTCTCTACTAATAGGATGTAGTAGGTGACATGCTTCCAATGAGAGGGTAGCTTTTATTGTTCATGCGGAAGAATGCATGGGTGGAAATCAGGAAGACATGCCACTTCTCTCTGATTGGTACTGAAGAGATTTAATTGGTCCTGTGTTTGTTTCAATTATGCCGTATTCTACTTCTGCAGTTAAATTGTTCTTTTCTTATTTGTTGTTCATTATCAAGCCAGTCTAATAGTGTTGAATACAGCATAATTAGACTTTTTTTTCCCCCTCAAAGGAGAGGTTATTTTCCCTCACGGAAAACACAGAATATTTTAAGACAATGTTTTAGTGTTGGCGGATATTTTTATCTGTAGTGAACTCATGAGGAAGCTAAGCCACTCACTAACAATTCTTTTGTCACCTGATGGAGCTGATCTTGCTTATTCTTGAGACCTCATCATCTTCCCATGACACATCTATGTTTGTGGCATGTGTGTGATTCTGTGGGTTGGCTCAGGGGCTGCAGCAGAGGGCTATGGCATGGAGGCTTGATGTGGACCCCTGAATCTGAACACATTCTAGCTGGAATGAGCAGTTTCTCGGCATCCATGGTCTCCTTGTCAGTCAGTAGCTCCTGACTCTGTGGGCTGTTGAAAGTGCTGAGAGTACCTTAGATAGCTGCTTTTATCGTGAGATAATTTTTGCTGTGATTTTCATTCCTTTCCTCTCAAGAAAGCATAATCTATATGCCAAGGGCCATTGTCATTGTCTAAGGACAAACAGCCTCTCATACATTTTAATATACATTTTTTTATATTGCAAATTTGTATTCTTAGAGAAAAGGGCTCAGAGGAACTGAGGAGATGGTTCAGTGGATAAAGGACCTGGGTTCGAGTCTCCAGCGCCCATGTAACCTGTAACCCAGATGGTGCTCTCTCTCTCCCTCCCCCACCTCTCGTGTGTGTGTGTGTGTGTGTGTGTGTGTGTGTGTGTGTGTGTACGTGGATTCCAGTAGCTCACTGGCCAACTAGCGCAGTCAGCTTCTGGTTCAGTGAGGGGCCTGTCTCAAGGAAGTGAGGTGGAGAACCATGGCAGAAGACACATGTCTTGCTTTGGCCTCTGCAGGCGTGGGCACAGGCTCGTGCCCACATACTTCCGTATACCTGTACACTCATATATCCCCCCCACGGAAAGGAAATGGTCTACATTTGGTTCTGAATCCAGTGCATGTTCTATTTTGAGAATTCCTGCCCTGGGTAATTTTCTTCTCTGTATTGATGTGCGCAACTGAGTCTAACAGGTAGCTAAATGCTATTTGAAAGCACGATTCATCCCTCCCGGCAAATCAAATATCGGAGGGATTCAATTCATTTGGGGGGAAAAAAGCATTTGGCTTTTTAAAAACGCTCGAACTATTCAAAACGTTTTATTGAATCACTTTTCCTTTCACCAGAAATCATAATAAAAACAATAAAGCTAAGGCTGCCCCTGCCATGCTTAGGTTATGTGATTATTCCTTGTATAAATGAAGCTTATTAAGCTTAATGTTCGTTAAACTAAAATCAAACATTCTATATAACAACTAAAAGACATCCTATTCCATGTGATCTGGGGGAGTTAAATTCAGACACATTTATGTATTTGGGTTATGTTAGGGCTAAACTCACTAGTCAATGGAAAACTGAAGACAATTAAGACAATTTATTCTAAACATGTTTAAATCATTACTTATGAGACATTTGACTTCATTTCTCCTCAAAGCCAATTTTGAGATTCTTCTCTTACCCAGCATGCACCAGTGTGCATGCACAGGAGGGCTTGAGGCAATGGCCAGAGAGGTCCCTTCTGGTCTTTTGCCTGCCGCCATTCTTATTCCGGAAAACCATCCTTTCTCAGATTTACAACATGAAAAAGATTTAACACATTAAAGCAACACAGCCAGTCGTTCAAAGCTATGTTACATAAAATATAGTAGATTTTATAAGCTGTTAAAAAAAAACAAAAGCGTTTTTAAAAGGAGGGGTCTGAATGCAGTGATAATGCGTTTGCTTAGCTCAACAAAGTTTTGGGCTCTTCCCCTAGCACTGGGAAGAAAAAGTAAATTTAAAATATTTTTAATCTCATATTTTTACTTCAACCTGCTTGTCTTTGAGTTTAAAAGAAAGAAAGGCAAATAAACAAAATCATGAGTGTTTAAAAGCCAACCATGTTGACTTACACTAGTTGTTTTAATACTTAGAAGGCTGAGGCAGGAGGATTACTGAGAGTTTAAGGCCAGTCTGGACTACAAAGTGAGACCTTGTCTTCATAAAACAAAACAAAACAAACAGGATTAAAGCCCTAGAGCAAACAAAATACAGCCAAGCCCCATAAACTAGTAAATCACTGCAGGAAATGCCAAGCAGTTTCCAGAAGGCTCACATACCTGAAGGGCTTTGGAGTCCGTGCAGGTCTCCAAAATCAGGAAGCTAATTTATCAGTGACAGGACTCGCTGAGTGGCTCCTTGCGTCAAGGAGTGAAAGAGAGAAGGTTTGGGAAGCGCTCACCGAAGAAACACCCTCATGCCAACTTCTTAGCTAATTTTGGGTGAGGAAAATTTATGCGTTCAGAGCATGCTTTCTTATTTTATTTTTCCAAGTCAACATGCCTGTCTAGACTCTGAGCTTTATTGCAAGTAAAGAGAAAACGGGCTGGATCACCTTAAAAAAAAAAGTCTCAGCTAATTGACCAGAGGCTTGTCCCTCTGCAAACATCTCTCTGTAGGCAAACGCTGAGAAAGTTGGAATCGGGCCTGGCAGGACAGAGGAAGGCCACCCCCTCCCCTATTATCCGGAGCAGAGTTTCCAATCACAGTCAAGCGGTGGTGCTAATTCCTTGCTTCTGAGACTGCATTTCCTAATTTCATGGTCATAACAGCCTCGGGAACGGCTTCTACCAAAACTGAAAACACAAGGCTCCATGCTCAGCAGCCCTGTGACGCCAGGAGAGGCCAATGTCCCCTCCTCTGCCATTCCCTAGCACAAGAAGGCAGTCTCTGGGGGACATTCTTCTCAAGCAGGTACTTCTATCTCTTCTCCATTTCTTTAGCTTCCCCCCTTTCTTTCTTTCTTTCTTTTGGCTTTACTGTGCTATTACGTGTAAGCAGGCTGGAGTCTCAAGAGCTCGCCTCCCCTGTGAAAATTTGTCCGTTTTCTTTCTTTCATTGCTCTAGGGATATTTTACAAAGTTTCTGGCAAACATTACCATGATGTTAGCGTGTTAAACCTGACCTTGGTGCCGTGGAAATACACTCTGGGAGCCACGTTCAGCTGAGTCAGAGGGCGACGTGGTTATCTTTTCTTAGTACAGCTCTGACAGGCTGCCTGCCTTCCCCAGATCACGTCTGTTTATTGGTCCCAGGTCTGGCTGTTGGAGATTCTGTGTGGCTGAAACATGCGCGAGCTTAAAAAGTTCCTGCTTAGACTGGCGTTGTACTTGCCTCAGCGCGACCTTGTTGCTTAATCTTTGGTGCCGTGACTTATGGGAGCTTGATCTCAGTAAGCGACCGGGATAAACCGTCATTTGTTTTTCCGAAGGTAGTTGGGTTTTCTGCAAAGCGATGCAATCTAGTAATTCATCTAGTCTTGAAGCTGCCCGGTGACCGTGGGCGAGTTCTGAGCCCCGTAGCTCAGACCTGAAAGTAGCCATGGGTGACTGGGTTTTCTTTCTTCCTTTCTTCTGAGGCAGGGTGATGTGGATGTTGAGGATGGTGCCACACAGTGTGTGCCACTCGCTAACGACGGGGTAGTGACAAAAGGCAGGGAAGGAGACTTTCATTTTGGCCACAGGAAAGCCGCCCGTTTCCTGTAATGGAAAGTCTCGTGCTTGAAGAAGAATTTGCCAGTGTTCGTTCTCTCTGACTTGCCTACAAAAGCCTAGATGGTTAGAATCCATTTAAAAACTTTTTTTCTTTTTACCTAATAGAAGGGTTGGGTTTTATTAAGATGTTTGATTGCGGCATGAAGTACCACTCACGGGTGCCAAATGTTTTAAAATTAGCTTCTTGGGCCAAATCTAGGAGATTTATAGAGCACCTCCACCCACAAGGCTGCTGGGAAATGTATTGAGTTTTGAATTTGAAACAATAATGGAAGCCGAGAGGGTGGAAAGTGAACCTGTTTAAATTTATTTTTTAAAAAGTCAATAGGGCGGGGACCTCTGTGATCTGAGGTTCAGCCCCTATTTCTTTTCTTTAAAATTCTTTTCTCTTCCCCCCCAACCTAATAAAAAGACAAACGTTTTGCTCTTGTCTTGCTAATACTCCAAGAAGGCCCCATTCTTGTTCTTGTGTAGATATAAGACTGTAGCAATTGGATCCAATCTTGTAGTGATTGGTAGATTTTTGTCACAGAAGTTAGAAATAAAACTGACCCAGGTGTCAGAGACAGGCCAGGCAGGAAGAAAGGCAAAATATTGGCTGTGATTATCAGGGTTTGTGAGTGCGTGGGCTGTGTTGCTTTGACACTTGCATGTAATTGTTCAGTTTTGTGGCTCATGACAGGAAAGGAGGAGAAGCAAGCCCTAAAGAATACATTTGCTGTGACAGCAAAGTCAGACAACTATCTTTTCTTTCAATGATCGCAGGCTTTCGTTCAGTTGTGGGCTCAGAACCACCTGCCATCCAGGCACCCATCTGCCTTCCTCCAAACGGAAATCCCCAAACCCCTATAGACATTACAGCGGGTACCTGCTGAGCCCACTTGCTCAGAGTGATTGCTTGACCTGAGGCCACGGTTGAGTTTCAGTTTGCTCCATGGATACAGGGGAGGCTGTAACGGAAAACAGCTTGGATAAGACCATTATGCCTTTGGTAAAACGCATAGGAGATGTAGTCCTGCCCATCTACCTCTGCCTGGGCTCTCTGGCTGTTTACTGAGACAGAGATACCACCTAAGAGACTCCCTGTGAGTCCCTATGAGACACAGGGACTAACCGTGTGTGTGTGTGTGTGTGTGTGTGTGTGTGTGTGATATGATGTGTGCAGGGTGGGGGTGGGGCTTCTGTGGTCCATAGTACACATGTGGCGGTCAGAGGACATCTTTGTGGAGTCACCTCTCTCCTTCTATCTTTCCATGGGTTCTGGGAATTGAACTCAGGTCGCCAGGCTTGCACAGGGAGTACTTCACTCTGCCGTACCCACCCCTCTGCCCATGCTCTTTGTAAAAAAAAAAAGGCCTCTACAGGTAGCTTTTGCTAAAGATGGTGATGATGACGGTAATTTTGCCTCTTAAAGCGACATCCTAGTAATCTTTTTTTTTTTTTTTGATCATCTCCTGAGACCGCAGCAGCGAAACTGCATGGTCTCAAGAACTGCACGACTTTCTAGGAGTCTACTATTTTTGTTCTCCTCTGAAAGTCCGTGATTTTTAGAGATCCAAGGAGCTTGAGCTGTCCGCCCATCCCTAGATATATCCTGCTATCAAGCGTATTCCGCTGTCTAGGTTGTCCACCTCGGTTAACCTTTCGGTGAGGATTCACAGGTCCAGGGAAAGTGACCAAGTCCCCGCCTTAACTCCTCCTACTTCCTAGCTGTGCCATTCAGGGCCACGTTCCTCACCCTTGGCCTCCAATCTCTGCCAGGAAGGGGCAGTACGAGAGTTGCTACCAGGTGTCCACTACATGGGCTCAGTGAGCTTGAAGCACGCATGGAACTACTTGCAGCCTTCACGTTTTAGGAACTCAATATAATGCTTGTAATAATATCAGAATTCAGAGATCAAAGACAACAAGGTTATGAGTTCAAGCTCAGCCTAGGCTACCCAGTAGTAAGTCCCTGTGCTACTCGACTGTCCCCACCCAAAGGAAAGAAAGAAACTCAATACGGAGAAGTTTTGTCATTCTAAGTGTGGTGCTCAGTAAACGTCCTTTGAATCCATGGATAGATCCTACGGGCGGCTTCCTAGATGCGAGAGACTGATGTCCACCCAATTGCAACACCGAATTTGTTCTAAAAACATAAAAGGGAGCTATTCCTGCCAACTGAGCATCACACCTGCCAAAAACATTACTACTTTGTGATCCGTAGGGAAAGAGAAGATGGAATGCCCCCAAGGCCCAGCTCTTCATCTCTCTATCGCCCCTTCTTTATATCTCTAAGTAGGGTCACCCCTTTGTGAGGAACAAGGTCTTGCTGAGACAAGCCTTTCTGAAACCATGCGATGCACGCTTTGTGTCTGCCTTCACATTGCAAGGTCAGGCGGAAGGGCGAGATAGATGCGTAGCTCAGAGGAGCAACTGCTTCTTTAGCACACATGAGATTCTGGGTTACTTCCTGGCGTCATTCCTCCCAAAGAGAAGGGCTTTGATCTGCTGTTGGGCAAATGCTCCCACTCTATGCCCACACGGTTTGGATGCTGAGTTTCTAATTCAGGCTGAGGACCTAAGATGGGCTCTCCAGTACTGGTCCTGTTTAGTGCCACAAGCTTGCAATAGTAACTGTATTATAATCCGACTTTAATTCTCGAGGGTTAGGGAGCTCTCCTGTTTTGCTTCACATCGTTGATCCCTCAGTGCTGGAACGTGCAATGCTTTTCCTTGTTGTCACATTTAACTCTCACACCAACCCAGCTCCCCAGCAATCATATGACTCCCATTATACAAAGGAGGAAATTAAGGCTTCGTACAAATAAATGATAGGGTCCCACACAGTTTCCAAGGTGGCAGCCTAGTCTTAGGAGACAAAAGTCCACCTAATGTTCAAGCCCACGCTATCATCAGTATTTGATAGCAAATATTTGTTTCTGAAGCATTTTGCCGTTATGAACCTTGTCCTGGAGCAGCAAACTGAGCTCTTATCCCAGGAGATAGCATACTGCCCCAAGGTCCAGTCTCTCTGCAGTGACAACACCCGACTTACAGAAGTTTCGTGGCTCCTGATGCAAATTCAAGGTGATAACACATATGCACGTTCACCTTCATCAATGCAGACTGTTGCGTGACATGCGCAAATAATTACTTAGCTGTATTGTGAAATCCTGCGAGGAAAGAGAGCAAGGTTTGAGGTTCAGTGTGGTGCTAGGGAGTGCAGTGTGAGGCGGTCTCCCCTCCCCTCCCCTCCCCTCCCCTCCCCTCCCCTCCCCTCCCCTCACCTCCCCTCGCCTGGGAAGAGCTCAGGGTGTGCAGACAGAAGTGTGAATGGAGGGAAGCCTTGGAGGTGCCATAAAGCTCCCCTGTGAGGTGGGGGTGGCAATGAGGTATTGGAAGAAGTCAATCGTCTTCTTCCTGAGGTGCCAGATGTTCTCGGGTGGGAGATGACAGGGGGCTAGGTGAAGCTCTGCCTTTTCTAGTGCAGAAGCTGTCAAATGGCTCGTTGGTTATACCCTGTCACTCCATTTTCTCGACTACGGCCTCTAGAGATGTGATCTGACTCTAGCCTCTCACTTAGAGTCAGCAATTCTCAGTTCTTTGGGGGTTCTCCTTGCTGAGAATAGACATTAATGGGGCACAGTCTTCCTGCCTTCCTTTGTTGCCTTAAAGACAGTCACATGGCCTTTTGGTCACTGCTCATGGGAAGCAGATGAGGCGGATGGAGAGGAGATAGCGGTGCTGGGACCTCAAGCTGCATGAGGTTGGTCAGCTTGCTAAGTGGCTGGTGGCCCTGGTTGCTGCCCTTCTTTGGAGTGTTGTTGACGATGTTGTTGTTAAGATTTCTTATTCCTTGGTTCTTGTCAAACCATTTGCTTGTTTGGGGGCATCTGAATTCTATAAATGGACCGAATCGGGTTAGGGTTAGGGGTGACCCCCTTCTCCATGTGCTTCAGAAGAGCCACCCTGGTCCTTCTGCACATGGGACGTACATGTTGAGACCCTTCCTCCCTCTGTGCTCCCCGAAAGAATCTCATTGGGGTATTTGCTTTGAGAATTGTGATAAATATTCTTAAGAACTTGACAAGGAACTTTAAGCCCCTCTGTAGGTTGATAGTCATCTTTTGAACTCTGTTTTTTATTTGCTACAATCAATAATTCATTAGGATTTGCTTTATTAAAACATCACAAAGAGAGGTAACCTCGTAAAGCTGGTCATATCATGAATACAAGAATCTGGTTTTGGGCTGGAGAGATGGCTCAGAGGTTAAGAGCACTGCCTGCTCTTCCAAAGGTCCTGAGTTCAATTCCCAGCAACCACATGGTGGCTCACAACCATCTGTAATGAGGTCTGGTGCCCTCTTCTGGCCTGCAGGCATACACACAAACAGAATATTGTATACATAATAAATAAATAAATATTTAAAAAAAAAACAAAAACAAAAAAAAGAATCTGGTTTTGCATCTTTTTGTGTAAAGCTATGTCACATATGTAAATTCTTCCCCAATAAGTGATTTTTTGGAAACCCCATTTGCATGGAATCTCTTATTGGAAAAGATGTAGTTCAATTTGACTTGCTTATTAAATTCTTAATTTTTCCCGGGAATAGGCAATAACCATAAAGCCCTCCTGTGACTCATTAAACTCTGTGCTAAAGAATTTGCTGCAGACCCGACAGGGAGCCCCGGGTGCCAACATGGGGCTTCTGCTCAGGGCTGCATAGTTGTACTCTGGGAAGGACCTGGTACCCATCCGTGTTCGGGATGCAGTGCTGTGTTTGATTGAACGCAATGCATTCTTTGTTCTCGAGAAGATTTTTAAAAATCAGATGTGAAAGTTTAGACACATACCATGATGCTTGATTTCTCCAGACTGACTGTGACATGTGCTTAATTAATTGAGTAGGAAGTGAGGTATCTTTGATAGGGATGAGCTCCGTGGTGTGGAAGCACCCAGAGGAGAAGTTAATTCTGATTGGCATAGAGGAGTTTGGGACAGGAAGTGACACTTGGCCTTCACCCAGAAAAAAGGGCAATGGTGCCCTAGGAAGATGTTAGGGGGTGGAAGACTCTAATCCAAGGTATGGAACAATCACTTAGGGGAATAAGGAGTTGGTCTTAGTGGAAGACAGGTAGAAAGTATGCAAGGGGGAGTTAGCAAGAATTTAGGACTGTGGAGTTAAATGCCATTCTAAGGACTTCGGATTTCATACTGTAGGCATTAAAGATTTTTGTGCGAGGTTGTAATGAAATGATGCCTTCACTTTGGAAGTCCTGTGCAGATTGAAGTTTTTAGTTGAAGAGTGAGCACATCAATTTGAAGGTGATTGGAACAGCTCAAGAGAGGTGAACTATTAATTTAAGTGGACGACTTCAATTGGGCAATTTAACAGATCTTTTAAGGACTCAATTTTCAAATTACAATTGTTGATGGAGGTTAAAAGAAAGGCTTTCAAAATGGTTAATAGAGAAGTGGGATGGGTATCAAAAGATGTCGCTACAAAGTGGCCCTTGTGATGCAAGCCTTCATCCCCAGATACTCAGGAGGCCGAGGCAGGAGGATCACTCACACACGGAAGATCTCAGTGGGTCACAGAATTAGTTCAACACCAGCTGTGAAATTCGATAATACCATTCTCAAAATGATAAGTTAGGAAAGGGTGGGGAGCGTAGTTTTGTTGTAGAGGGCTTGCGTAGAAGCCCTGTGTTCAATTTCCAGTAACAGATAGCCAGACACGCATGCACACTGAGTACTCTGTTATCTCCATAATGGTAAGATGGGTCTAACCACAGAGCTGATATAAGACTGTGTTCAGGGATCACTAGCGACTAAATAGCACACTTCATATGTGGGATTGTTTTATGGCAAAATAGTTTCATTTGGATCAGCTATAGATTCATAGCCTAATAGCTCCTTTTTGTATAAGACGGAGGCTGCTGCAGTTATTATAATTTATTCATACTTGTCAAACATGTATTCTACATTGAGTTCTTGAGCTACTCTCTGACTTCGGAGGCCTAATTCCCTAGCAAATGGTGGAAGGCATGGCGCAAGGGGTGTGATTCCCATGTTGGTACCAAATTACGCTTCTGTCTTCAGCAGCTTCCGTTTGGAACAGCAAGTTAAGCCCATTAGCATATGCACAGTTAAGCCCATAGGTGCCTGTCTGGGAGCGGAAGATGGCAGATGCTTTCGGAGGCTCTGTTTGGGAAGGGAGCCTGTTAAACCTCTTGTCACTGTTGGCAATTTCAGACTGCTGGAGTTTGGAGCCAAGGGCAGCGATTGGAGGGCCAAAGAAGAGGAGTGGAAGGAGGCTGTCCTTTCCCCCTTCCTCTTCTTTGCTGTCTTTTAAAGGAGGAGGGTATTGTAAAGGTTAGGGTGGCGGTTACGTAAGAAAACAAGGCAAGGGTTTATTAGGGACAGGAGTCGGCAGGAAACACTAAGCACATTCAGTACCAGTTAGAATGAACCTTGAGGGTTGCTGAGACGTGCTGAGAGCGTCCGTGGTAGCTGATGCCTGACTTTCCTGTTTGGAGCAGGGACGGACATACAGGGGAGCGGAGACATGGTGACACTCTTCGGGATGAACATTGCTTTGGTGTCCTGCCCTCCAGCCCACTGAACTTCACAAATCAAAGGAAGAGCTGCTTCAAATCTAGTTAGCAACAATAACAAGAAAAGATTCATAGAAAAACGTTTTCTAGGAAAGGAAAAAACCAGAAACCAAAAGTCAGCTTACTGTAGCGCTCATGTTGCATAAGCAGGATTCAAGTGCTGGGTTATTAATCACCCAGAACAGTTCACAAATTATTGTGTCCAGATGAGACAGGCCCCGGGTCTCCTGTCTCACCATCTGGACCCTGTCCACCCCACTCCTCCCTCAACACTTGGAGTAGAAGGGACATTTAAACGTGCCAATTTTCTCCTTGTGGGAAGCCTTGTTGTTTGTTGAGCAAGGAGAAGGATTTACGTTATTACACAGAAGAAGGCTGGGGGCTCTCCAAGGCCTTAATTTGTTGGTAGGAAATCCTAGCATCTACTACCACTTCTATTTGGAACTTGAGTACCTCGGGCAGGTTTGTAGATATATAAAAGTATGGTTATTAGGCTGCACTTGACTTCTTCATCCAGTTCCTCAGCTCAAAATTTATTGCCTGCTTTTTTTTTTCCTTTTTATTTATCAAACCTATCCTCAGAGGAGAGGTATTTTCTGTAGCCACAAGAAAACATCTGTGAGCTCAAACCTTAGAGGCAAAGAGCCAGTGAGAACATTTGGCATGTGAAGCTCAGGTTACAGGAGAAGAGAATTAATCAAGGAAACCCTTAAAACTACGAAGAAGGCAAGTCAGAAATGTCTCTTATCGCTGGCAGGCTGAAGTCCTGAGTTCACAGTAATTAAGAGATGTCAGAATCCACAATGAATCAAGTAGGAGTGTCGTATTCTGGTAACTTTGGAAGCTGGTGTCAGTCCTGACTGCCAGGATTTATGGTAGATTATATAATGGAATCCCGAGTTCTGAGACTTCAAAGGAAAATCCTGGCTCTTTTGCCACTCACTCTCTTAGGTCAAGCCTACACAGCAGCGAGCCAAGTGGAGGGTTGAGTAGTTATCTGAAGTAGGCGGTAGAGACGGCCAAACCCGATAATGTATAACCAGAAAGTTGCTGTGGAGGGAGAAGCGTGGACTGAAATAGGATAAAGAGCGAGGGTAGAATGCCAGGAAACTTGGTCAATGTCCACAGTCCAGCTCCAACAACAGCCAGTGCCTTGCTTCACATAGTTGTTCAGAACCAGTCTAAAACACCAGGGCAGCATTTAAAAGTTTATTACTAAGGTGGTTGCACGCTTGTGCAAGTTTTTTTTTCCATATCAATGATATTATTGGTGATTGTGTCTAATCCTAAGTCTCTCTGGTGAATGCAGCTCACTCTCTCAGACGCTGGGTGGAAGTGGAGAGGGAGCCCGCACCATCTAATTTAACACAGGGGAAAGGTTTCTTGCAGAAAGTTGTTGAGCGTCATCTTGAATTAGCTTTTCTCCCATTCACAGTGCACGTGCTTTTCCCATTGAAAACACTGCTGCTTTCTAGCACTCGGGGTTCATTATGTTTCATGCAACACCACAAAGAGCAACACGACACCAGTAAAATCTAGTGGCCCTACAACAGCCGAATATAGATGAAGCGGAAGAAAATGACTGGAAAAAAAATAACTTCAGGAGAATGTTGGAGGCCCTTAAAGAGGAAATGAGAAATTCCCTCAAAGAAATTGAAGAAAAGACAAACAAAAAATTGGCAGACATCAACAAATCCTTTAAAGAAACCAAGAAAAAGCAATCAAACATAGGAGAGACACTATTCAAGACCTGAAAACTGAAATAGAGACAATAAAGAAAACATAAGCCGAGAAAATTATAGAAACAGAAATCATGAGAAAATGATCAGGAACCACAAATGCAAGCATAAACAGCAGAATACATGAAATGGAAGAGAGAATCTCAAACGCTGAAATACAATAAAGGAAATAGACTCATTGGCCCAAGAAAACATTAAATCTAACAAAAGCTTAACACAAAATATCCAGGAAATATGGACACCATGAAAAGACCCAACCTAAGAATAATAGGTTTAGAAGAAGGAGTTCATCATGTTTATATGTCTGTATCATTTTAATTTCAGTAGAACACAAGAAAGAAGCGTACAAGCACATAGAACAAGGCTTGAATTACATTAGTTCACACACACATACACACACACACACACACGGTAGAATCAGTGTGGTGTTTGCTTCTTCTGTTTGATATGGAAACCACAAACCACTTAATTTGAGCAGGTGTTTCCCATCCTGAAATACAGCCATTGACCCACCGTTGTTCTGTATAAATCTGTCAGTGTGGACCGGCTACTTCCGAGGACTCATTCACTAGTAGATGGTCCACTTGGTCTCTTTTAATTTGGGGAAAAGTTTTTGAGTAAGGCCCACTGTCTCTTGTGATTAGGAAATAAAGATATCCTAACCTTTCAGATGGACCAAATATTAGAAAGGCAAACAAGTTTTCCCACTCGGCTGTATCTTGTACATTTTACCCATAACCCAACACTTTAAAAACGTGAACTTGGCACCATTCTTTTTTTTTCTTTCAGAAGCTCAGGATCATATTTGAAATGGCCCATGGATGTGGTCATAATATATTGTATGAATGTATGAAACTGTCAAGAAATAAAAAGACGGAAATGTTTTGAAATTGGAAGTGGCTTCGTAGCCTTGTGGTCACGATGTACTAACAACCACAGAATTGTTAAATGAGCAAATTGTGTGCCAAGTGAATTACTAACCAATAAGGATTTTATTTAAAAATGGCCAGGGAAATATTTCTGAAGTACTCCTAAAGAGTCTGTTGAAATCTCTTGTGATAAAGTAACAATGCAAGAACAATTTTGTATCCAAGATAAGAAAGCTGTGAGGGTAGTGAGCTAAACTGTATCCTGGGTGGTATCGCAGTACCCGCCCTTAGCTCTGTGCAGTGAACACACTTCCACCCTCTTGTCATGTCTGTGTGTGCACAGCTGAAGAGGTGTGTTCTGGACCCGAATGTTTGCTTTCAAATACTGTGGGCAATGGGTTTTGGTTCTAATGGTAAAAATAGAAGTCATCCCAGGGGTCTGAGTTCAGACAGTGAGTCCTGGCATGTGCAAGAATGAATCAATGTTACCAATGTTACTAACTATGTCAGTGGTCAAGAATGCATGTCCTACTTAGTTTTTGTCTTTACGTGTGTTTGTGTGTGCTTGTATGTTCACATGTGTATGGACTCACTGTGTATGCAGGAATAGAAATCTGGTTTTTACACTTGTGTGTCAAATATTTTCTCCACTGAACCCTCTCCTCCAGCACACTGCTTTGTGTGCATTCATGGTGTGTGTGTGTGTGTGTGTGTGTGTGTGTGTGTGTGTGCACATGTGCCTGCATACTCGTTCATGTGCAAGTATTCAGGTGCAAGTGCATGTGTGCACATGCGTGTGGGCATGTGAGGACAAAGTCAGTTGTTGTTCCTCAGGTGATGTTGGTTTTTCAAGTCAGGATCTCTCATTGACCTGGAACCTACCTAAGGGATCCACTGTCTTGCTCTCTCCAGTTCTGTGATTACCAACATGTGCCACCATGCCTGGCTTATTTTACATGGGTTCTGGGGCATAGAACTCAGGACCTGATACTTAAAAGTCAAGTATTTTACTGGCTGGGTGATCAGTTTAGCCCTTTTCTTAATTTTGTGCGTGAATGTAGTCAAGGAGTTGGATATGAGCTGATATTTGGAACTTTGAGACACATTCGTTTTTAATCAGCTTGTTTCGTTGAAATGGAGGTCCCAAACCGGCATTCACCAATGGAATCCTTTGAAATTACCCGGATCTCTTCTGCCTTCCTGTTAACAGACACAAGGAGGAGGTTGCCCGCAGAGGCACAAGCATAAGCATCTTTTAATATAATTTGTGCCTTAGCATTCGGTCTCAGCTTGGCTCTCCCAGAAAGGATGCAAATAGTGATCTCAGTGGAACTGCCAGGAGATAGGTGTGGACGTGCTAGTTTCTCCTTTTTGTTTCTTGGCTTCTTCCTCGCTACAGAAAGCCTAATCCAGACGCAAGTGTGGGGAGTGAGTTTTCAATGCTTACTGCCTTGAATAGCATTCCGCAGTGACTTGAGTTGAAGTTAAGAACCACTGGCCCTGTGTGGTTGAGCCTTCTTCCCTTTCCTTCTCTTTTGTCTTCTCTCCCCCTCCTCCATCTTTCCCCTTTTCTTGACGCCTGGTCTCCTCTCTGCCTTTTCCTTTCCCTCTCCTTCTCCCCTCCCCTCTCCTCCTTTCCTTCTCCCCTCCCCTCTCCATTACTCAGTTACCTTCCCCCTCTGACTTGTCTCTCTTCTTCCCTCCTTTCCTTTTTTCTCCCCTCTCCCACTTCCCTTTTCTTCCTTCCTCTCTCCATTTCCTTTCTAGGCAGGCATGGGATCCAGGGTCTGGCACCCTCAGGGAGGCTGCTCTACCACTACCGAGCTACAAGCTGTGTCTCTCTCCAGCCCTGATTTTACCCAACTACCAGGGAGAGTCACCATGAGGACTGCCTGCCCCAAATACAGATGTTTTGAAACCTTTTAAATTGTATTTCTCTCTTCCTCTCAAAGCTTTACAATAGCTGCCAGCCAGTGAAAACCTTTCTTTCTTTGAAGTCCCTGCCCTCTTCCATTGCTAATTGAGCGACCCTGGTTAGAAGGGCATGTGTGAATTTTTTAACCCTAAAGTGGAGAACAGACTTTTACTCCCAGTTGCTACCTCACCACAGCCTCTCAATAACTGAGAGCCTGCTGCACTGGACTTCATTCTCAACTTTTAATTAGTTCTTTATTCTTAATTGTTATTGAGTGAGAGCTTGATACAAGAACGTATGTCTTGTAGGTTGACCAGCAGCTGTTCCGCGTGTATTGTGGACACCGGTCACAGCATTTTTTTTTTTTACTTAAAAATTAAGACCGAAAATGTCTTAGGAACTTTCAAATCCGTCTCTCACTTCCTCACAGAGCATTTTTGAAGCGGCTCACAAACCTCTTGGAAGGCTATGCCTCTATTACAACAAAAGTCCACATTGTCACCACGGGCAGCTGTGTTTATTTGCAGTTTCTGAAGCCAGTAGCAGGCATGCAACATGAAGCAGTGAAAGCCCCTCTGGTTTGCAAATATCATGCTAACTTTCACAGCGCTCAAACGCTCGGGAAATCTGAGTCAACGGAATAGTAGGTAGGTTTATTTTTATATAACCTGCCTGAACTGTGAGGGAGGCGTGGACCTGGGCTTGCCTGCCAATCTGAGCTGCCAGTGAACTAAAGCTGGTCTCACTGAAGGCCGGACTGGCGGGCTTTGCTCAGCATGCTAACTTCCTACTTGTGAAACAGGGCAGCTCAGGGTGTGTGGAGGTGGGGAGGCTCTTCAGGAAAGCTTCTGTTGAGACTGCGTCTGCCCAGCTGTGTAGGAAATGAAAGGTTCTAGCAAAGCCTTTGCTTAGTGACTAATCAGAATGTTAAATCATTTTCTGCCAAGTCTGGGCTTAGTCACCGTCCTCAGAAGCGCTGTGGGACTGGTCAAGCAAGTCTTCAGAAGGTATAGAAGATCTACTGTCCTCGGGCACCAGAAACCCTCTGAGCCCCTGGCTGCAAAGACATGGCTGGCTCCAGGCTGTTTAGGAGCGCCCCCCACACCCCAGCAACTCTGGTTTATTAACTTAAGCGATTACAGTTCTAATCCCTCCATTAGAAGTCTGGGCAGCTGTGACTCGGCCCTCCTGAGAATCGTAGTAGAGCTGTGGGGACGATGGCTGCTTCTTATTTCCAGGAAGACAGTGCCTGTAGCTGTTTGCCAGCTCGGGGCGGGCAGCTAGTTTGATTCTTCTTTTGGATAGCGAGCAGAGAGACAATGAAGAGACGGGAAAGGGGGGAGGGTTTGACAAATAAACACGTCCTTTATCTTGATGCGGATGTGCCCAGTGGGATATGCATCGACGCATGCCAACCTGGGGATATGGCGCCACTGTTTTCAGTATACGTTACTTCTCTCTCCTCTCTCTCTGTATGTGTGTGTATGATCTGCACGTGTCTATATGGATATGTGTATGTTAGTACCCATACTCACGTGTGTGGAGGCCAGAGGTCAAGGTCAGGCAGCTTTCCCTATTTTTCTCCACCTTAGGTTTGACATGGAGGCTCTCACTCAATATGGAAACCACTGACTTGGCTAGGATGGCGGTCAGTGAGCGCCGGGGACCAGCGCACCCCTGCCTCTTGGTGCTGTAATTGCAGACGCTACCTCTGCTCACAGCCTTTGTGGGTGCTGGAGATTGGGATTCGTTGTCTTCAGGCTTGGCTGACAAGCACATTACCCGTGGAGCCATCTCCGAGCCCTGTACTTGTGTGTGTTTCTGTGCACACGACAGTCTCTGAGTTGTCATGTGTTTTTCTTCTACTCCTGAGGTCATGGATTAAAACTTGATTAATTTTAGAACGTGGTGCTATTGCTAGGATTTTGGTAGAAGTCTGGAAAACAACAACAACAAACCCAAAACAACAACAACAACAAAACCCCCAAACCAGCAACCACCACCACCACCACAACAACAACAATTAACCAAACACAAAGGCTCAAGATACTATTGAACTCATTTGGCTGAGTAACTGTGCCATTTTGATTTTATATTTGCTGGGGCTAAAAAATAACTCAGAGCTTCTTTCTCTAGTTCCCAAGTTTTTTTTTTTAACTCTGTTAATATTAAATACTCCTCTAAACTAGTAACTCTAAAGGGCCGAAAAATAGCACTGACTATGTCAAAGGATTAATGCAAAGCCGACACGTGGGACGGCCTCCTCCCCCTTCTTTAAAGCATTTTTTTTTCTACAGATAGGAGACAGCTCTTTCAAGTCCACTCTCTTTGCAGCCTGTTTTGAACCTTACTAGATTAACGGAGTTGTCAAATCGTTAGCGTCATCCTCAGCCTTTCATCCTGGGTGGAATATCTGAGGAGAGGGTTCTGAAGAAGGGGGGCTTCTTTCATCTTTCTCATGAATTCAGACATTTCAGTCTTCATCCCCCGTCACTGGAGGCCAGTGGCAAGGCAGAGCAGAGCGGAGCATCAGGGCATAGAGGGCGGAACCAAGCAGAAAGGCTCGCCTGTGGCATGAAGGGAGCAGAGGAAGAGGTACAGGGAGACAACGGGGTTTATCCTTCCAAGGTGTGCATCCGGTTTCCTCCAAATGGGCTCTACCACCTGATTCTGCCACCTCCCAACACTGCCATCAGATTGTGCAGCTGGCAATGGACTGATCCATTAAGGAAGGCAGAGCTACTTCTAACTAGTGCCACAGCTGGGGACCAAGCCTTTACTCCATGAGCTCTGGAGGGGTACGTCATACCCAAGCCATAATAGTATTCATCCATCACAGGATTTCCTAGTGCACTGTCTTTTACAAAGAGCAGCTCGTACGGTCATGCACAGTTCTAAGATCAATGGCAGGGTACCCCCGCCTGCTAGTATAGTCAACCAAGCTTCAGAGGGATTGCGACATTTCCTGCAGATGCCTCCTCTGGAGGTCCATGACAAGATGAACATGGGAAGATCCCTCGGGATCTTGGCCATTGCAAATTGGGTTTGGGTTATGAGTGCATAGTGAACAATGAGGACTACTGAGAACTCAAGAACAATGGCAATGGGTTTTTGTTCCTACTGCACGAACTGGCTTTGTGGGAGCCTAGGCAGTTTGGATGCTCACCTTACTAGGCCTGGATGGAGGTGGGTGGTCCTTGGACTTCCCACAGGGCAGGGAAACTTGATTGCTCTTTGGGCTAACGAGGGAGGGGGAGTTGACTGGGGGAGGGGGAGGGAAATGGGAGGCAGTGGCGGGGAAGAATCAGAAATCTTTAATAAATAAATAAAAATTAAAAAAAATTTAGTTGACTGAGAGAGATAAGAACACTGTGAAGAAGAAGGGCCTTGTCCCTGGAAGAACTTGTCATCAGTCTGGAAGAAGGAGCTCAGGCTTCGCTGTGAATTAGCATTCCTGTCTCTCTGGTGTGGGACAGAATTCTGTGGTGGCCTGTCTCCTGTTTAGGGCGTGTCTACTTAGTCTCTGAGTCTGAGTCTTTCTTCCTGAGGCTTTATCCCTGTTTATCGTCACAAGTACAGTTTCCTGTCTGCAGGAGATACCTAATAGAGTTGACATACACTCTTTCTGTCATCCATCCATCCATCCATCCATCCATCCATCCATCCATCCTCAATCATATATCTATTGTCTACCAATTTTGCTTAGCAAAAAGACTATTACCCAGTGTCTTCATTCACTAAACTCAATCCCGTGTTGGCTTCTCTCCTATTGGCGAAGTTGTGTCATGGGATTTCGTCTCAAACCTGAAAGGCAAAGGGACCCTTTGGCCAGCAAATTCTGGTCACACAGCTCGGTTTTGCTTTCCTACTGAGTTCTGACACGGACTACTGGAACATGTTGTTTGAGGACTTCTGGAAACATGAATTAAAGATGGCGGTAACTCAGATGCACAAAGGCTGCAGAGGGAAGGAGAATCCACAAAATTGGAAAAATCACACACGGGTAGTCAAGAACCGACTGTAATATAACAATGTGTGTTCCTTTCCGCTAATAAGCCGGTCACCATTATGTCTCTTCATTCTCTGTTTGGGACAAATTTCTTAGTGAGTTTATTTCTGTTCTCACTGGTACCTGTTTGCCGTGGTTTTCTCCGGCTCTCATCTCGTCTCTGAGTGAATTGAATCCCAAAGAATGTATTCTAGTGTTGCTCCTGGTAGCCCTGCCTTTATGTGGGATGGCAAGAATAAGAGGCTTCTTTTGTTAATTTGTTACTAACAGGAAGTCAAAGAGCACTTTGGTGATGGTCTATTGAGCCTCTAAGATTGACTTTGGTTTATGTAATTTATTCTCGCCCAGGCAATAGCACTGCACAGTTAAGTAGACTGTTTTTCTACTCACATTGTTGACCTGACATGTAGTCGTAAGTAAGACCAGAATGTTCTGTCTAATCTGGAGCTCTATGTATACAAATGGAGATCTTAGTCATCTGTCACTTTGGGTGCCATAATGCTGGAGAAGGACTCTATTCTGTTAAGAACATGCATGGATCTATCTAAGTCTCTTGTCTTCTTACTACAGCCTTTGGCCATTGTCTTTTATTTAAACTTCAATATGGTCCTGTCCATCAAAGTGTAAATGGTATTTTGCTGACAGCTGCAAGTCTCTACAGAATAGTGTTCTGATGTCCTCCATCCGTGCATACAGAACACATGTCTTCAAATCACTTCAGCAACAGTAGAGATGGTCTACTGTGCTTAAAGAATTGGGCCCATGTTTCTGATGGTCATTCTTTAATTTCACTGGGTAGTGGGAAGATATGGCAAGAACCCCCTCACCCCCAACCCTTTGCTTTTTGAATCCAATCAAGAAGCAAGCTCCTTCTGAGGGAAAAGCAGGAGGATGTAAGCCACGGAGCTGCTGTTTACCTTGCTGGCATCTTGTCCTTCCAGGTAGATTTGCCGGGATAAGAGCCAGAGTTTACAGGTTGTCCTTCTGTGCCCAAAAGGAGGCAGGGTACCTTCCACAGGCTTGTTTACCTTCCCACACTGCTGCTTAGTCTGTGTTGTGAGAGCCCTTCCCACCCAGGAGGAGCCACAGAGGGAGATGAAGGAGCTTCCAGTAGGGAGCCCTCACCCACCCTGTAGGAATCTGTCACTGGACAACTGAGAAATGATGAGAAAAACCGTCGCTGGGTTTAGACCACAGTAAGACTGTGTGAAACCTCTCCGAGAGATGCTCTGAGGTTCAGCTTCCAAACGCGATGCTTTGTGCTGTGCTAGGCTGGAGCCATGGCAGCCTGGGGAGCGATAGACTTTCACGGGTCTGCAGAGCCTTGTGAGACACAGTACAGACGACCCAGAGACGCTGTGATTCTCTCAGGCTGCAGGAGCACCAGAAGAAGGCGGTGCCTCTGAACAGGTTTCATTTACACAGGAAATCATTGCCTTGCTCAGACTTCCCTTTGGAAATGATCATGGCACTTTTCCTAGGATGCCGGTTCCACGGAGCCACTTTAGCGAACAGACTAGAACTTGTCTACGTTCTTGTCAGCCACGAATAATCACTGACACTTTAGTATGTTTTATTTTAGTTCTTTCTTCATAATATGTATATCGGTATCTATTTGCTTATGAATATTGACTATAGTAACAACGTTTTCATGTTTAGACAACATGTTAATAAGCTCATGAAATCCAACATGATTTCCATTTTTACATATGGTACAGAAAGCATATAGGTACCTAATATATATATATCTGTAAAATGTATATATGTAGACACATTAAAATTATATTGTATTTTGTAAATTTACCTAACACTAGAATTTGTTTAGTTGCTTGTGTATTTTGATAAGTTTAACTGTCTACATCTCTTTTTTTCTTAAAAAGACTCCCTAAAAGCAAAAATATAATATCAAAAGGAAAACTCTTTTCCCACTTTCTTTTAAAAAGAAAATTACTATGTGGCAGAAACTCATTAAAAAAAAAAAAAACCTCCAGTGGGGCTTGAGAGATGACTCAGAGGTCCAGACTATATGCTGCGGCTCTTCCGGAGGTCCTGTATGGCTTCCCAGCATCCACCAGCATTTGCTTGCAGATGTCTATAACCTTAGCGACGAAGGAGCTGACGCCATCTTCTGGCCTCCAGAGGCACTGCACTCACGTGTACAAACCCATACACATACAAATAATTAGAACGTTGTTTTTGGAGACAGGGTTTGCTCTGTGTAGTCCTGGCTGTCCTGGCACTTGCTCTGTAAACAAGGCTGGCCTCAAACTCACAGAGATCTTCCTTTCTCTGCCTCCCGAGTGCTGGGATAAAAGGCATAAAAATATTCCAAGCAAAAATTGTCTGTAATCCCACTTAGAAATAAAATCTCTACTTTATTTAACTGTGTTACTTGTGTGTAAAATTAGCCAATTATAGTATTATAGTGTGCAGAATTTCATTTTCGACATTTTGTTTGTTCCTGTGTCCTGCATGTTTTCTGTTAGGCTGCAGCCCCCCCCCCTTTTCTTTGTAGTATTTTTTAATTCTACTAGTTTAAATCTATTCTTTGGCAATTACATATGTGTATACAATGTATCTTGACCATCCCACTTTCAAGTCTCCTTGGTGATCTCTCTGGAACCCTCCAGCACATTGCCAGCCCACCTTCATGTCCTCTTCCTTTTTAGTGTAACCCATGGAATCCAGTTAGTGCTGCCAGCATGAGCATGGGTGTTGAGCTATCCTCTGGAGTGTGGGCACTCTACAGTGGTGGCACCCCTCAAGAAAATGATTCCCCCTTCTCTGGCCGGCACCACTGGCCTACAGCCCCTCAGCTAAGGGTCGAGTCTTGTGAGCCCCTCCCACTCATGCTGAATGCTGACTGGCTTGATCTGAGTTCCCTGAGCCCATCCTGTGAGGGCTCAGCACCCGTGGTCACTTATTCTCAGCACTTTGGCCAGTGATGTGTCCCTGTGTGGCTGCTGCCCACTGCAGAAGAGACTTCTTTGACTAAGGCTGAGAGCATCGCTGCTCTATGGGCATAAAGACAAATGTTTGGAAGGCAGTTTGCTTGGCCCCATGGTTTCCCCTTCTCTTTAAAAATCAGGCTACCACAGCAAATAACCGCAAACACTTATTCTTGGCTATTGGGGATTTGGGTTTCATGGTGAATTCTCAGATGTAGGACTGCTGGTTCAAAGTATGTGTGTATTTTTAGAATTTAATGGCTTTTTCCATTTTATTTTCTAAAAATGTTATAGTAAATCCACTAGGAATGGTTGAGAGTATCATTTTCTTTATATGTCCACTAGCATTTTCTTCAACCAAAATAAACAAACAAAATACAAAGCCTCGAATGCTTCTCTTCCTACTTTCTAACTTTTCAATAGTGTGATGGGTGTTATTAATCCACATTTCATATTTTTTTTATTAATGGAGCTATCTTTGCACAGTATTTTTTGTCTGGATTTTGTAACTGTCAGTTATTTATGTGTGTCCTTGACCCTTTCTCTCCAGTATAGTTGCTTTATATTTTCCTAATTTATGGATGTAAACATATGCTTATTAAAAGCTATCAGACAAACTTGTATTTATCAACTGAAGCATTCTGTCTGTCTTAAATTGTATTTGAGTTTCATTTATGAAATTTATTTTTAAACATTTTATTCATGTGTATGTGTTTATGTCATCTGTCTCCTTTCCTTCATAATGTCTTAAAATATGTATACACTCTGAGGAGAAAACAGCTAATTAATATACATGCTTTGTCTCACAAAGTTTTTGTGATGAGAACACAAAATTGTATTTCGCAGTATTAACTGTGAATGCAGTATAGTGTTATTGTTTATTTTTTGCTTGGTATGTAAGGATACAAGATAACAAACTAGGCAACGCCTTGTAGCAATCATGTGCTGTATTTTAGTTAAGATTTACTTTAATTATGCAAGTGTGTGTGTGGGAGAGAGAGAGAGAGAGAGAGAGAGAGAGAGAGAGAGAGAGAGAGAGTGCGAGAGAGTCTGTGTGTCTATGTCTGTTTGGATATGTACACATGAGTACAGTTTTCCATGGAGACCAGCAGGGCGCATCAGATCCCCTGGATCTAGAACTACAGGCGGTTGTGAGCTGCCCAACATGGAAACTGGGATCTGGACTCAGATCCTCTGGCAGAGCAATCTATGCTCTTAACTGCTGATCCATCTCCCCAGCCCAAAAGTAGTGTTATTAACTTCAGTCATTCTGTGACCTGGGTCTCCTGAGCTTGCTTTCCCTAAATGAAGGTCTGTGTCTTTTATCAGTGTTCTCTTTACCTCCCCACCCTTTCACTTCTTCACCTGATGATGAGACTGTTTATTATAATATTCATTTGGACATGGACCCACAGCTTTGTGGATGCCAGGGAAATGCTGTAATGCTGAGCGATAACCCCAGTGCAAATGCTCTTTTATAAAATGTAATCTATCTTTGTACCTGTGGATCTGTGTTCTTGTCCCACTTAGAGAAGTCTTCCCATCCTGTTATTATAAAAATTTTCCTAAAGTTTCTAGTTTATCTCTTCCTATTCTTACCATTTTAATTTATTTTTACATAAATAAAAAATACATAAAGATGGATTTTTTATAGTTAAAAGTAGAAGGTTTAACTGTCTTTTCTT
The DNA here is from genome assembly GCF_014885135.2 of Alexandromys fortis. Taxonomy (NCBI): domain Eukaryota; kingdom Metazoa; phylum Chordata; class Mammalia; order Rodentia; family Cricetidae; genus Alexandromys; species Alexandromys fortis. The sequence continues at coordinate 1,229,587 of NW_026067907.1, forward strand.
CTATATGGATGGATTATATATTTAAACATTACACATGAAACAAGCCATCTTCACTCCAAAGAATTAACTTGTGTGGGTATTTGTTCTCAATACTTTTCTATAACCATGCATCTATTATTCTCTTGTCAGGCCTGGGAAATACTGCCTTTATTATAAGGAATTTTAATGACTATTTTGTTTTTGTTTTTTATTTTGCATATGGGAATTGAAATTGAACCCAGGGCCTCACGAATGCCTCGTGAGCACTCTACCACTGAACTAAGCCACCTACCTATCCAGTCCATACCTGTCAAATCTATTACCAACATTTGTGATAATTATTGATACTTTTGGCTTAGACTATTTGGTTTATGACTGTAATAAACATAAATATATGTCCCAACCATCAGTGATTTGATGGCTTTCTGTTGTCTTCTTATCTATTAAAGACTTAGTTTATTTTTATGTTGTTTAGATTTTGTGTTAGGCTATTCTATACAATCATTGTACAAATTATATTTAAATAATTCAATCATATATTATTTATTATAAACTTAATATATTAAATAATTTAAATAATTATACAGATATCTTTTATGCTGTTTACGTTTAGAGTAAGAATATGTCAGTAGGAAGGTTCACACTGGGAGGGAATGCATTTAGCTATCTACATGCACTGACATTGGTGATGTTATTTAAATAAGTTATTTTCATTTTTTTTCTGTCTTGATGCTTCTAGCCTTTCCAGGTTGATTATATATTCATTTTGTAGTGGTAAGAAGTTACTAATCTTTGCCTTTCTAAACTGATGCAAACAATCAGGTCTTAGAAAATCACATATATAGTAGCCGGGATGGTCAGTGTTGTTATCAACTTAACAGAATCTAGAATCACCTGAAGACTGCCTCTGGGCATGCCAGTGGGTTATCTTTATTATGTTAACTGAGATGAGAAGTTCTGCCTCCTATGGATGATCCTGTTCTCTGGTGGGGATCCTGGACTGAAAACACAGGAAGAAAATGAGTTGAGTTCCATATAGTCATCTGATGGCTGTAGAGTCATTGCTCTGCTTCGATTGTGAATGTCATGTGATCAGCTCTCCCAAGCTCCTGTTGCTTTTGCCTCCCCACCATGATGGACTGCACCCTTGAACTCTTAGCCAGGTTAAACCACCTCCCTTAAGTTACTTTAGTGTGTTTTGTTCCAGAAACAGGAAATCGCTAAGAGATCGTATGACAAGATAGGCCACTGTCATCTCACTGGGTCAGTGACTCTCAAGGAAGGCAGGAGCTGAGAGTAGGAAGGGGCCCATGTTGTTGGGTGACCTAGCTGGGGCTAGCATTGCTGTGATGAAACACCACGACCAAATCGTTTCAGGGGCTTACGTTTCCACATCACTGTTCATCATTGAAGCGGGTTAGCACAGGAGCTCAACCAAGGCAGGAACCAGGAGGCAGGAGCTGATGCAGAGGCCACAATGGAGCACTGTTTACTGGTTTGCTTCCCCTGGCTAGCTCAGTCTTCCTTCTTAAAGAACCCAGAGCCACAATCTTAAGGATGACCCCACCCACAATGGGCTGGGGCTTCCCTATCAATCACTAGTTGAGAAAAAGCCCTATGCTTGCCAGTAGCCTGATGTGATGGAGGCATTTTCTTAATTGAGGCTCCCTCCTCTCAGATGACTTTAGTTTGTGTCCAGTTGTCATAAAACTATCCAACACATTGAGTGTATACACATCATGATAGCATTTCCTTCAGATCTTCCTAGCAATCACTAAGTTGGCATCCCATAGCATTCAGTGAACACTCGAATAAATGAATGAATTGAGTGATGAGTGTTGTACCATGAAGTTGGGCACCATTCTGTAACATGAATGGGGCCTGCTTGTTGGGGGTCCTGCCCGGTACCCCCAGCTGTTTAGCCCCAAAGAAAATCACACAGAGATCTCTATAAGTTATAAAGTTGATTGGCCCATTAGGTCAAGCTACTTATTAGCTCTTGTAGCTTATATTAACCCATTATTCTGATCTATGTTAGCCATGTGGCTCAGTACCTTTTTCAGCAGGGCAGATCACATCCTCCTGCTTTGGTGATCTGGGCAGGAGTGGGAGGAATCAACTTCCTTCTTCCCAGAATTCTCCTGTCCTCATTGCATCATTTCTACTTCCTGTCTGGTTTTCCCACCTATACTTCCTGCCTGGCCAATCAGCAATTATTTAAAACATGATTGACAGAATACAGACAATTCTCCTGCAGAGTGTCATAAAAAATTATAACACAATGTTGTAAATTGTATATTTGGAAAACAAACTCAAGGTCTGGTTTTCTTTTTTCTTTTCTTTTCCTTTTTCTTTTTCCTTTCCTTTCCTTTTCTCTTCTTCTTTTCCAACAAGAATGGGGGAAATAAAATTTAACGGAAGTGTCTTATATGTTGTTGGGGTTATACAAGAAATATATTCCTTCTCTTCTGTGATTGAATAATGGTAAACGATTCTGAGGCAGCCAGTTTTCTCCAGCAAATTCTACCTGGAGGCAGAGCATGAGATTTGCTTATGGATGCAGACAGCGAGAGATAGTGTTCTCCATTACAACCACGTGTCGTGTCGTAATAGTGATCGCGTGTTACAACCAAGAGCCGCCGCGTATTTATTGTCTTAGTTGTTGAGCAGCTAGCTCCGAAACTAACTTAAGAGCCTCCTGAGTACCGTGAATTAGTTGACAGTGGAATCTTTTTGGAAGCAAGACTAAAGCCTTGGGCCTCTCATTCTGAAAGCATGGATGGAAATCCCTGTCTTTTTTACTTACCCATAACACATTGTATTAGTGAGAAAAATTATGCAAGGGCTGGGGGAAACATTGCAGCTGTCTTTGCCAATGGGCTGGAAGGAGAGACGATGAGGTGGTTTTACCATGCAGCTGACTGAGACACAGGTTATGGTGCCCCAGCGAGTCCTGCTTGCTTGCTGACAGTTCGTAATGTGTGTTTAAATCATGTGGTTTTATTGGGCCTGACAAATATATTTCAGTTGGTTTCATTTTCAGCAGCGGAGAAAGGAGGGGATGAGGAAGGCCCGGGTGGAAGGTCCAAACTTTCTTCTCCCTCTGTCAGACACGTGTTCTTCATGAGTGCTCCTCTTTTCTTCCTTATTTTACTCGCCTTTCTTATGGCAGCCTGCCTTTTCTTTGCAAGTTTTAGGATCAGAGAAACGTCTGGAATCGGCAATGAGCGGGGAGAGATGAGAGGTGTCCCCTTGCTGATCCCCCATTTCCACTCTCTCACTCCTGTTCATCAAGGTCCGCTTCCCCTCCAGTCTTATACAGAAGCCAATCGATAGTCTTATTTATTTGTACAAAAAAAAAATTATGGGAGCTCCTGTTGCACCAAGGACATACGTTGCAAGCTGAGCTCCTTCAGTGAACGGTGCAGACACAGGTTTTAATGGGAGAGGCAGGTAGATGACTAACCATGCCCTTAACGGGCAAATGGGGAGGGCTGGAGCTGGTCAGTGCTGCTTGAGAGGGTCAAAGTAAACCCGTGTTAGGCAGGTTGTCCGTCCGTGTGGTGTGGAGGGAGGGTACGATAAGATGGTCGAGGTAAGCCTCCCCGAGGAGGGAGACGTGAAGGAGGAAGTGAGGCAGGAGACATTTCTAGGCAAAGGAAGAAACAGCGCTAAATCCTAAAGCAGGGACCTCTAGGTGGGATGGGAGAATCATGGGACGGTAGGGTGCTTGGGGGCTAGTCTGGGAGAAAGGTTGCAGAGGGTAAGAAGTAGGGAAATGTATAAACAGCTTTTTTAAAAAGACTAATTAAAGAGTAATATTTTGGATAAATCTAAACGACAGCTTTCTCAATTATTTTTATGTCTTCTATGTAATCAGTTTCATGCGAAAGTTTGATGGGCAAACAGATAGCCAGAGGATCTCTAGGAATATTTTCTTCCTAAATTTCCCTCCTTTCATTCACCAGCAGAGGAAGAATTATCAAGGAGCCCTAGAAGTTTTCTTCAAATTTCTCCCAGTGCTACTGAGATAGAAAGGGGTTTGAGACACTACTATGTTTATGTATTTCTCTTTAATGTTGAAAGGGACAGAAGTGTTCGGCTCAGGACAGACGGCTGTTTGGGAATGAGAGTCTATGAGTTACACGATTAGACAGCGCTCAGAGAGAATGCAAGGTCAAACCTCGGTGGCCAATAACAGAGGAAAGGGCAGATGGTTCTAAAACATTAGGATTTGGGCAATCTGCTGGTGTTTATGTATTCACTTACTTTTAGGCCAGCCCATCGGCACTGGGTAGGCGCTGTTGCTAATATCCTTCTTCTTTCTGTGTATCTTCATCCCGTCATATTCCTACAAATATTCTGAGCCGTTTAACTCCCTCAGAGCATGTATACAGTGCAACCTGCTTGTGTGGACTTCGTTTTTGCAAGGAAAGCGAAATGAGATTCAGAAAGACTAATTCTGAAGTTCAGGATGGAGTACGGGCCTGGCGAATGTCCTTTGGAGTCCCCCCTTCACGTGTGCACTTGGTTCTTCCCTGATTAAGTTTGATTGCGTGTTGAGAGATTTATCTCTGGAAACAGTATATATATATATAGCTCTGAAAATGCTTGCAGATCTTCACTGTTAAGCCCGCCGCTTTTCGGGTTTTAACTGAAAGCATTTAGCTTGGTTGCCCCTCTACCTATCTCTTCCTTGGATGTCAGCCCACAGCCTGAGCATGCTTTCCCTGACGTGGGTTTTCTGTTTCTCTGAAGACCCCTCCCTTTCCATTCCCATCCAGCTGCACTGGGGCCTCTGTACTTAAACTTCAAAGGCTCCATTTCCTTTCTCTTCTCCTCTCCCCACCTCCTCCTCACAGCTGCCAGGACTTTCGGCTTGCCCGCCTCATTCTTTCTATCTCAAACACTGGTAACAGTGTCTTCAAGTTTTCTCTGAATCTATTTTAAAAATTATTTTATCAAAGGGACTAAGATTAGGCCACAAAAGGGAACCCCAGTTCCCCGTAACCCACATACCTTTCTGAACATGGGTGAGCTGGACTTGACCTTATCAGCTGTCACCTTGTCAGGTGCCCCCCCATCCCCTGAAGAGTCCTGTGACCTTATTTACTCACCCCTTAAAGATCAGGCTCCACCCCTCCCATCCCAGGTGTGACTGTTGTAAAGGCAACCATGTGTGATTTTGTTTGATTATTCTATTTCTACTGTGACTTTTTCTTTGAGAGGCCCAAGCTCTCAGATGCATCTTGTCCTTCCCGCCGGAGCATCTCTCCCTTTTGTAGCCTTGGCGCTCACATTTATAGAATATATCTTTATTAAACCCAATTCTGCCCCATTTTTTAAAAAAGTGTTTTTAGAAAGTAGCATTTTCCAGATGAGCTCTACCGGAGCTCCAATACTTGTTCTTGGAGCGGAAGTTTTCAGACATTGCTCCTTTGCCCTCGGAAGGCAAGACTTTTTCTGGGCTTAAGTGATGGTTCCAGATGGCTCTTGGCTATGTCCCTTACCACAGCGATTAACTTTATGTTTGTGAATCTTTCTAGTTTGTTGTTTTGATGTTCTCATGTAGCAATTTTTAGTTTGGTTGTAAAAATAAGAGATAACTCTAGACTGCAATTAAATTTTGGGCTTAAAAAAATTTAAAAAAACAAAAAGCAAAAAAAAAAAAAACAAAACAACAACAAAAAACAAAACCAAAACAAATCCTACTAGCACCAAATTTTAAAACTTGGAACAAAATTGAAAGTCACTGTTTTTTTTTTAATTGAAGTGGCTAATATATGATTTTAAAAAGTGTTGGAGATCTCCATGGACACTGGAAATTCTACAACACATTTTGTGAAATAGTTCCTTTCCCAATTAAGTAGCTATCATTCTGTTCTTTAATCTCCTATTTTCACTTGTATTTAACTTTAATTATTGTAAGATTCATAAAATTATTTCCCATTCATAAAAAAGTGTTGGAAACATCATGTCTCTCCTTAAAAAAAATTTACAATGCTTATTAGCATATGGAGGCAACCCAATTAACTTACTTGTTCCAACTTTCCACAAATGTTTTTATCATGCAAACTCTAAAAAAACTTAGCCTAATAGTTTTCAAATATTCTCTGGGAACTACGGGCAGGTGCAGTGTGCAGAGGCACCAGTGGGGAAACGGGAAAACAACAGTCTTGAGCATGACATCCCTTTGAAAGAGGATGTTTGTTTCCTTTTTAGGTGATCTGACATAGATTCATTAAATAATTTTTATTTTAGTTTTTTGAAATTTTTTTGTCACTTTAAAAAGTATTTAATGGAACCATTTGTTAAGGGTCATACTTTGTGTTGGGTGCTGGCAATAGGAAGATAACATCTAACCACATGCACACACACATGCACACATACCCTACCTAAATGGGCTCACATTAAAATGAGAGGGACTAAGAACCAGTTTATCAGAATGAAATAAGCACCATATTTATCAACTATGTGCTCTGAAACAAAGTGACAAGCGCTTCCCTGTGCTCCGGTAGACGTTTGAGGCAGATTTTCAAAGGGAGACAGATGTTTACAGGGAGGACCAGGGCAGTGTGCTGGAGGTGCCGTAAAGGAGGAGGCAACAAGAAATGTGTGCAGGTAACAGGTCAGCACTGGGCATATTTGGGCACCCAGCAGTGGTTCCCGAAGGCTGGAGTGCAGTTGATTCACGAAGGCTGGAGTTCAGTGTTTCATGGAGAGATTGAGAGCACAGAAGCAGATCACTCAGGGCCTTGCCAGGATTGGCAGGCTACCAAGCCCCCAAATAATACAAGTCAGATGTGTTTAGCATGGGCACTTGGGCTGTAGTGCAGAACTCGATGGATCATGGGTGGTGCAAGGTTGCTGAGGAGATAGAAGGGGACCGTGCATGGTACACCTGCTTATGTTTAGTGTTGAGAGCAAAAGGTAGAAACAAGTGAGGAGAGACCTGCTCAGTCTTTGGAAATTTGGGGAGCAGAATGATAAGAGCGATGTTAAGGGCTTTCTCCATTCGCTTATCTCCTATGCGTGGAGTGTTGGGCCCTAGGGCAGAGTGCCTGGTTTGGGGCATTAAGACCCCGTGTGAGCCACTAGAGAGGTCCAGGTCTTCTTTACACTCAGTATAGCTGCATCTGCTGTGTACAGCCGCAGGCTTCTGGTATAACCATCTAAAGCGGTGCTTCTCAACCTTCCTGACGCTCCAGCTCTTTAACACAGTTGCTCATGCTGTGGTGACCCCCCCGCCCCACCGTAAATTTTTTCATTGCTACTTCGTAACTCTAATTTTGCTACTGTTATGAATCATAACGTCGGTATCTGATCTGTAGGATATCTTCTTATATGTGACCCCTGTGAAAGGGTCATTCAACCCCCAAAGAAGTGGTTACCCCACAGGTTGAGAACTACTGATCTAAAGCAACCATTCCTTTTCAAAGCCATTCATCCATTCAACAAGTATTTATTAAGACTTTAGTAAATACTTAATTTACTTAATCATTAAGTAAATGCATGTGGTCACAGTCACAGCTGGCTCACAAGGAGTCCGGTATACATGCCAAGGAGGGTCTTGTTTGTTGTTGTTTTCTCTTTGTCTTGGGAGTGAGTTTTTAGACATGTGAATTATCAAGTGTGCTTGCCTTTCTAACAGCTGAGCTACCTGTCCATTTCCCAGACAATTCCCAGTTTAGTGCAGAGCGGTAAGCACCTCCCAGAAAACAGACGTGGTCAATGAAGGCGTCATGTCAGATATGGAGAGCCCACCCTGCCGAGCCTTTCCTCCCTCAAGTCCCCAGCCTCTCCTGCCTCAGGACTTGGCAGTGAGGCTTGTGGCAGTCCCCCAGACAGAGGAGCATTTCTGAGGACAACAATTGCTACAAAAGGAGGACACCGAAACCAACACTGAAGGAAGGCTCCTACCTTCTCATCCCGGAGATGCACACAGACCAATGTGATTGGGCAACCACGGGTCATCATGGGATGCTGACCATATAAAGGACAGATACTCTCAAATCCCCATTGCCCAGGTCTATTGGAGACTCTATAGAGTTATGAAGGATGAAACCCATCTTGTGTCTTTCTCCAGCTCCTCTTTGCCCAAAGGAATAGTTGCATATATTCTTGGCCAAGAGAACTCCACCCTGAAGACAGGTCTGTGAAAGGCAGAGAAGTCTTCTTATTGTTTGCCCATGGATTTTTAGCATGGTCTCATCTTGGTCTGGATTCCTGCTCTGACTCAGCTTTTGACAGAAGCTCATGGTTATTGAAGGTGAATACCTGTCACAAATTTGTGGCTCTGTTTCCATGATTCATCTTCTAGGAGCCTCGGAAAGCCTACGAAATAAGCTACTACTTGGTCACTTGAAGAGCTAAGTTTCTGGATGTCCAGTACTTTAGCCCATATGGTCAACAGACAGAAATTAGGGAGCACCCTTGCTGCCAACCTGTGTATTTTGTGTCGTATTTCAGATTCGGGGTATTCAAAAGCTTTTATTTTGCGTATGATCCCATGGTTTTCTACTATAGACTTTAAAAATTCTCCCCCCCCTTTCTTCTTGTCTTTGGTTAAGGAATTTCAGATTTTTCTGTGACAGTCATTAAATCCATCTTTCTCTCCCAGGGTCTACTCTTAGCCAGTTTTGTTGATTGGAGCTTAGCTTTTGTATTTGCTAAGCCACGGTTGGAGTGTTCTGTGATTGTGTAGGGGTTGTAAGTTAATTGTGCCCCACTAGTACTGTAAAACTCCAAGAACATAAAACTTACTTAAAAGAGTCTTGAGTCTCTTAATTTGGTTTGGTTTGTTTATTTAAAGCTAAATTCTTTGTTTTGGGACTAGAGCGTTTGTGGGTAAGCTCTCTGACTCCTGGGAATTGTTAAAGCTATCAAGATTGTTGCTGGTCATGCTCTTCTAATGAATAAGGAAAAAGCCATATAAATCTCTAAGATCTTGGTCTATACTTACAGTTGGCTTGAAAGCATGCAAATCCTTATTCAGTGACCACATGGCTCCCAAGCAAGTCCTGTTTATAAGTAAAACTGATTTTTTTTCTACAAAAAAGTAATTCTGCAGAGCTGAAAGAAAGATCTATGTTCTGAATTTTGTCCCCCTCAGAGAGAATCTTCTCACAGAAGAGATGGTCTTGAGAAGTGAGATAGCAAGTATTTAGTACAGATGCTATGGAAATTAAAAAATGTCGAGACTAATTATAGGTCAAACATTATTACAGAATTCAAGGCAAGGAAGTGAATTTGAACTGAGTCACGTGAGGAAGGCGTTATGAAAACAAATGACAGCACCACCACCACCACCACAACAACAACAAACCCAACCCAAACAACACCCCCGAACATACAAATAAATAAAACCACAGCCCAGGCTCTGGTTGGATGAGCTGATTCGGGCAGATATAAAAGAAAGGAGGTCATAAAATCTAAGGTGAAACTGGAAGTGTTTCTAGGAGACCGACTCGCAGCCAACTCCCCGATCCTTTGGCTCTTATGATCTTTCCATCCCCTCTTCTGCAATGTTCTCTGGGCCTTAGGTGCAGGACTTATTTGTTGATGTATCCATTGGGATTGGGTTCCGGAGCTACATTTTGGTTGGTTATTGTTTTCTATAATGGTCTCCAACTGTTGCAAAGAAGTTTCCTTAATGAGAGGTGTGGACTGCAGTTACCAGTGTGCATATGGACAAATATTTATGCATATATTTTATATTTTATGCATATATTATATGCATATAATATATTTTATGCATATGAGTGATCTCTCTGTCTGTATGCCTGCATGACAGAAGGTGACATTGGATCCCCTTATAGATGGTCATGAGCCACCATATGGCTCCTGGGAATTCAACTCAGGACCTCTAGAAAAGGAGCCAGTGCTCTTAACTGCTGAGCCATTTCTCCAGCCCCACCAAATATTTAGAATGTAGTTAAAAATATTATTTGTGATGGCTATTCTTAGTTGACATCTACATCTGGAATTAGCTAAAATCCAGGCATCTGGGTATGTCTCTAAGAGATTTTTTTCTTTTTTTTCTTTCTCCCCCCAACATAATATTTTATTGGTTATTTGGGAATGTCACATAGTGGACCTCATCATAGTCACTTCCCAGTCCTCTCAGGTCCACCCCACCCTTGTGGCCTCCCTAATAAAAAAGAAGAAAGAAAGAAAAAACAGCACAAGTCCAATTGTTTTGCCCATACACTCACTGAAGCCTGGTCACACTCCCAGATGCCAGTCCCTTAAAAAAAAAAAAAAAAAGGGAGTCCTTGCATTTCTTGTGTTGGGGGAACCCAATGCAATAGCAACAGCCTGTAATATTTTGGGAGTCTCTTGGTCAGCCTTGACCAACAACTCAAAAGAGAGCTTCTTAGGCCTGATGTTGGGGTTTTATTAAGTGATTTTTGGCTCTTATAGGGAGCATGTCAGCCCAGATAAAATAGCTTAATTTAAACTATGTATGTCTATTTATACACAGAATTACATGTAGTTGTTATCTAGGTAGATAGCTAATACTATGATATCTTATTACTTTTTCAGGCATCCTTTATTGCTCTCTATTCCCCTACACCAGCAATGCCCCCCTTTTACTTTCTTGGTCTCCCTAGTTACTCCAGGCTGTACATTTATATCTGAATATTTGGAGCATGGAGCCTTTAATGAAAGAGAATATATGACCTTTGTCTTTCTACATTTGGGTTACCTCACTCAATATATATATTTTTCTAGTTCTATTTGTTTACCTTCAAAGTTCATGATTCCATTTTTCTCTATATCTGAACAGCATTTCAAAGATTATATGTGCCTTATTTTATCCATCCTAAATGATGGACACCTAGGTTATTTTCATTTCCTGGCTCTTGTTGTCTTTATTCTTTTCTGTCAAATGGCTTTAGGTTTGGCTTGTTCCTGTTTCTCTAAGAACTTGAGGTGCATCATTAAGTTATTTATTTACGAACACTGCTTGTTTTAATCTATTATAATCGTGTGTATCAGTGCCTCACTTCCTCCTGGATGCGACGCTCATGAGAACTGTGGATTTGTGAAGTGGGTCAGAGCACCAGTCCCCTTTTTGCCAGGCTGTCTGACTTACTTCATAGATGAGGTTGCTTTCTGTGTTCCCTGCCCCACCACGAGCAGCCGAGGATCTAGCTGTGCTCTGCCCGCTCCTTTTCCTATGTTGCCTTCTTCTTTGTCCACACTTTGCAGCTGTCCCCCTGGCCCTTTTGTGATTTCAGGAGCACTTCCATGGAATGGAGTCTCTCCTTTGTTACCTGGTTCTACTTACTGGTGCCAGATAGAAGGAGCTACTGATCTGTCATCTTAGGCTGCAAGCAACTGCTTGCAGAATTAAAATTTTTTTTGTTTGTTTGTATTAAAATAAGATCTCGACCCCCAGGGCATGAAAGCAGGAGCATTGACCCCACCCCTTGCTCATCACTGCAGTGGGGAAGAGACTAGCCAGGGCAATGCTGAAAAGCTCTCCCTAGTGCTGATGACAGGGGAGAGCTGGTGGACTGACCAATCTTGCCGCTACCCAGTCCTACCCCAATATCTGCCCCATCTATAATCTGCTGGAGCACATGAAGGGGCCGGTCCTGCAGACCCAAGGCTGCAGGATCTCCCTGACCTGGTGCAACATCAGGAGGATATCCAAGAGGATCCCAGAGAGGGTTCAGCATTGGCAGTGTAGCAGGAACCAGAGGCTCCAGAGCAGACCAATGGCTCTCTGTACTGAACACTTGCAAGTACAGATGTATGGACAAAAGGGTTTGCACTGTGACCTACTGTGTCACTGAAGCTTCCATGATGTGACTGATTTTCCCATTTTTTCCCTCTTTTCTTTTTTCTCTTAATTTTATTTTATTTTATTTTATCTTTTTTGGGGGGGGGTTGCAAGGGCCAGTAGTGGCTACAAAGGGATGGAAAAATGAATGGGATAGAGATGCATGATGTGAAAAACACAAAAATGACTACAAAGAAACTTAAAAAAAAAAGAGGGTCTCAGTGTGTAATCCTCACTGGCCTGGAATTTACCATGTACTCTAGGCTGGCCTTGAACTCACAGAGCTCTGGCTGTCTCAGCCTCTCAACTGCTGGATAGTTTGCTGTCACATCTGTCTTATTTTGAGACAGGGTCTCATGTAGCCCAAGCAGACCCCAAACTCACTATGTAGCCAGGGTTGGTCTTGAGTGAGCGTTTCCTTCCTCTACCTTCCAAATCCTGAGATTACAGACATGTGCTGTCAGGCCCAATTCTATAGACTTCTGTAGTTACTTTCTATCAGATTGTGGGAGTTCACCCTAACTAGTTGCTTAAAATTTGTTTTAAATAATGAATTGGCATACAATCAATTACTTAGCATATTATTATTTATGTTAATATGAATGTATCATTTTAATGTATCCATTGAGATGATCCTATGCATGTTATCCCTTATAAAGTATGATGAATTACAACAATTGATTTGCAAATACATTTTTCATCTCCAACCTTAATCGAATCTGCTTGTGATGTATTAGTTTTTGTCAAGGAAAAAGTTAACAAACCAGACTCAGGGAAGCAGGCCACGATAACAGCCATGGCAGGGGAAGGAAGTGATCTGTGTTGTACTTCACCATGTTCTGGGCATACTGTCTTATTTAAATCTCTCAGCGAGCCTTTGAAGTAAGTCCTAGAAGCCTGTTTGCATACGGGTAACTGAGGCTCAAAGAAGTTAAGTAATTTACCCAAGATTCTAGAATTCTTCATGGTGACGCTGGAGATGGTAAAAGCCTGTTTCTAGTCAGAGAGAATACAGAGAGCTAGGGATGATTCTTCCTGTAACAGCGTTCCTTTGGTTTAGCTGGGGCCCCTACTTGGAGTTTTGCCTGGGGTCTGGTAACTCGTTTCTTCTTGGTTCCTATTGTTCGGTTCTGCCTCTGCTTTGGGTCTGGTTCTTAGGCTTCTGTTCATATTAGGCAAACCACTTTGAGTGTCTGAAGCCCCAGGGATCAGGTCCCTGCTTGGCTGTTGTCTTCCTTCTAGGCCCAAACACCCGTGCAACCCTCTTGATTTCCATCTTTGGACCCAGGTCTCTCCCTACCCTTAGACCCTGATGCTGGCCATTGTCCTGTTCTACTTCTACATCCTGCCTGGTTTCCCATCCTTCCCCCTTGAATCCTGCTTGCCTGTTACTCTTGATAAGCCCCCCCCCACCTCTGCCTGCTGTCCCCTTCTTTGGTCCCACGCTCTCTGAACATCTGGTCTGCTCCAGCACCAGCCAGCCCATGGCCAGTGCCATCTCCTGCCCTCACTTGCCCCATATGACTTCACCATCATCCTCTCCTCTTCAGGTCTAATGTTGGCTTTAGTGTGGGAAACGCCAGCAGATCAGCCTGTGTGTTAGTGGCTCATTTTCTTCCACTGTGCAGTTGCGTGTAGTCCCGTAGATAATGCGGAAGCCACGCCTCCTGCTGAATGTCTTGACATCACTATGAGGAGCTAAGCAGCCTGGGCTTCTTTCTGTGATACGTTGATGTTGCCAAGATTCAAGCACAGCCCTGGAGACGTTCCTGGTGGTCTCCCTGGAGAAATTTTCACCCTCATTTCTCCTCTTATCTGGGAGGCCACTTTCACACAAATTTTAGTAGGTCATTAAATTAAATAGGTACAATTTTCTCTGTCTAGCCAAACGGCAGTTAGCAGGGTCTCTGTAAAAAATTCATCAGAATGAAGATATTTCACTTATCTCTTTTCTCCAGAATTGCCATTGTCACCCGAGGGTGAAAGGCACACTGTTTTGCTCCAGAGAACTCAATTAGCACACACAAATGTGGGTATATATAAGGTTTCCTCTGCTTTGTCGTGTTATTAAATTTAGGAAGGATTGGACTTGGCTGGCTGGGCAGCCAGAGCAGTGTGGTAATGGGGCAGCTGTTTAGAGGCCACATGGTGGCAAGGAGGGTAGAGGTGGTGCCACAGCCTGCTGCTTCATGCTAGGCCAATGCCCAGCTTGAATACCATCCCTCTAAATCCTCAGAAAGATTATACTAACCTAGTGCTGAGCCGCGGCTTACCCATGATAAGTGAAGGATCAGATTTTAGCCCAGTCGCATGGAATACAGCTATGTGACCAGGGTGAGATTTGAGTCGCACAGTCTTTGGCTGCTAACCGCCTTCAGGATCTTCACGTTCCTCTCACTGGGGAAGCAAAATAAGATGTTTGCGTTTCCACGCGCGTGAAGCAAGTACAAGCGGGAGGTTAATCTACACTCACTAGCACCTTGAGAGAGTGGGTCAGATTCCACAGCAGGCAAACACACCATTATCCTCTCAGCCCCAAAGAGAAATCACTAGCCTCCGTGACATGGGCGCTCTGTAAAGTGGCAGACATGAACAAGGCTGGGTGTGTGGATCGTGTCTTCAGTCAGGAAGTGCTAGAATTACCCTTGTTAGCCTGCTCCCCGTGTCACCTTCATAAACACCCTGTTTGCTTTGAAAGTCTTCCTATAATTGTTTTTTTTTTTTTCCGAGAAACAAGCCCTGCAAAGGTAGCTTTCTTCAAGTAACAGTTGGCGACTTTTTATAATAGAGTTTTAGAAAGCCGTGCTTCTTTCTTTTTTCTAGGATAACGGTTTGATTTCAATTACACAATTACCACTATAAATAGTTAGCTTGGGTTCATAGGGTGTGCGTCTCATCAGGCAGTTAATTTACATTGCAACTAAACGTATGAGTCACTTAACTGAAATGGGAAAGTAAGTGGCAGCTTGTTGTCACATACTGCCCGGGATCCACTTTGCCAGAAAAATGGAAAGTGATTTGGCAACCTCGCCTGTGTAGTTCCAAAGAACTATAGACTTAGCTTTATTTGCTAATTAGAGTTATTCTGTTTATGAGAAAGGAACACTATGTCTGTGATTAAAAACAGAAAGGACTTTTTGCTTTTAGGATTTGTGTCTTGGTAAACAGGGTTCCCTTGGTGTGTGTGTGTGTGTGTGTGTGTGTGTGTGCGTGTGTTTGTACAAATGTATCTATTTCATGATTTTTAATGCTTAATGTTTCTATGATAATTCATTTTAGTAGAGATTTTCAGTTCACTTATAGTTTTTTTTTTTTTTTAATTTTTGAGACAGGATTTCTCTGTAGCTTTTTTTGGGTTCCTGTCCTGGAACTAGCTCTTGTAGACCAGGCTGGCCTCGAACTCACAGAGATCTGCCTGCCTCTGCCTCCCGAGTGCTGGGATTAAAGGCGTGTGCCACAACTGCCTGGCCTCACCTATAGTATTTTAAGAAACAGATTGGGCCTGGAGAGCTAGGCCAGTGGCAAAGAGAACATAGTGCTCTTGGAAAGGACCTGAATTCAATCCTCAGCACCCATGTTTAGCAGAGTTACCACCTGTAACTTTGGAAGCCTCTGGCCCTCATGGACACCTGAAAGCATGTGTGTACACACACACACACACACACACACACACACACACACACACACACAGTGAAATAAAAATAAATCGTAAAAACGGAAAAGCTTTGGGTACAGCGTTTTAGTCAAGAATGAACTGTACCAGCGTAAGAGCTTTGGGTTCTCCCAGAGACTCCTGGGAGGTGCTTTGGAGCAGAAGAAGTTCTTTTGCTGGCTGTTTGGTGGATGTGTCTGGTATCAGGACTCATGAAGGGCAGGGCAAACCATGGTACTGAACTGATGGAAGGGTTATCTTCTGAACACGAGGTGAGCTAAAGGTTTTGGCTTAGGGAGTCTAACTTACCCAGACACCTCTCCTAGGGTCACCTGGACACACACCTTGTCCCAGCCCCTCCCACCACTGCTGCTGTGTTTTTGCTTCCGTCAGCTTGAAATTCTGGACCCGTGGAAATCCCTGATAGCATTGAAATCTCTGAAATTCCACACTAGCTGTGCACGGCCAACTCCTGGTATCCTTCCACAATTCATCATTTCAGTCAACCCGTTTATAACACATTTCAGTGTTGAGCAAGCTGAGGTACTGAGGGCTAGCTTGTCTAACTGCACACAGCTAGTGAGTTAGGGAAGCCAGGAGTTGACTTTAGCCAGTGCCATGCCTCTTTCCTCTACGCAACTGGTTGTTACTTTTATGATGGACAGACATGCACAGTTTCTGTCACTTGGGACTACATACGTATGGAGCTTGTAACTGTTAATTTCCATCATCATCATCATCATCATCATCATCATCATCATCATCATCATCATTCTCTACATGGTAGACACATTTCAAAACTAAATCAATAGATCTAATTTTCCCAATATTCTTATTAGATTAATATTGTTCCCATGTTATTTACTTGTAAAGATCTTGCACGTAAGAACGTGATGGAATGGGATCTTGAGCCCTCTCTCTTTGGTTCCTGAATCCCTCGCCTTTAGTACCATAAACTACCCTGTACCATGAGGTCCTGCTTGTTGGGGTTTCTTTCCAGCCCCGTTCCCACAGCCATTTAGCCCCAAAGAATCACACAGAAGTCTACATTAGATATAAACTGATTGGCCCATTAGCTCAGGCTTCTTATTAGCTCTTATCACTTATATTAACCCATTATTCTTATCTATGTTAGCCACATGGCTCGGTACCTTTCTCAGTGGTGCAGGTCACATCTTGCTTCTTCCATGATCTAGGCTGGACTGGGGAAAAAGCTTCTTTCTTCCCAGAATACTCCTATTCTCATTGTCTTGCCTCTACTTCCTGTCTGGTTGTCCTGCCTATACTTCCTGCCTGGCTATTGGCCAATCAGCATTTATTTAAAAACATCATTGATAGAATGCAGAATTGTCCCCCACCACTACCCATTTGCCAGACCCTGGGGGTTCGCACTTTAATTCCAGTGCTTGGGAGGAAAAAGAAGGTGGATCTCTGTGAGCCTGAGGTCAGACTGGATACAGAGAGAGCTCCAAGACAGCTAAGGCTACACAGAGACACCCTGTTTCAAAAACCAAAAGCCCCAAATAACAGCAACACAAACAAAAACAAAGCAAAAACGACAACAATGAAAAACTCCACCAAAACTCAAAACCAAACCCCAACATTTACACACTCAATTTACTAATGGAGAAATGAGCTGAGAACCAGGCTCAGTACTAAAGCAGTTTCCTAGCCAGGGCAAAGCTTTGCATCCTACACTTAGCACTGAAAAAAAAAAAAACCAGATGAAGGATGATATGATACATTCTGTACGTTTCAAGTATTATAAGATTCCTTCTTCCTCTTATTTGCCTCTTTGGGTGCTCAGATCAGGTTCACATCTCTCTCAAGAGAAGGGCTGTGATCCTCTGTCCCCATCAGATACTTTTCCTGCTTACTTAGTTATTTTCTTCATGACTTCCATTGACTATGTATTCATTTGGGATAACAGGACTACCTCCTACCCCCTTTAAAACAACGAGACAATTCAGCCAATTTCCAGCTTTGTGTGAAACTTATAAATCAGATTCGTTTGCTTGTAATAATACCTCAACTCATGTCAGGACAGAAGTGGGAGTGTTGATTCCCCCTGCCCCATGTTGGTATTAAACCTAGGGCATCACGTATATTGGGCAAGTGTTCTATACCAAGAAATACCACCACCGTCAGCCATGAGAGTGTTAATTTGCCATAATATTGAGAGGCTAGTTTGGAATGTAGGGTTACTTTAAGGAAGATAAAATGGTGTCCCAACAATGAAACTTCTCCCTGGGTGTCTTCGGACAGCCACTGGCTTGTGAGAATATGAGAAGGCGTTCTTAATATGAATGAGGTGCAGAGAAATAAATGGACATAACCCAGTCTCCAGTTGTATCATCTTTGCCCTGTGCCAAGGCCGGCTGGCAGCTTCGAGCTGAGGGTCACAGCGAAGCATTTTCTTGAACTGTCTTCGGAGAGCCTGCCCCCAGGTCACCTCAGCTGTTCTACCAAGATTAATTTATATTAGTTTTCAAAGGACCTGGCTGTCTCCTACTTCACAAGACTCCACTGAGAGATGGCTTGCAGCTACTCTGGGTGGGGACCCCCCTCTTTGTCCCTGGCTTGCATGGAGAGAAGACCACTGCCACCCAATGGGAAGGTTAAAGGTCACTTACTGCATTTTTTGGCAGCTTGCTTCTTGCTATATATAGGCAAAGACAAGCTCCAAACAAATAAAAAAAAAATATCAAATGAAAGACTATCTAGGACCTAATGGGTTATTAGATGACGATTTAACAAAAAAAATTAAAATAAAATATTTCATAGCCAACTGTGAACAGACAGAACAAATTCTTTTTGGCTATGTCTTCATCAGAACAAGATTCTGTCCTCACAGCGTTGTCATTTGGGGATGGGTGATGGCTAATAGGAGCAATAGAACACCGACAGGTTATTTTTTCACGGTTCTGGACCAGGTTTCTCAGCATAATGCATTGTTGTGGCCCTCTGGGTCTGCGATTCTCTCTTGCCAAGCCTGTCTCATCAGTTGCCTGTTGTCCTGCAGATTTTTGAGACATCGGAATCCTAGCAACAGATCTCTCATTTAAGTGGGATGGCCTGATCACCAGTCTCCCACAGCTTGGTAAAACTTTTGTTCTTGTCAACCACAGAATATTTCTGGAGAATTTTTTTTTGTAGTGCCTGTTTTTCCTTCAATTTAGTAGAAAAATGTACCTTGATTTCTGAATCTGAAATCAAATATTCAAACAGAATTTCTCCTCCTTAGAAGGTAAGATTGAAAGTCTCTTCTCTATGTGGGGGGTCCTGTGTCTGGTTATTCTAGGCTTTTGTTTGTTTTGTTGATTTTACATTAGGCTATCAATAAGAGAAGATTAAAATACTTGTAGTCTTTGCATTATAAGAATTCACTAATTATACAAATTTTTTTCATAAATGATTTTTGTAAATGCATGTGTTTACTTCATTTTGCCTTCTTTCTAGCCTGTCTTGTGACTTTTCCTTCCTCTCAAATCCATGGCCCCTTTATAAAAAAATGTTATTTTTGCATATACCCACGTATGTGTGCATTAAATAAATAAATACAACCTGCTATTTAGTGTTACTTGTACGTATAGTTTTAGGGACGATCACTTTGTATAAGACAACTGACTAGGGGCTCAATCCCTGGGGAAGAATGACTCTCCAGCCATTCACTGCCTGGCGTCCTGCATTATGGACTTCCCTGATTATCCTTCCTCAGGTCTTCTTTAGGCAGCCGTACTATTGAGAGTTCATGGTACTGCTTTCCCGTCATCTCTAGACTGCACAACCTCCCAGCAGCTGTCCTGCTCCTCTGGCTTGCACGGCGCGTGCGTGCGCACATGTTTGTATGCAGACCGGAAACTGATGTTGCTCACTCCCTCCTACATTCTCCACTTTATTTTTGACATAAGGTTTCTCTTTGAGCCAGGGTTTCACTGCTTGGCCAGACTGGCTAGCCAGTGAGCTTGGGGAATCTGGCTGTCTCTCCCTGTCCGTCTGCCCTGGTTACAGAACCACAGGACCACAGTGTTTGCATGAGTGCTGGCAATCTGACCTCAGGACTTCAAGCGTGTGTGAGACATTTTCTGATGGAGGCATCCTCTTGGCCTCTCCTGGGCTGTTTCTGGTAACTCTATTTCCTATCACTTTGAAACCAAGCAGACCACGAGGACTTGTTTCTGACCTGTGGTTGTCTGTGCATGCACGTGTGCACAATCACCATGCCCAACTTTCTGCTTAATTCACAGAAACTATAACACTTCTACTCAGATAGATTTTTAGCGTTGGCCCTCATCTCCTTGAACTCCAGGCTTTTAATGAAAGCAACGTCAAGGCCGTCGCCCTCTCCAAAGACCACCCACGCTTCAGAGGCGGCCTCCCATGGTCCAGCTCTCTGTGGCCACCTGCGACATCCCTGTGGCAGCTGTCAGCATAGATGACAGCTGGTGGCCTGTCAACCTCCCAGCAGGCAGCATCTTCTAGAGGGAGGGCCCCGCTTGGCTTCTGACCTGTGTCTCAGGCTTGGCACTTTCCCAGTGACTCACACAAGGTCTCTTCCTGCCCTCCGCCTCACGGCATCCTCGAATGCTAATTCTAGCCATCTCTCTGCCTGTCTGGCCCTTCTTTCGCTTTTTCTGCCCTTTCTTTCCTCCTCCTTTTCCTTTACAAGGCATAGTAGACACTGCTTGTCCTAAAGACTTTTCCTTTTTAAAAATAGAGCTCACCAAGTCCCCTCTGCAGTCCTGTGCTTGCCTCTGGGCATAGCATTTGCCATTTTTGTTTAATGTCTCTCACACCGCCGTCCGGCATAGTAGTGGAGTATTATTATTGTTTTGTAGCATGGGAAATAATAGTGTGTTTATTAGTGTGACTTCAAGAGTGGTTTAATTTCTATCAAATTGTCTAATTTTTTTTTTTTTTGGTTTTTTGAGACAGGGTTTCTCTGTGGTTTTGGAGCCTGTCCTGGAACCAGCTCTTGTAGACTAGGCTGGCCTCGAACTCACAGAGATCCACCTGCCTCTGCCTCCTGAGTGCTGGGCTTAAAGGTGTGTGCCACCACAGCATGACCGAATTATTGAATTATTGATATTCCCTCTTTTTAAACATTTATTTTATGTATACAATATTCTGTGTACATGTATGCCTGCAGGCCAGAAGAGGGCAACAGACCTCATAACAGATGGTTGTGAGCCACCATGTGGTTGCTGGGAATTGAACTCAGGACCTTTGAAAGAGCAGGCAATGCTCTTAACCACTGAGCCATTTCTCCAGCCCCGATATTCCCTCTTTTAAGTATTATTTTCTACGTTTACTGAAGTATATTTAGTAAATAAAATTGTGAATATTTGAAGCGTAGAGTTTACTATTTTTAAAAATTAAGTTAAAAATAAAAACGAATCTTATCTACATTTAATGTATGTACCAATATGCTAAAGGATGCATATAGATAGTAAATCCATTACCATAATGAAGTTATTTCATATTAATCATCTCATAGAGCCTATTTTGTGCGTCATTAATGTTATCTACTCATATACGATTCAATACAATGCAATTTAAAGTCAAATGACTAAGATGTTAACATTATCTGAGAAAGCTTTTAAAACTGTTGATTTCTATTTATGTATTATGGGCATGTTGCCTCATGTATGGCTGTGTATCACATGTGTACAGTAAGATTGGAGGCCAGAAGAGGACGCTAGATTCCTTGGAACTAGAGTTACAGACAGTTGTGAGCTGCCATGTGAATGCTGGGAATGGAACTTGAGTCCTCTGCAAAAGCAGCCGGTGCTCTGAATTGCTGAGCCATCTCTCCAGTCCCAACAATGCAATTTTATTACCCATAGTCCTCCTCTGTACTCTAGGTGCCAAGATGTCTTCATCCTCCACGTTTGCTACTCAATATTCTTTGATGACATGCCTCTCCACATCCCAGATCTTCTCCTGCCTCGAACATCACTCTATTCTCTCTCCCTCCCTCTCTCTTTAACTAAACTTTGTATTCTACACATAGTTGCAATAGTTCATATTTTCCTTCCTGAGCTTGGATGATCTCACTCAGCACAAGGGACTTCATACCAGGCCATTTGTCTCTGCAGTCTTCCATGGCTGAGCACTCGGGTTCCCTCATCATTAGACTTTTGTGAGCAGTGCTGCAGTGTGCATGGGATGAAGCCTCTCCTTAACACGATGGTTCCTTTCTGTAGAAACCCAGAAGAGGACAGAGGAGGAATATGGTAGCTATATTGTTGTCGAGTAGTTTCATGTAATGAAAGCTTCCCTCAAAGCTGACATGAGACTGGCTTTGAATTCCTGACCCCTCCTACCTCCATCCTCCAAGTGCAGAGACTATAGGCACGTGCCACTCTGTCTTCTTTTCATTTAAAAATATTTTTAGTGTGTATGTGTATGTTTTTGTGAGCATATAATGTGTGAGTGTGTATAGGTCGGTTGTTGACACCAGGTGCTTTTTTTTTTTTTTTGTAGATCTCTACCTTACTTATTTATTATTTTTGTTTGTTGCTTGTTTTGAGGCAAGGTCCCATACTGTATGTGGAGTCCACACCAATTCAGCTTGGCTAGCTGCCAGCGAGCTCCCCCTCTTCTGTCTCCCCCTCCCTGGGCCTGGTATAGCAGGTGTAGGCTGCTTCATCTGGCTTTTTGTTTGGATGCTGCTGATCCAAACTCAGTCCTCATGGTTGTACCATAAGCACTTTATAGGCTGAGCCATCTCCATCTCCTTGGCCTCTGGGTCTCATTTATAATGATTTGAGTGACTCCTGTGCTGGTTTCCCTGTGGGCTGAACCAGTCCTCATACATACAAGGAGCATCCAGGATTCCCTCATCTCGACATCTCCAGCTTGCTATGTTCATGTCTTATACCCTTCCCTTCCCTTCCCTTCCCTTCCCTTCCCTTCCCTTCCCTTCCCTTCCCTTCCCTTCCCTTCCCTTCCCTTCCCTTCCCTTCCCTTCCCCCCGTCCCTCCCTCCCTCCCTCCCTTCCTCCCTCCGTCCCTCCCTCCCTCCGTCCTCCGTCTATCCCTCCCTCCTTCCCTCCCTTCCTCCCTTTCCCCTCCCTCCCTTCTTCCCTTTCTTCCTTCTTTTCTTGCTCTCCTGGAACTTGCTTTGTAAACCAGGCTTTGAACTCACAGACATCCACCTGCCTCTGCCTCCTGAGTGCTGGGATCCACCACCTCCGGTTTGAGCCTTCCGTTTCTTAACTGTGTGGTCTTCAAAAAGTTGCTTAACCTCTCTCTACCTCAGTTTCCCCTTTGTAACATGGGTCTGACAAGTATGAGGCTTACGCAGCATCTAGCATGTACATCGAATTCAGTATGTTAAAATCGCGATCAGGATAGCTAGACCCATGTTGGGTAAATGTATGTTTTGTTCACTGATGGTAGTTTCTTCTAGAACAGAGCACTGCTTATAGAGGTGTTCGATAGTATTGCGTCAATGAATGAATGAAGCCATGAATGAGCTAGATGTGCCAGATACGAAGAAATATGTGATTTCTCTGTTAGACCTCATCAACTGGAAACAGAAGACAAAGATAATACGCTAATTAAATTGCTCTTAACGTGTTGGGGAGATGGTTCATCAGAAAATGCTCACCACGCAAGCATGAGGGCCTGAGCATGGAGCTCCAGTACCATGTGAAAATCTAGGCGTGCGGTTGGTGCAAGTCTGTAGCCCCTGTGTGGGGAGATGAAGACAGGTGAATCCTTAGAGTGTTCAGGACAGTTAGTCTTGACAAACTGGGGCACTTCGGGTTCAGCGGGAGATCTTGTGGTGGTTTGAATGAGAAATGTCCCTCAGTTCATAGGCTCATGTGTTTGGACACTGAGTCCCTTGTTGGTGGTAGTGTTTGGGGGAATTTATGGAACCTTTAGTATATGGAGAAAACATAACTGGATGTGGTCTTTGAGAGTTCATAGCCTAGCCCCCCCTTCCAGTCATCTCTCTGTTTCCCGCTTGAGGATGGAGATGTGATCTCTCTGCTTCCTGCTCTGGTCCCACAATGCCACACTCTCCCTAGAGGGTGGACTCCAACCCTCAGAAACCGTAAGCCAGAATAAAAACTTTCATCTAGAGGTTGCTTTTGCCATGACATTTTATCACAGCAACTAGAAACGACGAATACAGATCCCGTCAAAAAGCATTCGGTGGGAAGCAGTAGAGGAAGGCACCCAGCTTTCACCTCTGACCTCCGCACACACTGCACATAGGAACGTGTGTACATGCGTCTCACACACAAATTTTAAAACATGCAAGGGAGGGTTAGAGGATAATGGAGGAGAGCGGCTGAGCCTTGAAGCCAAATGTGTGTAAGCATGCATGTAGCTGGTCCAAGTGAGTTTATTTCTTTCCCCTTAGGTTTTCCAGATAGGCTGGGAGCTCTTCCCTAAATCCACTAAACAATCAAGGAATTTTCAGCTAATGGCTTCCATTTTCCAGTTTAGGGGTGTTCACTGTTGCTGTTCCTTTCTATCGCAATACTTTGCTTTTTTTTTCAGAGGTCCTTCTTGTGGTAACCCAGACAAATTTCTGCCTGAATCCTACCAGCCTCTACGTTACTCTTACACAGAGAGTTGCAGACCTAAAAGGCATCAGTCCCTCTTGTGTTACAAACTGGTTTTATATAGCCCCAGAGAAACGTTGCTCAATTCAAGGGACAATGTATCAGATCAGTTACCTGGGGACAATGGGTCTTGGAGGGGTACATCTCAGCGCTTTCCCTGGCTTCAGACACCACACACACATGCACATGCATGTGCACACCCACCCACATGCACACATGCATGCACACTCACATGCATTCACACATACACACACCTTCTCTTATGTTTTGTCATTTAAAAAATAAAAGAAATGTTTAAATCAAACAAATACTGGGTTAATTTAGATGGTAATTTTATTTTGTGTGTTGCTTATAATTTTAGGTATAGCTAATCAAGGGAATGATTACATTATCCCTGTAACAATGACTAAATTTTTCCCCATATGGGGTTTCAGTAATTTTCTTTAAAGGGTTGTTTTTATTTTGTATTTGTATCAGTTCGTGTGTTTTAGTGCAAATCCCTGTGTATTCAAACACAGGGTACAGATGCATATGAGGGCCGGCTCAATGCTATTTTGTGATCAAGACTTTATCTGATGTGGTAAAGAAAACAGATGCGTGTATCCAGTAGACAGGTCGTTCCTACTGAGTCTATCCATAAGCCTGCAGCAGGCAGCTCACTCTTACTAAGCCTGGTCATAAGTCTTCAGTGAAGAAAGGTATACACTAGGGTGACCATATGAACTTCACTTAACTTAGACTAAAAAATATCATACGGGGGATATAAGTCAGTTAATAAAAACACATTCTGCTCTTCCAGAGGAATCAAGTTTGGTTCCTGCACAACCCATGTGTGCAGCTCACAACCCATGCAACACTAGCTTCAGGGATCTGACGACCTCTGAATCACACACATATCACACACTCACACACACACACACACACCTCTTACTATGAGAGAGAACAATATGTTGTAATTCTCACTTTAAAAACTGGGACTTAGGTAAGGGAGGCGAGAGTAGGCTTAAGACCACAAATTAGCATTGTACAAGTTTCTCACCATCTCAGAGGTCTCATCGACAAGACAGAGCTAATATTGGGATGCTGTGTAGTCAGGGTTAGTCAGTTAGAGGAACAGTGGCGAAAGAGAATGAATACGTATTACGGAAAGGGATTTACTAGGATGGCTACGGAGGAGGAGGTGCTGGCTAGTCTGCCGGTACCTGTGTGCATGCCAGAGCCTGGGAACCCATTACCTGCCCAGTTCACCAACTGGGTGCCTCAACAGTACCAAATTTGGTGCGGAAGGCCTGGAGATCTCCTGAGGAGCTGCTGGTCTTCAGTTGTGTTGGGAGACAGAAAGCGCTGGGTACAAAAGCTAGCAAGGCACCGTGGCAGCGGCATTGTACTCAACAACAAGGAGCAAAGTAGAGCAGGCATCACAGCCCCCGCCCCAGCTTTTTAGAACTGAGCCGCTGGAGGTGCTGTACACTCCGGGGAGGGGCTCTTCTGCCCCGTTATTCCTTCCTAGCAATGTCCTTACAGACCCACCCAGAGGCATGTCAACTGATTCCGGATCCGATCAGGTTGGCAATCAATACTAAATGTAAAAAAATATGCATAACCTGCCGTGGTAATGCCAGATATTGAGGAAGGGCTAAAGAGAGACTTTGTCATTGATTTTCTAGTACAAACCGTGACTTCTTAGGCTAGTGACACCAGTTTTGAACTCCTCTGGTTATTTACATGGCGTCTCTTCTTCCCTGAAGGGCTTTGATGAGGGGGCAAATCAAAGGTGTTTTCCTTTCAGTCACTCAGTGGCGGATGGATGGAAAGAGGGATGGGCGGTTGTTCTGTACCCCGAAGGTTGTCAGATGGGGCGTGCACAGGGAAGGCCAGCAGAGTCAGTGTGCACGCACAGATAGCTTCTGGGTGGCAGCCAGGGTTTTAAGTGAATGAATCACTCACTGCCTAGACAAAAGGGTTGTGGGAAGCAAACCTGAACACATTCTTTTTTTTTTTTTATTATTACTACAGTATTGTCTCAGAGAGATAAGTGCATGGACCACCATTTTATTCGTGATAGTAGATGGTTAAAAGTAACCACTGATATTTTTTCTTCTCACCTACCTGGTCTCCTTTGATCTTCCTACCCCTGTCTACCTCTCTGTTTTCGGAAGATAAGTGTGAGGAGTGTGTGTAACCATGGAGGGATAGTACTTTCAAATACCGATGTTCAGTTTTGTTGAGAGACTTTTCGCGTAACTTAAAATCCATCCATGGATGTGTAAAATGGACAGAGCTGTGCAGCCATTGCTAGACTCTAATCTAGAACATTCTCAACCCCCCCCCCGCCCCTACAGAGCCCTGGTTTGAGTTTTTCTGTGAAATGGAGTAATATAATACATGGTCTTTTAATCCAGTTTATTTTACTCACCATGATGTTTTTCAAGGCCCTTTCCACTGTACCCTTTAGCAACTTTTTTTTTTATTAAGTAAGATCTGATGTATAAACGTCCGTCTTATTTTTCCTTTCTTTATTAGTTTGCAGAGAAATTCATACAGTGTGTTCTGATCCTATTCCTCTCCCCTCCCCCACCTTCCCCCAACTCTGCATGCCCTTCTGTACCTACACAACTTTGCATTCTCTCTCTCTCTCTCTCTCTCTCTCTCTCTCTCAACCATCGAATCCAATTTGTGCTGTCATGCACTCTTAGATGTGTGGCCCTAGTCTGGATGGTCGTTGCTGCATAGGGCCACACTCTTAAACCTGATTCTCTCTCTCCCAGCAGCTATCAGATGGGAACAGCTCCTCAGCTAGGGGTGGGACTCTGTGCTCAGGTCCCCTATCCCCTGCTGGGACATTGTTTGGCTCCAGTCTGTGGAGGTCTTGTGCATGCTCAACCACTCTGAGTTCACACGTGTGACGGCACTGATGTGTCTGGAAACCTGCTGCTTCCTCATAGTCTTCCTCCACCTCTGGCTCTTCCAGTCTTAAATCCCCCCCTCCCCCGCAATGATCTCTGAGCCAGGGGAGGGCAAGGTGTAATAGAGATGTCCATTTAGGGTTGAACTCCCTCTAGTCTCTTTCTTTGCGCCTTGACCAATCTGTGTTAATTGCAAATCGAAGCTTCTCTAATGAGGGTTGAAAGAGGCACTAAGCCATGCGTATAATGATAAATCATTAGAAGCTGGTTTACTACTGGGTCCATTTAGCGGAACAACAATAGTAGGGCCCCTGGGATTGAACTCTGGTCGCCTGGCTTGGCAGCAACCATCTTTACTCACTGAGCCATCTTGTCAGCCCTTTTCTAGGGGTCTTAAAGGGACTCTTGTAGTTTTCTTTTAGAACCACCAGAAAGCCACCGCGGAGTTAAACCATTTCCTAGCTTTTCAGTGACAATTTTAAATGGCTGGGTATCATTTTTCCAGGCCCTTCCAAAGCGGTCTGCCTTCAAGGTGAGAAACAATGGCGGATTTTCCTGAAGTTGAGGCCTCTTCTGATGCTGACCCTAAAATAAGACCTTTTCAGGCAGATTTAGTTTGCTCTAAACATGTAATTTCCGAAGAGACAAGATTTGAGAAGTCTGTGCCAATCAGGTTGCCTTTGTTCTGGAAACCAGTCCTAATTTTGAGGCCATGATTTAAAAAAAAAGAAAGAAAGAAAAGAAAGAAAACAAAAACAACACACTTTCTCAATGGGAAAACAAAGGCCAGGCAGGGCTAAGGGTGTTCACACTGCCTCTGTAAACGTTTATTCTAAGAGCTGAATGTTGACTCGAGGAGAAACCTGGAAAACTAAGCCAAGTAAAGAAAAAAAACCACCAAAGTAAAACCACTGCAAACAAAACCCAAGCAACTGCTTCCATGTGAACTGCAGTGTAAACATCGCCCCTGAGACTTGGTGCTTAACTGGCCTCATCCCTAATACCCATGCCCACAGACCTGCATTTGGACACGGTTTGGGTATTTAAGGAGACACGATCATCAACTGGGCATCAGCAAGAGTGGCCTCAGGTTTTGGTTGAACTCTGCTTTGCCATATCACTCTAGACAAACGTGCCTAAAATATGTGATGTAGGTTTCTTTAGGGGAAGGCTAGCTATAGGGGTTGCTGTGGGCCCTACGATCTGTCATAGCCATGAGACGGCAAGTATATTCTCATTTGCATAATGGTTAAGCTAATTCTGGGGAAGGGAAAGACCCATGGAGAGTAAAGAGGATCATTTTAGAGATACTACTTTTGGAGTTTTTTCATCCCCGCTTGTTATCAGTAACTTGTTTCTAATAGTTTGCCATCATACAACATATCCAGGACAGACAGCCAAGATCCTAGGGGTCTTGGGAAATGAATGAGACCAACGAAGTTTCTGGAAAAGTTTTTTCAGCTCTTGAGTGTTTCCTGAAATCATTGCTGGGGAGACTCGTTCCAATGCAGGTTTTAAGTGCCGGCATATTTGGATGAAGCTGTGAATTTAGGAATACCAAACCAAGCCGGGCAGTGGTGGCACACACCTTTAATCCCAGCACTTGGGAGGCAGAGGCAGGCGGATCTCTGTGAGTTCAAGGCCAGCCTGGTCTACAAGAGCTAGTTCCAGGATAGGTCCCAAAGCTACAGAGAAACCCCGTCTTGGGGGAAAAAAAGGAATACCAAACAAAATGACCCAAACCGAAAGAGTTCCTCTGTAAGCCAGGGGACTTAAATGATAAAAATATAATCCAGTTTATAGTAAACCAGCAGCATTCTCAGAGCCAACAGTCTACACAAATGCAGCTGCTGATCTCAGGCCACAATACTTCCCCAAAATGTAGTGCGCCAGCCAGGTGGCACGCTGGCAAGAAAGACACCGAGAGTGTAGTAGGGACGTTTCATTTTGTCACCAGGACTACATGGTTCAGGGCTTCAGGCAGCGTTCTGTAAAGGGCTGCTCCTATATCACATCATTCAGACTTAAATTGCTCACCATGCATTGCAGAGGTCCACATTCTCTCCCAGTGACCTCTCTAAGATTTCTGTATGTTGAAGTGATGGGCTGGACTTCCAGTATTGGTTGGCTCTATTTTAGAGATGAGGCTCTAGCAGAAGACAGCCAATAGCACCCCACTCCCCATGCTGGTGTAGCAGCCACATAGCAACAGGGGCTTTTAGCGGCTACCGGATTTGCTAAAAGCAGTCACTCCAATTAGCAGTAAGAGCCATGCACCTGGCGTTACTCGGAATTCTGCCTCTCTTAAGGATGATTTTTAATGTAATCTATTTGTACTTTAAATAACAAAAAACTTACTCAGTCTTTGGAGGGGGTATATCAAAAAAACCTAGCAAAGGTGCATGGAGCCTTTCAGAATTGATTACTGATATAGAATGTGTGGGGTGTGTGCTTGCTGAACGATTCTTTCCAACAGCAGAATTTGGAAATGTTGTTTTCTCATGGTTCACTTCCTGATTTTGACTATGATCATATTGATACTGTAGTTGTCTCCGTAGAAATTCTAGCACTGCCCCAGGCTCCTGACGTGAGTAGGCTTTGCCGCCAGACTTGTCACCAGGGAGAATAAAAATGATCTCTCTGAGCTGCAAACATGTAGCAAAAGCGGTTTCTCTTCAACTCCCGTTGCAAGATGTCAAATCAATACAAAGGCAAGAGCTGCACCATACTGTCAAAATGCTGCAGTTGGCCTGGCGAGACAGGCTAGCAGGTAGAGGCACTTGCCACACAAGCTGCAAGACTGGAGTTCGATGCCCAGAAGCAGAGAAGGTGGAAGGAGAGAAGAGAATTGACTCCACCACATCATCCTCCATCTCCACGTGTGCACAGTGCCCATACACACCCCTCCCATACGCACTAAAACATGCTATTGTCAATGTCTAACATTTAAAAAACATTTTTCTCCTTTAAACACCTGGTACCCCCCTTCTATGTTTTTTTTTCTATCATAAAATGCTCCTGGGTGTTTTGGATAGTATGATGGCTTTCTTGTAGTTTCCTTTCTTTTAAAAAAATATTTATTCATGTGTATGTGTGTGTGAGAGAGTGTATGTATGTACACCACGCTCATGCAGGAGTCCATAGAGATCAAAAAAGGACACTGGAGCCCCTGGAACTGGAGTTACAAGTGGTGTGCATCTCCATGTGGGTGCAGGGAATGGAACCCAGGTCTCTGTAAAGAGCAGAACCATTTCCATCCCCCTTCTGTTCTCCGTTCTGAGGACTTAAAAACAAAACAAAACCACAACAGCATCTGCTGAGTCAATATTTTCCAGGACTTCTAGGTTTTAGAAAGAGTGATAGAGTACATCTCTACCCTTTATTCTTGTGTTTTGAAAGCCTAAACCACCTAAAATAATCAATCAACTCTACTGTCGAACCTTCAGAAGCTCTATTGGCTCCTCACATCCTGGGGTTCACCCTCATTCTTTAATGGGCTTAGTCCACTGATATCATAGTCACTGTGCGGTTTCTGCATCTGCTGACATTCCTTTCATCTCGGATTGTGACCTCCCACAGAAAGGGTCCAGACCACATTGATTTGCACTGCTAACCATTGAGAAGCAGACAATTCTTACATAGAAAGCACTTTGGGAAAATTCTTCAAGTTGCAAGTTCTTCAAATTTGTTCTCTATCTGATTTCTAATGGGTCGGCTCCCACCAGTTTGGGTTCACAGATATTGCCAACAGTGCTTGTTGACTGAAAATGGATTCTCTAGGTGAGATGAAAGTTTGGCAAGACTTTGTCGGCATGGGATTTCTAGGTCATGCCATTCCTGGTTTATGTGTGAAATTATGGAAATTCGTGGTTAAGTTTCCAAACTACAGCTTCTCTCTCCCCTCTTTTACCAGTTTTTTGCACCTGCCCATCTTCCCTATTTCCCTCCTGTTTTCAGAATTCCTTATGCTGCCTCCATGTTGTGGATCTGCTCTGTGGAATGAGTGAAATGTTCTAACTTAGACCAAATTGTTTAGGACGATGCAGAACAGAGATGCGGGGAGTCAAAGTTGAGGAATTGGAAACAGTCATGTAGTCACTGAATGTCTTTAGGACTGGCAAGCCAACTGAGAACAAAACTTAGCTTCAGGAAAGTCTGTGGCAATAAACGTGTGCATTAGTTATGATCTGGTAAAGGAATTTAAGTTTATTATTAATAAAGAAAAAATAAAGCCACCTCTAACTTCCAGAGTCTAGAAAAAATGAAATATTGCTGTGCCTCACACACGGGTAACTTCCCACTGTTAGCTAAGAGGTTTGCTATCAAGTCTGTCACTGAAGAGAATGAAAATCTGCTTGTCTGTCTGTCATCATTTGTGATTCTTTTCTTTGGTAAGAGTTCAAAGAGAATGCTACTTCTACCCACCTTTTGGCCTGTGGAGTAAGATTTATGAGACAAAAAAAATAATTAAAGATGATAATGCTTCCCCCAAAACTTCTGATTGTTTAGCCCGAACTTGTTTGATTTCTTTCATGAAAGCTGGTTGCCATCTAGACACTTGGTCTCTATTGATGTTACTTGTGACAGATGCCAAGCCTGGTGCCAATCCGCAATCCTTATCTTGTTTCATTTAATTAGCCACTGTGGGTCACTCTAGCCGCCTGGAGACCTTTCTTCTTGGTTGCACCTTCTCAGTCTCCAAACCCAGAGTCCTCAGAGTCTCTTAGGAGGGACTTCCTGGGGCCCTCTCTCTCCCTCTTCCTCCTTGTATCCTTCACACCTGGTGTCAGGGCTGTAAGCAACCGCCACGGCTCGCTTTCCTTTTGAATTCTATAACCTGTCATCCATCCAGCTGCCCTCTTGACACCCTTGCCTGGTTTTCTAAAGCTTTCTTACATATAATGTGTCTAAGGCAAGTTCCTAGTCTCTCTTGGAAGGCCCTCGTCTCACAATGGGTCTCACTTTGATTTGTAGAAGGTCCTTTCTCCCAGGGATCAGCCAAACGTGGTTAGCCCCACTACTCCGCGCTGCTCACTCAGGCGGCAAAGCTTCTTTTGGTGTTGTAAGAAGGCATCTAGAATGTAGCCCATCTCTGGCATCCCCCTGTCTCATTCCAGCTTTCACATTTTTGCTGCCCGGAACATTATGTCACCTTGGAACCGCCTTTTTCTTTCTTTTTCTTTTTTTCTTTTTTAAATTTCCTTCCTGCTAAGAAGCAGCCAGCTCTGTCACAGAAAAATGGAAGCCAGGTGATATCAGGACTATTTAGGATCTCCCAGTTACCTCTGAGTTCACTCAAGGAAAAGTGCCCCCACCCTCATGCCGTGGGCCATATCATTCCTTATTTCTCCATCTTTCTTCATTTCTCCCCCCTTCTTTCTCTCTCATTCCACCCTTCCTCTGTCTCCCTTCTTTTTCTCTTCCTTCCTTCTTTCTTCCCCTCCCTCCCTCCTTCCTTCCCCCCTTCTTTCTGTCAGTGTCTTATTCCATAGCTCAGGCTAGCCCCAAACTCCTGACCCTCCTGCCTTGGTCTCCCACACATGGAGGTTACAGTTTGTTTAATGCATCTGGCTTCCCTTGGACTTCTTACAGATTTGTGCTCTCTCTGCTTTAGGGTCCTGGTCTCTTTGGCTGCCGGTTGGATGTGATGGATGCTCTTCTGATCCAGAACTTGCCCATTTGCTGTCTCTTCAAACTCTCCCCTTGTTCCTTTTTCTCCATGAGGTAATGATTTCAGTTTCACCTTGATTATGTTACCTGAAGTAGCAACTTTTTTCTGCATCCCCCTACTCTTATATGTCACTCATTTATTTATTTATTTATATCTTCATCACCTTCTAACCTACAGTATTTTATTTTATTTTATTTTATTTTACTTATCCAATGCCCTAAAGCAGAATGGAACATCTATAAGGGCAGAATTCTGTTTTGTCCAACTCCTCTTTGTTACTAGGACTTAAGCTGGCATGTAGTTAGACATTCAATTTATGTTTCTTTTTTTGAACAAGTTGAGAACAATATGTGATATTTCTTAGCATAAACTAAGTGGCATATTAGATTATTATTTGAGTCAAGGAGCAGGAAGAGATGTTTGTGGGGAGGTCAAGGCTTGCAGAAGCATTCAGGTTGAACTCAGTTCATCTGACCACTTCAGTGGGCTCCGCCATCCCCTTCTCAATCCTCCTTGTCTGGTTGAATGCACCTTTTACTATTACTGAGGCTATTTTACAGTTCTGTTAAAAACCATTTAAAATTACAAAACAAGACGGTATTGCGTTAACTCTGACCTTACAAGACCCTGGGTTTTATAACTGTTTAGAGAAAATGTGGAAAGGTTGAGTGTGTTTGCTGGCCCCGGTCGTTCTATTACTCATCCCTATAAAGAGGTTTTAAAGCACATATTAAAAAGATTCCATCTCTCTTGTCTCCTACTTTTCTTCTCATCTTCCTTCCTCGGGTTTCAAAGGGTCCGAAGCGAGACCCCTGAGGGTCTGGAGGTAGAGCGCTAGAGCAGGCTGGCTTGGAGCTGGCCTCAGTCCGCAGGTCCTGACCCGGAGTCACTGCTCTGATGGTTGCTCAGCGCAGGGGCCAGTGCACGCTTATGGTGAGCAAGCCCTCGGCGGCTGCTGTTCTGCCCAGGGTAGCTGTCTCTTGGGGCCCTTTGCTTGTTTGTACTTCCACAGATGTGTTTCCCCATATCCAGCTAGGGCTAGCGCTGCAGCCGAGATGCCTCAGGGTGTGGAACGGGAAAACTGGGGTGGCAGGTAGCTTTCCAGAAAACATCCTAGGCCAGGGATGACATCACCCGTTTCCCATAGTACCGCAGTGGGATGACCTTGAGGAGCTCAGGTTATTTCGAGGGCCCCATGCAGGTCAGGATTTGCCTTCAACTGCATCCCCAAACCAGGGAGTCTGTAAACTTGGCATCAATCACCTACTGGGGACCTCACAGTGGTCGAATTCTGTGATCTCCAGAATCCCCCAGAGTGTCGCGTGTTTGTAGGATCCAAACTGTTCGCCGTTCTGCATCCTGACTGGTTAGTGTTCGTTAGAGACAAATGCATGTGTGAAATTTAGTGGAGATTTGTGTGTAATTTTGTTAGTCATAGGCTGGCTTGTTTTGTTTTCCTAAACAGAGCAGGCAAATATGCTAAAATGCCAACAACTTTATTACTACCTGTGTCTCACAGAAAATTGTAGCGCGTTTGAGCTACAGAGGACATTGGAGAGAACACCTCACCCAATCATGTCCCCCCCCCCCCCGAAGAGGAGAGTGGGGTGAAGAGGGGCAGTGACTCACCCGAGCTCCCACACTGACTTTCTGGCAGGGTTAAACATCCGAAGCTGTGTCTTCTAGTCTCCTGTGATTAGAAGTGAGTTAAAATGAAAATGACCATTGCTGTTATGGCAAAATGCAGAGATGTGCAGTCATGGCAGCCTCTTCTTGTTTTTTTGCACCAGAAGAGGGTTGGTAGCTAGAAGAAAAGCAAGCCGAGGGTATTAGCGACAGTACAGTCCCTTGTAAGACACGGACCTCCATTCATTCATGAATTCAGCCAACATGCAGTGACAAGTCCCAAGAGATAGCCAGACTTCAAGGTGGAAGGTTTGGGAGCCAGACTGAAGATTCAAATACACTGTGCTAAGTACCATTTATTTGTCTTCACCTCAGGGAGTAAGTGTGGTCTCGGAGAGACACCTATGCCTGGAATATTTCTGCAGTTTGGGTAAGGGAGGAAAGGGCAGCCATGGGCGTGGAAGGATGGAGGCTGAGAGCAGCAGGCGACACACAGGCTTCGTGGCGGCTGGAGTACCAGCACGCGGGTCCACCTTCGTGCTTTACTTTCTGCATTGGCAAGGAACGAACCCAAGGTACTGCTCTGTGTTAAGGGCCAATCTGCCCAGGAAGGGCTCCCGACAGTTTTGCTGTGTGTAGGGCTGAGGAGGTTCCTGGAAGGCAAGACTTTTAATTCTCATACCAGGACCGTTTGGGCAAACAGAGCAGGACGGTTGGACAGCCTATCTTTATGTGGGCATCTGCCAACTTAATCGAGGGCCTGTCTGCTTTGTTTTGTTTTATTTTCCTGTTGGGTAACAGATAAACTTGTTAACAATGGGATATGAAAAAGAAGGAGAGGGAGACAAGGTACTTGTAGACTGGAAAAACGAAGGACCAGGGAGGGACCAGGGAGCCACCATACACTCAGCTCTTGAGTATGAAAACTAGTGAGAGATGGCATCTATCTATCTATCTATCTATCTATCTATCTATCTATCTATCTATCTAATCTATCTATCTAATCTCCTTCTGTCTATCTATCCATCCTTCCATCTACCTATCATCTATTTCTTCCTTCCTCCGTTCTTCCATCCTTTCTTTCCTTCCTTCCTTCCTTCCTTCCTCTTATATATCCGTCCTTCTACCCACCATCCATCTATCTGTTTATCCATTGACCTACCTTCATGACTGATATATCTATAGACCTATAGAGGGGGTCAACCCGGAGCCGTAATGTTGGAAATTTATGGGAGAAATGGAACAGGAAATAACTTTCATCAAATTTCTATAAAAAAACCTGTCATTCCTGTCAGCAGTTCATTAACTCTGATGAAGATGATCATGTGATTGACTTCATTAAAATTAGATTTCCTACCATTTAAAGATATTCATTAGGTGATAGTCATTGAAGGTGGAATTGGGTGATTTCCTCTAGAATTTGTGTTATATTAACCTATTCAAATCCCACGGCTTGCTACATGCTTTAAAAATGAATCTTGCTTCTAGGGCATAGTGGCACAAATGCACAATCTCAGCACTTGGGGGTGGAACCAGGAGGGTAAAGTTCAAGGTCAGCTGCAGCTACACAGTGCATTTGAAGCCAGCTGGGGCAATGCGAAATTCTGCTTACAACAAAACAAGCTTGTTTTCCAGGGTGGAGTGGCAGATGCCTACACTCTTGGCACTCAGAGGTTAGGGGGAGGCGGCTCATGAGTTTCAAGCTATATTGTATTATGTAATGAGGCTTCGCCTCCCACCAAATAAAACAAAATAAAGGCAAGATTGATTTTTGAGAGCAAAAAGGACATTTGTAAGCACACTGCTTCAGGTGGCTGTGTTAGAATGACAAGCCTTATCTATCTCTTTTCTCTGACTTCAAATCAATTAGAATAGCACCATGTAATAGAAACATACCAGTCACCTGGCAACTACATTTTAAAAAGCGTATGTATGCATGTGTGTATATGTTAGAGAGAGAATAATAAAACCAAACTTAATAATGTATTTAAATCAACAAGATACACTTAAACACCACAATTTTAACACAAAATCACCGTAGAGAATTATTGAGATATACCGCTTTTTCTTTTTTGCTGTGTACTGTCTGTAACTCTGTGTTCTTTTCAATTACAAAGCATTCCCAACTCAAATACAAACTATTTATTAGGGATATTTGACCTGAACACAGTTTTTTTTTTTGTTCAGATATTTGAAAAAAGTAGGTTGATAAATAAGAATCATTAGAAGCATTTTTCAGTTTTTAATGATTGACTTGCATGGCGGCTTGAAACCTCAAATCAGCTTGATTAACAAAACCCAAAGGGTTATGAATAGTAACTTATAATGGCTTATTCAAGTGCTCACTCACAAGAAAGCTAGTTCTCCAAGTATTGTAAGCCGTGTAATTGGTGTTTAGCAGAAATAAACACACAGCATGTGTCTCTTCATATATATGAATATACATATATCTGGATATGTATATACATGTCTGTTACATCTCTGAATATATGTATATTCATATCTCAAATATTTGCTATAAGCCCCATGGCAATTAGCAACTACAAAATTGCATAAAATCTTACAGATTCTGTTAGACTGGTAGCCTACTTATTTTGCCTTGTGGATCAAACACGACATAATAGCAGTATATTTTGTGATAATACTGCTCTGACCATACCATCAGAGCTTGAACGGGCTAGTCAGTGTCCTTTAATTATGGATCAGCAATTCCAAGCTAAATTTTATAACAGTCTTTGCCCAGAAAGGGTCAACATACTATTTTGATGACTTTCAAATAAAAAAATGATCTAGCGGATTGAAAAGTGGTAGAACCAAAGGAAACCCTTAGGCCTAAGAATGACAAAGACTTGAGCGGGTCACCCCTATTTCAAACACTTGCTAGCCACAGGTGGTTGGCTTATGCAGAATAGGATGGCAAGGACAAAGATCACATTAGGATTAGGAACTTGAAAGCGGTCACCCTTTTGTCTCTCCTGTGGTTTGCCGCTTCCTCTCCCTGACCCCACCCCAACTTTTCTGTGGATAGTAGTTCTGTCTCCTCCCTGTAGATGGCAGCACTTTCTTCTCGAAGTTAGGAGGCCTTCTTAGCACTTAGGTTCCTACAGTTTTCATAGAAAGAATCATTCTCTAGAAAATTCTTTGGAAGCACAGGTCAGAATATTTCCAGTTCCACTGTGATTCTGCCATTGGGTTGGGAGAGAATCCGTTTGCCTTCTCCCTGGAGAACCCTTCACAGCTCAGTGTGGAGGGAGCCCGAGGAGATTTCAGGGGTCCAACTTAAAACCCTTAGCATTCCTGTGGCCACCCAGAGCCACCCCTCACGCAGCGACCAGAGTGGACACTCCCACGCTGTGACAATAACTCTGCTTTCACTTTGCACTGAACTTTGTAACCGGGTTTTTAAGGACTCCCACAGAACCTGACATTACATATATATGCTATCCACATCTGGTTTTAAGGGGACCTAATATAGTATAATTAAGGTTAATATTTTTAAAATTCATTTACATTTAGAAGTTCCCTTCTCCTGTTCTTCACATCACGTTGGTGATAAGGTAAGAGAACATTATGTAAGGAATGAAGCGTCGAGGAAAGAGATGGAGGATTCAGTTGGTCTCCCAATTTTTGGCATACATCTGTGCCCAGCACTTGAATCCTGTGTGGAAGCCAAAAAAACTGTGGACTGATGTCTTGATCCTTTTTGACTGACAGATTAAAATTACAGGCTCTGTTTTTCTGTAATTTTTACTCATTCTGTTTCCCCAGTACAGCTTCAATGCTCTATTTGAATTTTAATCATAATTTTTCTTAGTTGAGCTTCATGCCAACATTGTGCTGTATTGTATAATGCGTTTAAAGTGCTATGCTTTTGACTCAAGAAAAAAAATCACTGTTTTCTTATTGCATTCTTTAATTCTTTTGAGCCTATGAGATGGATGATTAATGGCTTGGAGGAGAGAGAGAAGATGGGAGAGAGGGGGGAAGATGACTTTACCCAAACTTGCACACGTCAGTAGATCAATTAAGTCCTTTGTCATACATTTGCTTGATATTAACCTTTATAAACCACGGAGCATTTTTTAAGATGAAGGAACTGGGTTAAGAGAGAATCGATCTTCACCATCTTGTGAATGATGGGCTCGGTAGAGAAAATTCGACTGGCGTGTTTTTCCGCCTTTGGTTTCCAATGGAGACTCCTTCCAAGGACTCGTTGCGTATACAGGCACTGGAGAACAGAAAATATGATGTCAGATTTCCATAATCTCTTGCACTTCGTTCTATTCAGACCGTTTCCCCATCTGCTTTCTTAGCATTCCTCTCCAAAATGCAACCACGGCTTGAAATTTACAACGTCTCTTCATGCCCCCTCTGCTCCATTCTCAATAATCCCAACCACCGTCCCATGTACCCAGTTTTCAAATTTACAACTTTATCCTCTCCATTCATCTGGGTAGGGCAACTGACCTACAAAGAACTCTAGAGCAGCCATCTTAAGACCGAGTTTATGCGTCCATTGTACAAATTCTAGTGCAATTACTCCCCACCTGCTTTTCTGAGTGACTCTGCTGGGTGACTCAGGGAACCACACCCTTCATCTGGACCTATTTTATGTTCTGAGCCATGTTGGCAGTCACAGGAAGCCTGGGAACATCCTCCCAGAAGGATGCTCCTAACCGAGTGAAGAAGACAAGGCTATAATAACATAACTCAAATTTAATGTCAGTTTCAGATTAGTGGTAAGCAGCCATATTTCCAGGAAGCATCATCAAGTACATGTGATTTGAAAGACACCAAGAGAGAAAAAGCATCTGGTGACACTATAATGGTTATCGTCTATGTCTGTCCGTAAAAGACAGGCCAAATTCCAGCTAAAAGTTAGAGATAATAAAGACAGATTTTACTTATAATCTTTGTTAGACTTCCTGAATTGTATAAGGGTG
The DNA here is from genome assembly GCF_014885135.2 of Alexandromys fortis. Taxonomy (NCBI): domain Eukaryota; kingdom Metazoa; phylum Chordata; class Mammalia; order Rodentia; family Cricetidae; genus Alexandromys; species Alexandromys fortis. The sequence goes on from NW_026067907.1 coordinate 1,268,736, forward strand.
AAAGTCTGATGATGATACTGCAAGCCCTTCTGAGAGGCCCCTTCTGGTTTGAGGGCACCCAACCAGATGGCAAGCAAAGTCCTTCTGGGATAATAGGAGACTTTCAAGGTGTACCCCTCATAGTCAGAGTTCTGTGAACTAACTAAATATCATTGCCTCTAGACTTGAGAGCACTGGATACTGTATGTATTCAGTGCTATGTACCCAGGAAAAGGCAAAGCTGCTGGGAGCATGAAGGAAGAATCATCTGTAGATGCTGAGGCTAGCAAAGGCAAACAGATTGAAAGTGAATATCATCAAAAATCTCAGAGACAGGAAGAGGAAATCTAACAGAGACCCACCTCACCCAAGCCCAGGAGGAGTGGACGAATAGAACCCACTTCCCGTTCCTATCACGGTGCTGACGGGACAAACGACACCACTTCTGTGATGTCCTTCCCGAGTGTGTAACTTAAAAGGGACATTAGAAAAATTTCAAATTGTGGGACATGTCCCAGAAAGAGATAACATATTTCAAAATTGTCCAGATTATGCACAATTCCAGGTCAAGGGAAAAAGAGAGACATGTTGACCAAATGTGGGCCCAATCCTAGACTGGATGTTGGATCAGAAAAGCAGGTCTTTATAAGGCAGCTGGCAGAATTTGGATACAGTCTATAGATCTGAAAATAGTAGTGTATCTAGGTGAATACCTTGGCTTAGAAAGGGCACTGTGCTTAGATAAGAGAAAATGACCTTGTTTTTGGAAGTGTGTGCTGAAATGTACAGTTTGCTGTCAGATACCCCAGAGGAAAGACAGACAATATGAAGAGAAAGGAGGGGTGACAGACAGGTGTAGCGAAGAGAATCCAGGTAAAATGCAGGGGGGATATTTTGTTCAGTTTCTGTTTCCTTTAAATACAGAATTACAGAATAAGTAAGCATGGCTTTTAAAAAGAAGCAGGTTGATGGAAACGTTCATGTGTTTATGGTGCCTCTTTCTCAGAGACTGCCAGTAACAATCGGAGCCATTGCTGGTGTTCTAGTTAGCATCAGGAGAAGTCTAGGAGTTCCCGGGCCACATGCAAGGGCCCAGCGCTTCATGCTTTGGTCTGTTTTTGTGGTAATGGCCAGTCTGGGCTGTAGTGCATGGACAGTGCCCGGTAGTTTGCAAACAGTCCGTACAGTTTGGAGTGTTGTTGTCACAGCCTCTTCTGTGTTTGGATAGATTTGAGTGGCAGAATCATCAGTGACTTCGCCAAGACCTCATCGGGAGCTCTGCACCGGGAGGTCTGCTCTTCCGGGGCATTTCTTTAAGCATCACTTCTGGAGCCACAACTGAAACTCGCATTAAACACAGAGACTTAGAGAGGATTTCTAATCCGAAAGTCTAGAATCAAACATGCCCGACAATCTGGAACTCTTTGGGCATCAACGTAAGTGTCCTGGTTGGGAAATCCCGCACCTGACTGCTATGGGAGGCCGTCTAACACAGGCACACAGAGAACATTGCATAAAATTGCCTTCAAGCTATGTGTGTAATGTGTGTATGAAATACAACTGAATTTCATGTTTAGACACGCGTCCTATTCTCATGGCATCCTGTTATGCAGCATCTAAAAGTATTGTAAATCTGAAAAAAATCCATATCTTTCAGGAAAGAGTCAAATTAGGGTAAACCAGTAAACAACAGTCTTTGATAATCTGAGAAATAGTCACCTTTATTTATTTTAAGAGGAACAATTAGCTCTTAGAGTCTGTTTCTTCTGTTAGAACTGCTAAGTTAGCAATGTTCTAGCATTTCAGATGACTGAGGCAGGAGGATCACAAATTTGGGGTTCAGCCTGGGGCACACAGTGAGAACCTAGCTCAGAAAAATATGTTGGTTTAGTATTAACTTTAATGCAGATATTTAATATTCCTAGTCTCAATTTTGAACCATATGCCCTTTCCCCCAGCAACACTAGTAAGATGGCAAATGGGGAGATTAAAGTTGAGTAAATATTTCTATAACTTTTAAATTATAATTTGATATATATTTAGAAAAAGTGTTGCTAGTATTCTCATCTCTATTTTAATTAATGGTTGTCTTGGATGGTAAATTTATTGAAACAGTAATTTTCCCTAGAAATAAAGCATCGTAGACAAGCAGAAGAAAAACTCCCTAAACAAAGGATCTCGATACATTAGAAAAAGCTCCAAAGAAGACCTAGTGGAGGCTGCCCACCCTGTTTTACCTGACATAAATAAAAGAATTTGAGTTCTAAGCAGGAATGGAGAAAAAAGTTAATCCCGTGAAAAATCCTGTTCCCTTAGAAGATTTCTGATGTGGATTCTGCCCTGTCGGCTCATATGGGATTGGTTTGTACTTTTAAATACAGCATGTAGTTTATTATGTTTTAAAACTATTACATCTTAATTTATTGATCCAATGTGTGCACCTACACATTACCTATGTTGGGGGTCAGAAGGCAACTTGCAAGGGTTGGTTCTCTTATTCTACCCTGTGGGTTTGGGGGATCAAACTCGGATCTTGAGGTCGGCAGGTGTCTTTACTCATCAAGCAACCACAGTGTAAGCCCTGCATTGTGTTTCTTGACCTTTGATTATCTTATACACCTTTTGGGTGTATCCACTCATCATTAATTCAGTGCGATATCACACAATATACACATAAAACGTGATAGCTGACTACTAAATTAAAAAAAAACCTATTCAATAAACACTTATTAAATTCATCCATTATTTAAGATAGAACCTGACATTTTCTTCATTTTTAAAAATAAAACATAGGTAAGGTGCTCACTTCCTCTGTGAAGATTTCTACATGTGTGTTCCTTTTAGTGACTGTGCCATCAGAAGTAAATTCGGAGTTAAGATTCCTGTATCAAGCTGGGTGGTGGTGGCACACACCTTTAATCTCAGCACTCAGAAGGCAGAGGCAGGCAGATCTCTATGAGTATGAGGCCAGCCTGGTCTATAAGAACTAGTTCCAGGACAGGCTCCCAAGCTACAGAGAAACCCTGTCTCGAAAAAACAAAAACAAACAAACAAACAAAAATCCTGTATCTAAGAATATGCATATCATCTGCAGGTGATGGGTAGTAGACAGATGCCTGTCTGTGAATCATTGCTATGTCTTGTTTCCATGACATCCTCCCCGGGTTGTGGCACCATCCACACCATTTTAAACACTGGCACTCTAGATGTACGGAGGAGCGTCTCATTTTTGCCAAGCTTAGATACGGAAGACAGCAGCGGGCGCTTGTGTTTTAAAGCTGCAGTGCCGTAACACAGCCCTGGTCCTCAGGAAACTGACAATGCTGCTGGGTTTACAGAGCCTTCTCTGGACCAGCCCAGCTGAGGTCCATTTGCCAACTAAGAAAACCAATAAATTCATATTCTTTTCCTCTGCAAACCCTTAACGTTCACAGCAAAAATCATCTCAGAATACATAAGCTTAAGGTAAAGTTTCTCTGCAAATTGGAAATTCTTCCTCTTGGTAACACTAAGGATTGGTTACTATTCTCAGCATTCTTCCAAGAGCCTAGCTCACCCCCTTTCTCAACAGCCTACTGTTTGTAAGAAAATTATCGCTTAGAATGGATTTTAGCACACACACACACACACACACACACACACGCTAAACTGTTTTTTGGCAATTAGACATTCAGTTCACAAAGCAGAACTTCCAGATGTGGGGTGGGCTAGAATCTCTGGTTGATGGACTCATTGATTAAATGTTATCAAAGATCTGGGTTCCTTTCAAACTTTCTACTCTGCTGTGTCCCATGTATCTATTGTACCCTAGGTGGGGGTCACCACACTGTCATAGGACATCACCACCAGCCTCTAGAGACATGCTTTAGGTTCACATTTTAATGAGAGGTCATGATTAAATTGCTAAGATCCGGGAATACTAGTAGTCCCATTCATCTGATGACCTCAGCTGATGTGATGTGCCTACCCCTGACCAACTAACGACCTCCATGCACCAGAGTGTCCCTCCGAGTACCGTTCGGTTGTGGTGGTACCACGACTGGGGTTGCTATCAAATATCCCTCCCTATAGAGATGTCCAAGTAGGGCTGTATTTCTCTGAGCACATTCCTCTCAGTGAGTGTGCTTCCAAGAAAACAAAGACCTGGAGTCCTTCAAACAGGGACCAAAGACTGTGGTGAAATGTAATGGTATTTCTTAGAGACTTCGAAATAAGATTTCTGGGGGGGGGGTTGGGGTGGGGGGAGAACTTGGGTATGTTGTCTAGGTAGAATAGGGCCCAGTGGAGGTCTGGTAGGTGACATAAGGCAGGCTTTGCTTCTGTGATGACCTCAGATGGCTTTTGGTGGCAGTCTAGTGGGTCTGATTACTCTTAAGTTTCCATTTATAAATAAGATGCCAGCACACAATACTTGTCACGCTTCTCACAGCTGAGCCGAGAATGTTAATGAAATTAAAATCGAGAAAGTATTTCCTTGAGAGAAATTTCACTACAAGTATTTACTAAATTAGGGCAAAACACTCTGGAAGTTTTCATTATGCATAATTAAAAATACGGGTATCATGAATGAAGTCATGAATCATTTCAACTTTTTGTTTTTACAGCAATCTGGTTATCACACATAATTGACATTTAACTGTAGCTAATATTTGATTTAATATAGCGATCTCTAAATATAAAACTGAAAAAAGCGAATATTAAGTAATGAAGAAGAGAGGATCAACTCAGGTCCCAGGGCTCACGTAAGAAGTGATTTAGCTATCGAGTTGTCTCACCAGCTTCCCTTGTTAAGATTCTTAAGCAAAAGAACCTTTGACACCATTCATTTTTATGTAAGTGGTCATGTTTAATTTTGCTATCATAACTCCAGTGGAGTCTGGCATTTTTCAAAGATTCTGTCATCATGGATCATGGGCAGATGCAGATGACAGGGGGGCAATCGCTCTTCATTCCAAAATGCACTTGGAGGGAAAAAAAGATGTAAAGTCTACAGTGGAAAGAAAAGAAGTCTGAAGAAAAGAAAAAAAGAGAGGGAAAAGAGAAGCAAACTCAGCAGAAGTATAAGAAAAACCCTCAGCGAGTAAGCTTCCCCATATATGTATGAATTGACCAGAGTTGCCCACAGAAGCAAGGAAAATCACCGGGAAATAGTGTACAACTTATTTGCCTAAAATTCTCGGTTAATGCACTTTTGGGAGCATTTTGCAGATAACGACCCTCACTCTGCACTTTATTAGGAAGCAGAGCCGTTTTCCTTTGTCCCACCTTCCATCCCGGGATATACTTTGTATTGCTCAAGAGCTATAGAATTGTATCCATGCCTATTGTTGCCCTCCTGATGGGAATTCACGCAATCGAAAGCGTTTATCCTCTCTTAGTAGAAAAATTGGGCACTTGGACATAATGAAAGCCCCACCGTTGTCCAAGGCACGGAAAATGTCCTACCGTCAGCTTTGTTCTAAAGTTTCCACGTTCCCCAGGACAACCTATTGAAAATGGAGCCCAGCACTCAGACACTCAGGAATGTGTTCCGGCAGGCTTGGTGTCCAGACTTACAGAGTTATACTTCACTACTTTTAATGGGTGGTAACCCATTAAAACAAACAAACAAAAAGTATTGTATTTTTTTTCCAAAGCAATGCGGGATAGAAACAGGGCTTCAGCGTCTCATGGGGGTTGCTAAAGAAGTTTACTGTACAGGTGTCAAATAGAGTCCCCTCTTTAAATAATCAGAGGTGATTGTCACATTTAAATATATGGAGGTGATTGTTACATTTAAATATATGTATTGACATATTCACTGGAGAATGGTGATTATCCCTGGAAAGTTAGGTTAATAAAAAAAATCAAATGAGGTTTTCCCTTCCACATTATACTTCATGCCCTTTTGTATTGTCTAAAGTTTTAAAGTGAACAAGTGTTATTTTGTAATTTAAAAAAAATTCAGCTGACAAATAACTCCAGGGAGTAAGAAATTACTTGGAGTGGAAAATGTTTAAATAATTAATTTGTCGATATGCCGCCTGGCTATTATTTTCTTTTGCTAAACCCAAACTCCCCTGCCTTTCTCAGGAGGTTGCTTTGCAGAGGAAACGTAAATGTTTCTAATGAAGTGAACAACTCAACCTTCCCGCCTCCCGCCTCAATGCTGCAGTTTGTTTTGTTAGCAGCAAATGTTGCAGATCAGTCTTAATGACAAATCAAGGAATGTGGGTGTTTAACAGGCGATTACAATGGAGACTGTGCCTTTATAACCTCTGATTTACCAAATTGGAGCAGGAAGGGAGGCTTGGGACAGCAGGAACGAGGTGCCAGAAGGGGTCTCAGTTGTACTGGGCACTGTGACATGGCACCCCAGATGTCACAGAGGAGTAGTTCTTCCAGCAGAAGCCCTGACTAGAATCTCTCCGGTTTTTCTGAATACACCACAAAACAGTGAAGAGAACGTTTTTGCCAATAACCTTTGTGATAACTTTTGCTGCATTATACAAAGGGTGGATTTCATTTGTTTGAACATGGTTATGTGCCCCAAAGTGTGTGGGGGGGAGGGGGAGGTTAATATACTCAGATACTCTTTTGGTCTCATTTTTTAAAAAATATAAATGACAGATACTTCAGCCATTTATCAAAATCATTATAAAAACCAAAACCATGATTTAGCTTAGGCCGATTTCAAATAGAGGGCATTTTTAGGACAGACGGAAGAGACAGCAGCAATGGCGATGGTTGTCCTATGACGTCACATGCCAGGAGGTAATTAAGAAACAGTTTCTGTTGCATGGCGAATCGGGTTTAGCAAATCCATGATCAAACTGGAAACTTTTATCAGTGTTCCACCTTAATCACATGGTTGTAAATGCTAAACGACTACTCACCAGGTAGAAAAGCCCTGGACGCTATCAATAGACACATTTCAGGGTTTTCGTTCATTCCAGGCCGAGTCTTTTCTCACTAGCTTATAGAACAGTCATCATCGGTTCACTGTGCTCTAAATCAGGTGCGTCTTGAAATTTATTTTATTTTTTCCCGAGTTCTCTTCGCCAGCTCTTCCCCACCATGCCTTTCCTTCAGGGTCTTAGACTCCTTCCATTAGGATGGAACTATGTCCCTCTCTAGGCAGGCTAAAGCGCTGAATGTCTCAGTATCTCAGGAGGTGACCTTAGTGGAGATGGGGCTCATTGGCACTTCCCGCCTCCCTAAAGATCTGTAGGTAGTTGATGTCGACTGCGGGAGGGAGAGCATTGCTCTTGAGTGGTGTGGCCACAGGTAAGTTGTTCACGCGCCTGCGAATGACTTCCCCATTCGTGCTTGCACACGCAAGCCTAACTGAACCCATTGGCACCAGAAAGAAAAAAAAGAGGAAAATAAAACAACTCTTGAAAGTGGAAATGGATCTAGTTGAGAAAAGGGCAGGGATCAGGGGAGTAGAAGGGAGACAAGGGGAGGTAAGAGGAAAGGGTTAATGTAACAAAACACTAAAAAGTGTTTGAAAATGTCACAGTGTAACTAATCATTATGTATAAAAGGTATGTGCTAATAAAAATAGCAGATGGGTGAAAACAGGAAATCTTTACAGATGTAAAGGGGATAAAGTGAGGGACTAAGGGCTGGCCTAAGTCAATGTGGAAGGAAACTTGGGGCACAGGCATGCACAGGAAGCAAGCCATGGGAAGATGAAGGCGGGGACAGAGTGATGCTTCCACAAGTCAAAGTATACCAAAGATTGTCAGCAAAGAGTCAGGATCCACAGGAAGCTGTGGGGCAGACTTTTCATCAGAGCCACAGAAAGAACCAGCCCTATTTATACCAGCTTCCGGCACTGTGAGGGAATACGTTTGTATATTTGTGTATTTGCTGCTTTGTTGCAGCAACCATAGGAAGCTAATACCTGCTCTCACCCATTCTAATGTTCCAGAGCAAGCCTTACACATTCTTTCCTAGAAACAGAAAGTCTACCGATGAAGACTATTTTTGCACAACCATAAGACTGAAGGCAGCTTCATGGAGGTAACTGGAAAGGCCTTTACCCTTGACCCAGTTGAAAGAAGGGCCACGGGTGGAGTTGGAGAGTCTTCTTGGCAGGCGGACCAATGAATGACTCAGGGAAACTGGGGTTGTTTTGTCACTCCATGTATCGCTGTGCAAGAAGGGACCAAAGCATTATTTTCTTCTACTTATTTATGGGGGCAGAGAATACTGGCTGTTGTAGAGGCATGGGCAGAACCTTCAGACCGAACCCGATTATCTTTAAAAAGTCACTTCCTGTGTCTTCTACTGGCAGATTATGAGGCTATGGAAGTTCTAGTTGGAGAAGTGATGTGTAGAGCAATTTTGGCACATCCCTGGTCAAGAGGACTTTGGGGGGGATTTGTTTTTAACAAGATGGTGAGTGGTTGAGACATAATGCTCTGTGTGAAGCAGACGGAATAAGTACCTCTAGAATTGGGGAAAATGGATTATCAGGGACAGTGTATGGGTCTTTGAAGTCTCTAGGAACAGCCTGCTCAGTTTGACTCAGGCTTCAATGGACTCAGAGTCGACACCACTCTCTGGTATGATTTACTCCCAGCCGGTAGTCGAAAATATCTCTCATTTTCCTTGTGGACTTACTGCCAAATGCATGCTTTGAAATAGTGCCATTTGGGGACATTTGGTGTCTCATAGCACACAATGGGGTTGGTGGTAGGTGAGGGGTAAGTGCTCGTTCTGTGATAATGAATAACTACCCTTTTGTTTGAAGTCACGTTGTTTGAACGTTCTTGTCCCCAGCCAAGGCATTATATGCCAAGAACTAGTAAGGGTTTCTGGATCATTGGAGAGTCATTTGCCCTGGGTGGGTAGTTGGCCTGTGTGAGGTCTTCCTGCATTACCCCAAAGTGAAGGAAATCAGGAGGGACTCTTCGTTTTCGTCCAATGACAGCGGGTTCTGTGGTGGAGCTCTTTCTCCGCGCTAGCTTGCATCTGTCGAAGCCTTTGATGAGCACATGCTTAGACGCATGAGTCACGCTGTCTATTTTTAGGAAAAGCGTCCTCTACCCAGTGGAACATTTACAGGTAAAGCTGAAGGAACCACATCTTGCTAGATCTTCACTGGTATATTAATAGAAGTGGCTGATTAAGTGTGGGACCAGTTAGAGTCATCATTGACAACTGTTTAGGCAGCCAATTATGTCAGCCGCTGCTGTGCTTTGAATCCTAAATGCCCCTCACAGTCCCATGTTCTAAATGTTTTCTTTTCCTTGGCTGCTGGTGCTGTTTAAGGATGCTGAAGAAACTTTAAGAGGCAGAGCCTTCAGTGGGTCATTAGAAGTACCTTTGAAGGTTCTAGTCTGGCTATGGTCCTGGTCTTGCTTTCTGTTTCCTGGTCCACCATCTCATGAGTAGACTCCGCGATTAGCAGGGACTACTCTTTACCATGACTCTACCATGCATTGAACTCCCCTAAGAATGGGAGCCAAGACAACTGCTTCTTGTGTGCTGTCTGTGAAGGCACCGTCACAGGTCACAACCGTAACTAACAGAGAAGGTAAGGGTCCAGTTTCAGAAAAGGTAAAGGAAGGGGACAAGACAAAAGATGGATGCTAAAGGAAGGGTTTATCTCAGGGAAGAGATGTGCCTCAAGGAGCAGGCAAGGAAATTGACATACATTGCAAGAGCTATAGATGGTTCACCTATTACTTTGACATAGCCTACGTTGTTTCTGCTTTCTAATGGCAGCAATAACATACATTCCATAGAGGAGAAGCTTTCCTTCCAATTTTGTGTGCTGATCTTTTCCTGTGCTACTGATGCATGGCTCTCAACGCTGAGTCAAAGCAGCAACATAGTTCCCTCCCAGAAGCCATCACTCCATAGTGCAGCATGCGGCTAAGTTGGCGTGCTGAAGAGGTCAGGTGCAAATGCGCCAGGCATGTTCCAGTGAGGATGTGCTATTTGCTTTCTCCGTTCTGCGATGGACAACTTCCTCCAAGTGAAAGGGAAGAAATATTTATTTTGGCTCATGGTGTCAGTTAAGGGTCACTTTGACCCATGTGTCTGGGTAGAACATCATGGCAGTGGGAGCCTGTGGCAGAGGGTTGTACTTGGAAGAGAAATGGGAGGGGCTAGAGAAAAGCCGTCCCCCTCTGGCTGACCTTGAGTGACACACTTCTATTGGGCCCCACTTTCTAAGATTTTCTGAATCCTTTCCAAACAGCGCCACCAACTGGGGAATAAAGCATTCAAAATGTGAACCTGTGGAGGACATTTTAAATTCCTATTGGACCAGATCTATTCAGCTCATGGTGGGGTTTTCAAGATGAACTACGTGGCAGTCGAGGAGTGGTGATAGTTTTAGCTTCTTAGAGTTAAAAGTTACTGCCTAGAGCAGTGCCCAGAAAACAAAATGAGGGGTTGGGATGGTTTTAGAGGTCAGATTATGCCAGGACTCAGATGACCTCCAGATAGGACAGGCCCAGAGAAGTCACCCCAGAGGTCTGGTCTGGCCAGAAGATGTTCTGGAATTGTATGGTTTGGAGAGGCAGTGGTGTGGTCAGAAAGTCAGTTAAATATGAGTGGGTGTGAGAACACTTTAAATTCCAGAAGGGAAACAGGGTGACTTGGCAATTCTGATTGCCAGTGGGAAGGGTCAGGGCTTGGGAGACTTCAGGGAACAGAGGAAAGAATCTCAAGGCAAGAAGGGACCCAACAGCAGGAGCCAGAAGCCTTTGTCAGATGTGCAGAATACCACGGAGGGGCAGATAATAGTGTGGGGAACAGTACTGGGGTGAAAGAGGATGCCCAAGTAATCAGAAGACGGAGGACTGAGGAAGTGTGAGGAAAACAGGCCCCAGACGTCAGTTCAGTGTGGAAAGGATTTCAGGCGGCACCGATGGCTTCTGACGTGGGTTATGTTGATAGATGCTGGCACAGCAGCTGCGCTTTCCTCTCTGTGACCAGACAAGGGCTGGCAGAGTTGTTTGGCCACCAAAGGGGATCATTGTATGGCAGAGGTAGTGGTGAATTTTTGTGAGTGTCGACATGGAGATAAAATGTGGTGTCGAGAAAACCGGCTTGGTCGGAGAAGAGATTGTCATACAGGAAAAGAGAACTTGTATTGATGGGATGGGTTAGTTGGTGGGTTTTTAGGTTTTATGCGGCATCTGTAAGATCCGAAATTTTATTTGGGTATACACGGTTTCTGAGAAAGATTAATCCGGACTTGTGCGGAGGCTAGCTCCGAGAGGGAGAAATCCAGAGCTGTGCCTGGCCAGCTCTGAGGATTTGCTGGATCTTTTTCTTCCTTCTTTACAAGTTCCAAATGTGAGCGTTGGTTAGGATGATGGCTACGGAAATTGGAAAGGGGAAGTGAACTGAGAATTTTCCTGGACACGTACATTGAATGCTGGTGTTCAGAAGAGGAAGGGGTTGTGGCTAGAAAGATTCGGATGTGGGAGGGAGAGGACCAGGAGACCTAGAGTGGTGTGGCTGTCGGAGGGGTGGGGGTGGGGGGACGAACTCAGAGGACGGAGGTGACCGGGGATACGGTGTACACAGTAGATTGAGCATGGAAGACTTGGAAGTCAGAAGCACTGGATCCCCGGAGCTGGAGTTACAGGTGCTTGTGTGTCAGCTGACGTGGGTGCTGGGAACCATAGCCAGGTCCTCTGCAACAGCAGTTCAAGCCTTTGACAGCTGAGCCATCTCACTGGCCCCAACCTCCTGGTCCTGACTGGCAGCATTTTCAGATTACTCAGATGAATTTTAAAAAAAATACCTGTGGCTGACTCTCCCTAGGTTCTGATTTTGTTGGTATGGGATGGAGCCTAAGCTGGGATATCATTTAAATCCTCTGGTCATGATCCTAAGACATAGACAGAGTTGGAGACCATCAGACTTTCAAATGTTCTACTGGAAGAATTCAGACGAGGCTTATGTTTAATGTCGTTGGTTTGTTTGAAGCTCTGTCCATTGAACGCATCCCAAAAGAATGTTTGGAATCAACACTGTGACATACACCTGCTGGCCCTTTATAGCCAAAAAAACGTCCTCAGTATCTGTCTAAATAATTTGAATGTTGTAGGAATTTCCAGCTAGAAGTTGTCTTATTTTTTTAAAAATCTATTTTTCTAATAAAAATGTGGTGGAGTCATTAAAGAGAAGTGTGGTTTTTAGAAGGTTAGAGTTTTGGTTCTTTTAAGTAGAACACAGATGCTGATAAAACCAAGCTTTAATTTTTCTTTTAAGGCCATATTTTTCTTTTTTAGTTTCCTTTAAAGTAGAATTTTGTAGGTGAAGCGTCATTGAAGTTTATTTTAATAAAACCCTTTAATGTTGTGTTTGGGAAGCAGAGACCTGAGACTGACTGATGTATTTAATGTTATCAAAGCTTACACGCAGCTTTACAAACAGATCATCTGAGACCAGAACCTTGCGATGCTGACAGGTCTTTCTTGCTCCTCCCATCCTTTCCTTGTACCTATGTTTTCCTTTATGGTTCAGTCTATTTTGTTACACCTTTGCTAACTGCTACACATTTGAAACTTTTGCAAAAGGTAGGCCAGAGTGATTCTAAAGTTTTGTTTGTTTGTTTTGTTTTTCGAGATAGGGTTTCTTTGTGTAACAGCCCTGGCTATCCTGGAACCCCCTTTGGAGACCAGGCTGGCCTCAGACTCACAGAGATCCCCCTGCCTCTGTCTTCCCCGTTTCTGTGATTAAAGGCGTGTGCCACCACGCCTGGCTGTGATCCTAACTTTTTACCCAATGGATGAGAACACATTCCTGATAAACACTGACAGATATTTGTTCAGAAAAAAGTTGTGCCCAAGATCAGCTTTAGCTGAGGCTAGCTTTTGCAAATTAAGTTTTTAGTTTGAGCCACGGAGCTTTTATGTGCAGCTGGCAACACATTTTCTACTCTGCCTTTCTATAAAATGGCTATTAATAGTACTGGGGAAGTAACAAGTAGAAATTATAAAGGTAGGGTCTTCACGCATGGTGGCACTCCTTAATCCCAGCACTTGGGAGGCAGAGGCAGGCAGATTTCTGTGGGTTCCAGGCCAGCCTGGCCTACACAGTGCATTCCAGGACAGCTGGAGCTACCGATAAGACTCCACGTTAAAAAACAAAGAAGAAAAAGGAGAGACAAAGTATATATAGGAGAAGCTTTCTCTTTACTGTGTGATTGGCAGTCTGTGTGCTAGTCGCAGCCTCTCGGAGTTGAAGCATCTATTTCTCCATCTTTTTTATTGGGGATATTTTTTTAAAAGGAGAATTTTGTTTTCTTTTTTAATTTATGAAACTAGCTTATGTTTGTGTGGAAATATAGGAAATGTTAAAGGATATAAGAGGGTCAGCAGTGTGGTCATTTTAATAATTTTGTTTCTTTACATCAAATGATAAATCCCTTTTGGAATAAATGATTAAAATTTTTTGGTATCATGGTATTATGATTCACTGTCAGAGCTAATAATTTTTTCTCTATCCACATATTTTGTTGTTGTTGTTGTTTAATGTTTATTTTCAAGTATTTAATGGGGGAGTTCTAAAAAGCATCCCTGGAATTACGTAT
>NW_026067907.1:1282381-1330244 GCF_014885135.2 Alexandromys fortis
TAATTTATCAAGGTCTTAAATTACCTGTATTTTATTTATCCTTTGAAAATTTCACAGTTTATACAATGAAATACAATCATACCCACCCCCAAATTTCCACTTCCACTCCCACAGATATCTTCCCACACACCCTCCTTCTAATTTCATATTCTTAAAAATTAAGTAACCCACCAGGTCCAGTTACTGCTGCCCACGTGTGTTGGCTTTAGAGCCGGCTCCACACCAGTGGCTGCACCCTCCTTATGTGTGTGTGCTTCCATCCCAGCACAGCCTTGTGGGCGTGTCCACTGCTAACGCTTGAATGTCCCCTCCAAAATCCTTGCTGTGATTTGACCATTGTACCATCTGAGAGTGTGACAGCATTGGGAGGCGGGGTCTGTGAAGAAGAGCTCAGACCATGGAGACCCCCCTCCTCCGCCCAGAGCTATAGGAAGAAGCGGCTACCGCCTTGGATTTTCTCTACCTCTGTGATTGTGAGGAAGCAAGCTTCCGTTGTCTGTAGGTCACTCTCTCTGTGCTGTTCTTTTAGATCACCACAGAACTGACAGAGACTCTGTCTCACCACTCCTCGTGACGTGGAAATCAAGGCACCCTGGGATTACGCTTCTCTGTTAGAAATGCAATCCTCTAAACACAGGATGTGAACGTGTGGGTGGGCAGTTAAGTTCTGATCACAGGAGGCTAATGCTCGCAGAGAACCAGTAAGGTTAAGTGCAAATTTAAATCAATATGAAGTTCATTTCAAATACCCCTTTGCCCGTTGCGAAAATATGCTGTGTTTATTATGGTTCTAGAAATTTCGGACTTGGGTTGGTTTGGGTGAACTTACTACACCACAAACTGACTCCACTACTCCAGCAATGCTGCTTTTATAAGCCACCAGTGGTAGCTACCCTGTATGCCATCCTGTGCAACCACATGCACTGTGACTCACAGTGACGCCTGCTTGGTTTCCCACAGATCTGCTCTCCAGACCAAAGCACTGTTGCATGGAGACGGTGGCTACTGGGAGAAGGCTTTTTCATGCCGTACCAGAAAGACTCCAGAGGGTCCCTCGCTGCCCCGTAGTGTCTACTTTTCCTTGCAGATACACCTGTTCTGTGTGCTGGAGATGGTCAGGCAGGTTGTTATGTGCCATTGGCCTGTGCCAGGCACGAAGGGTAGAGGAGTGGACTTCCTGGGGCTGTACAAACCTCATATCCCTGGGATAGGCGAAACTGTCCAGTTTCAGAGTGTGATAGTAATGTTAGAATCTCTGCTTATTTGGAGAATAACTTCACGCCTCACTTCTCATAGACGATAGATCCGCATGTTTGGATAGACTCTTTTGGGACAGTTTTAGAGTTCCAGAAAACATAGGCAGAGTTTAGATTCTGTGTGTAGCCGACACTTCTTTCTCTCTTAGTAATACTCTACAGTAGGACGGCTTGTCACATTCAACAAACGGTGACATACTGCTAGTGACTAAAGACCATCATTCTAGCACCCTTAATTCCAACCTAAGACCTTTTGCTATTCCAGGGTCTCAGCCAGAAAGCCGCACGTACAAAGTTCTCTGGGCTGTGGCATGCTCTCACGCTTTCCTTATTTCAGGAGCTCATGACAGTTTTAATGAGTACCAGGGAGGCGGTTCACAATCTGTGCCCCTGTTGGGACTCGTCTGATGGTTTTCTCCATAGAGTGGGTCTACAGGATGCTTTTAGAGGAAGACTACAGTGACCACACATGCTGTCAGGTGCACACACCATCAGTGTGACTTAGGACTGGGATGCTGATCTTGACTGCAGGCTGGGGAGTGCTTGTCAGGTATGTCTGCTATTAAAGCCTCTCCCTCGCTGCCCTTCTGCATCGTCTCCTTGGAAGGAAGTCATTGTGTACAGTCCTGATTAAAAGAGAGACTTGCTGCTTTACTTCTCCATGAGAACAGAGCATCTGTGAGAATCAGTCATTCATGATTCTGCCCGAGAGATTTGTCTTTTTATCCAATCATCTATATCAGTATAAATTCACAGATATACATTTTACAATATAACACAATGCAATATAATACAATACTACTTTGTTACTCAAATTGTTCTGGCTTTGGAACACACACATATACACGCGCACATACACGTGTACATGCATGCATACACTGTATATAGTCCTGAAGAAGGAAGTCAACAGACGAAAATATGTATTGTCTTCCTCAATGGGTGTCATTTATGTCCTTCACTCATTGAATAAACTTCTGTCGATGAGAACCTAAAAACTGGTGTTGTATTTTAATGTGTTAAGATCAGAAAGGAATGAAAGAAAAAGGAAAGGCAACCCTGAGGGACGCATCTTCCCGGCTGGCTCAGGCAGCATGGGACTCAGCCTTATAGACTCACCTTTCCGTCCCCCACCTTCCCATCCTCACCTGCCCCCCCCCCCGTGGCGGCCATCTCTCCTTTGGCAATGATAAGCCTCTCTCCATCGATGCCCTTTGGCTTCCCGAATCTCCCTCCTTGGGTTTGGACTGCTGCCATTTATTTTAATCCACATAGCATGCTCTTCCTGCAGAACAACTTTTGCATCTCTAAGCTCCTCATTTTGAAATATCGGATACTTGCTCCCAACGCTACATTTTTATATGTTTTTAATGCCTGTTCTTTGACTGATGCATTTCTACAGCTGCCAGACCATCTTGCTGCACTTGCTTCACAGAACTAAATGAAGAATTATTGGTTATGGCTTTTTCCTTATACAGCTGATTCTGGGAAGGCCTCTGTGGTGGTTTCAGTAGGGTTGGCCTCCATGGGCTTAGTCCCCAGCGAGTGGCACGTTCTGAAAGAATTAGAAGGATTGGGAGGTGTAGCCTTGCTGGAGGAAGTGTGTCCCTGAGAGTAAACTTTGAGGTTTCTAAAGTCCACGGGCCTAGAATCTCTCTCTGCTTGCGGATCAGGATGTAGGTCTCACCTACTGCTCCAGTGCCAGGCTTGCCAGCATGCTTCCTGTCATGATGATGATGGACTGAGCCTCTGAAACTGTAAAGTTAGCCCTAATTAAATGCTTTGTCAAATAAGAGTTGTCATGGTCATGCTGTCTCCTTTTAGCAATGGAACTGTGACTGAAGCAGGACGTTAGCTCTTAGAGCTGTCGCTTCCCTCCCAAGGCTCTGGGGCCGAGGTCTGTGGGAAAGGCGCACTCTCAAGAAGAAAGCGTCAATAAGGTGATGTCGTGTGTGAGGTGAGGCACAGCTGGAGCCCACACTGGATACAGATTCCAGCTGTTTTGGTGAGCTAAGACCACAATTCCGGCTTGTCACTCAGGGGAAGCCCCGAACATACTAGAGCCTCGGTTTCCCCAATGATTCAAAGAGGTGGACATGAATAAGTAATTCTAAAAGTATATTTTGATGATGCACTTGAGTAAAGAGGTTTCTTAGGAGGCATGAGTTAAGATCTGATTATCAAATGAGCAATATGTTTTGCATGTGCGGAGGTGGCTCACGTCTCAGTTTGGGTCCTGTCCACAGTCTGTAGCTAGGAGCATGTCAAACTCTTAAAAGCCTTGCCCTCCGTGTATGTGGGATAGGATCTGTTCAGTCACATGGCCTCCATGGTCGCCCCAGCCCGATGTCCTCTAGGGCTGAGTACTCACAATGCCTCTCACTTTCTGTGATTTCAACGTGAGAGTTGCAGCGCTCCAGGCCACAGCTGCAGCTTTGCAGACCTGGCGTCCCCTACCCTGCGACATCATGAAGTTGCCACTCTGGCTCTAACTCAGGTGAGCCGCAGGCAGGGAGTGGGGTTGCTTTCCCTAAAAGCGGGAGACCCAGGGGTCTGGGTCTCTCTTCATTGAATGCCTACTCGCCTCATCCCGTTCCGCTGCACTTGATTTAGAGAGTAGCGTGGGAAAGAACATGGTCATCTTCTCCCTGTTTAGTGCTTTTAAACATCAACAGACAACCACTTCTGCACACAAATGATGGAGACAGTTGACTTTACTCACAGGGAAAATAAATGAACCTCTGCAGTATTATTTGTTGACTAATTTTAAAAGTTGAAGGATTTTTTTTAACCACATTATTATTTTCTGGTAGGTATCAAGTCTGCCATTGAAAGGCAGTAGCAATACGCTGACTTTCCTCACTTAGCAAACTTCCCTCCACTTGTTCTAAACCAGTGGTTCTCAACCTTCCGAAGGCTGTAACCCTTTAATACAGTTCCTCATGGTATGGTGACCCCCCAATCATCAAATTATTTTTGTTGCTCCTTCATAACTGTCATTTTGCTACTGCTCTAAATCATAAATTTGCATTTATAAATCATAAATTTGATTTGTAGGCTATCTGATATGGGCCCCTAATGGTTGAGAACACAGGCTGAGAACCTCTGCTCTGAACTACCAGACATGAGATCCGTTTGTTCTCTTTGTTAGAGGGGAAGGTGAGAAAGAGGCCTGGCTCCTATCAAGGGTGGGATATGTTAGGTATAAATGTGGACTATTTCTCTGCCTCTACATGAGGTCACTTTCTTCTGTGAAATCAGTGTAAAGCAACCTCAAGAATTTCTGGTCACTTCCAAGCACTAAAGGCCCTTTGGTCAGTAATGAATGAACCAGTCCAATGTAAATGTCAAAGTGTGAGTTTCACTTAAGGTCCCAACACTTCACCTTCTCAGGACTAAGCTTAGACAAACTTGCTCACTGCCTCCAGTGTGGTTAGGAGGAGTTAGTCTCCTTTTTCTCTTCCCTCACACTTATTTATCTTTGTGCATCTCCCAGCCCATACTTCGGATCCTTGCAGGGTTGGCACACGTGGGCCAGGAGCAGAAGCGGAGCCTGGGCAATACCGATGTGAGTGGGTGCCAGGCGTTCTGGACCTTTAGCAGGCGCCCGGCCGCCGGAGCTGTCCCCTTTTCAAGGGCTCCTTCAGGGACTTTCTGGATACGCTTTCTTGTACCCCAGCCCTGACACCTGTGGATCCCTCTGGAGCACGGACTTATGGAGTCACCTCTTCTAACTACCAGAGTTCCTTTTGTTCGTTCTGCTGTCTTTTTCTAGCAGTCTTCTTCGCATGGGCCCAAACTGCAGCTTGGAAAAAACCCAACTTTGCAAGGGAAGAAGACTTTATTCTGACTCATGGTGTAGGGATAGCCCATCACAACGAGGAAGGAGGCGTGGCTTGACGGAAGGAGTGCCAATCAGGAAACCGATAGCTGGAGCTGAGTTGGGGTCGCTGTTCTCTGACCTTACTCCTACAGTCCAATACTGCCGGCTAGTCCTCATGATGTCCCAGAGATTCCACAACCTTCCCGAATAGCACCGCCAGCTGGGAACCAGATGTTCCCACACGTGAACCCGTGGGCGACATTTTACATCTAAACCACAACAGCTCCTGGCAGCTATAGGCTCACATGTTCATGTCAAGTTCAAGATTCCCCGTAGTCCTAACAGTGCCAACACTGTTCAAAAGTCTTTCGCGACTCAAGGCAGTCTGCTAGTTGTGAGCCTGTAGGGCTGAGGCATCTGCTACACCCGCCCCCCCCCCCCCCCCCCCGCCCCCCCCCCCGCCAGGAGCCCCGTGGCTGGAGCTGCTTGGTCCTTGCTTCTTTTAATTGGATGACTCTTCCATTTCTCCACACTTGTCAGTTGTCTTAACATCCACATTGCGATTTCTGATCTCACCCAATCTTCAGAATAGACCTGATTTTCCCCCCTTAGGGTGACCCTCTCTATCCACGGTGTCACAGAGGGGCAGATTCTGAGTCATTGTCTTATCCCTGAATCCATGGGGCACTCTCCTCTTAGATGGAGCCTCATATTCCTTGGCACATGATCTGTGCGGCTCTATCCATGGCCTCCATAAACTCTGAGATCTCTGCAGTCTCCAGTCCCAGTGCGATCTCTTCTCTCTTGCCTTCAGAAGAGGAGCCAGAATTCCTTTGTCCTTAACTTAGCGAGTCAGATACTTGACTCCCTCTGGGAATTCTGCATGTGGGAGTTGAATCAGCCTTTTCCCCTGGGCTTTAGTGAGGCAGGTTTCGTTCACTTCTTCCATCTAAAGTGCAAGAGATTTGTTAAAAGCAAGTTCTTAAAAAAATCCTCTAATTTCCCAATTTCTGATGCTTTTATAATGGCCTTGATGTACAAGAGACAGTAGCACCCCCACAACTATTTTTTTAAAATCATCCTACAGTTTCCTTAAACTTCACTTTTAATATGCTGTCTAATGTTTAGAGATTTAAACAGTTGTAGGAATAAGCAGCCCATTATTACGCTTTGCATATAAGTATGCATTTGATCTAATACACATGGTTCAACTTTTGTTTTCTGTTAACAAGCAAATGTCTTAACCTTGTTAATTGAAAGACTAAAATGATAGTATTTTTAATACTCAAACATTCTGCCTTGCACAGGTCTGAATGGGTCCCTGGGCTTAGTCTCCACCTTCAAGGAGTTTTGTGATTGCATTTGATGAAATCGAAGCTCTAAAACTTTCTGAACACAAGAAAAGATTGTATAGAAAGTTGAAAGTTGGATATCATATTTCCCCCAGAGCATCAAGTCTACGTAGTGATGTAGACACAGTGAAGGACCTCGATGGGTTAGTGGCCGAGCAGTGGTAAACCTGCTTAGGTACGGAAACAGAGAACCTCTGCTCCTGGGTGTAAGATTTCATGGGGACCCTAGGTTTGTTCTATTGATCCATGTCTTGACTTTGTGAGCAGTGTGGTGAGTCTATTTGTTAGGCCAAACTGTAATGGAATTTCTTGTCACTAAGATGCAACTATCAATGCTATGGCTGATCTTAGACTCAGAACTCTCAGAGGGAACTCAGGGCAACTACCAGAAAGCCAATGTTGATCATGAATGCATGAATTCTGTGCTGGAGACATGTGACTCTGACATCTAAAGCTTAGCTCTTGTCATCTTGTCCTGTAGTCCTAATAAGTCCGTACCATTATATATTTCAGTCAGCAGCAAACACCCGACAAAGGCTTTGTGACCCCAAGCAACAGGTACAAAATTTGCAAACACTCTATGACTGAACAGCAGGTTTGATTGCTGTCTTCTCTCCCTCACTTGCTTCTTCCATAGCTGCTGATACTGAATATATGCTAGTTAATATGGTACTGGTTGCAAGGCACCTCAGAATCTAGTGAGGAATTCAACAGGAAGCTTACACAGTTCAAAGAGAAAAGGCCTGTGCATAGCAGGCTGCCAAACTATTTTCTAATAGAAAATTGAAATTTATCTGGGTGGTTTTAGAACCATGTGATTGCAATATGGAAAAAAATATTTAAAAACTTTAGAGGACTATGATATTATTATTAATAATATCTTCTTCATTGAGTCCTAACAATTTGGGATAGAGTATATGCAATTGTTAAGAATATTCATCCTACAAACCCTCCCTTTATATATTTTTAAATTTTATTTATTTATTCATTTATGTATGTATGTATGTATGTATGTATACAATATTCTGTCTGTATGCCTGAAGTCCAGAAGAGGGCGCCAGACCTCATTACAGATGGTTGTGAGCCACCATGTGGTTGCTGGGAATTGAACTCAGGACCTTTGGAAGAGCAGGCAATGCTCTTAACCACTGAGCCATCTCTCCAGCCCCCCTCCCTTTATATCTTGATATGGATAAAAAATTCATAAATGTAAAACAAGTGGGTTTTGTCTTAATATGAAAACAACTATTGGGTTCTTCGGAAAGGATGCAGATTAGGCATAAATATATTGTTTCTTCTTTCTACTAAATGTAGGTGGAGATCATTGTTTTTCACTTATTGGCTCCAGTGGGTTTCTATAGTTTTCAGATCTAGTTCTTCATTGATTATATGAAAAACTAAAGGGTATGCTTAGGAAAAAATGGATGCAGTGTGGTTTTCCATCACTGATAATTCTGTGCATAAAAGAATTCTAAGTGATATGAGATACTTTTGTCATTCATGTTCCAAGAGCTAAGGCTAGTGCAGACAGGCTAATACTGACTGGCTACTTCACAATGCTCCCTGTTTTTTTTTTTTTTGGTGTCAGCCACCGACCTTTTCTCAACATGCCAGTGCTGATTTTACCCATGATCTATCACTCAGTTACAAAGATTTAAAATCTCGTGATGGGTGTTTACTCCTGTTGTAAAATATCCCTAAGGGAACCGTGGACGTGGGTTTTCAATGGATCTGTAAGCATTTTTTAACAGTAAGAGCGGACGCTGAGGCCGTCCATTTCTGCAGCTACACGGGAGTAGTGAGGAGTCTCTGCTTTCCAAGTTTAAGGAGCTGACTTCAGATGCCATTCTGCATGGTGGTCTTTAAACCCACGAAGTAGTCCTGGCTTGTGCTGACTCGGAAGGACATCTTGTAAAGCAAACAGTCCTTCTGGAAGTATCACAAGCAAGTTTTGAACAATAGATCCTGTTGCATCTAAAATGTAAAAGATATTTTAATGAGTTCTTAGGAATTTAACACTATGTGTTTTGATCATGGTCATCCTTCAGCTACTCCCATATCTGCCCATATCTGCTCTCTCTGCCCTGCCGCCTTGCCCACCCAACTTTGAAGTTTCTTCTTCTTCCTCTCCCCCATCATGTCCTGAGGCTGACCTACCAAGGGTTACATAATCATAGAAATCTGACTGTCCTCCCAGCAGCTATAAAATGCCAATAGCTCTTCAGTTAGTGATGAGATTTTGTTTCCACCTCCCCTGTCAACTACATTCTAGGAATTTGGCTAGGGCTTCTTCAGGACTTGTGCATGCTCACAGTTGCTATGAGTTTGTTTGGGCAAATGCCCTGTTGTGTCTGCAAAACACTGCTTCCTGATGTTCTCCATTTCCTCCGGCTCTTAGAACCACTGACTGCTAAGATCCCTGGCCCTTGGAGGGAGTGTTGGGATGTGTAAGTCCCATTTAGGGGCGAGGACTCCACAGTCTCTCATTCTCTGAACATTGACCAGTTAAAGGTCTCTGTGTTAATTGTCATGTATTTATTGCAAGAAGCTTCTCTGATGACAGCTGACAGATGCACTGATGTTTGGGTATAGCCGTAAGTCATCAGAAGTCATTTTAATATTATGTCCATTTAACAGAACAATAGTATTTGGTTCTCCTCTAGGTCCTATGACCTGTCTAGCCACAAGTTCTTGGTGTTAACAGTGACAGGAATTGGGTCCATCTACTCTAGAAAATGGACTCTAGAAAACATGTTCTGTGGTCAAACATTTAAAAGAAAGAATGAAAGGAAGGAAGGAAGGAAGAAAAAGAAAAATGAGATTGTCTTATTCATACTGCAGTAGTTAGTAGGGAAAAAGAGATTACCCTATAATGGTCACAAAGAAGTTGCTACCATCTGGTTGCCTTGGCCAATTTTCTTTCTCCCCACTTCCAAATTGGGGTAAAAGGAAAACCTGCCAGCGAGGTCTATAAGGCAACCAAGTAGAAGACGGAGGAGGTTTGAAGCAAGCTCCCCTTTGTAGACAGAAATTTCTGTCCTGCCCTGTCCCATAGCTGTTCAGTCCCAAGGAAACACAGAGAAGCTTAAGTTAACTATAAATTGTTTGGCCTTTTACCTCAGGCTTATTATCAACTAACTCTCACAACCTACACAAAGAGCAGTCGACCTGGACAGTCCTGAAGCAGTTTAACATGGTTGCCACCTCCTCCTCCTCTTCTTTTTAAAATACCTTTTATTTATTCATTTGTCTATCAAAGTACAATATTATTTTGTTCTTATACATTTCAACTACTACCTTCCTCTTCCTCTTGATACACTCCAACAGGTCACTGCCTTAAAAGTTGTTGGAATTTGTGTGTTTGTGTATATGATCTCCTTTTTCTGCCTTGTCTGTGAAATATACTATTCTTTCTTTCTTGATCCAATCTGTCAGTAAGACTTTTCCCTAAGCTTTCTTGTTTGATTTTCTCAATTCTTCATTTCCAGTTACATTTCAGTTTGGCTTTTATTTTTTTTCAGAGGTTCTCTCTCTTCATATCTTGAGTTGTTTTTTTTTGTTATCCCCGCTCAACTGTTTGTGTTTTTGGGAGTCTTCAAGCATCTCTCCTTGTCCGCCTTAATCATATTTATAGGTACCATTTCAAAGTCCTTGCCTTGTGCATCAGCTAAGTTGCCTTTGTCGGGGGTTATTACAGTGGTGGTACCCACTGAGTCCAGACGCCTGCTGGAATTTGGACTGAGCTCGTTGGCCTGGCCTTGTGATGGTGACCGTGGTTGTAGTGAGCTCCTGAGAGCAACCGCCATACTGTGTGCAGAAAACAGCACTTTATAGTATTTGTCCCTTTTTTTTTGTTGTTTTTTCGAGACAGGGTTTCTCTGTGGCTTTGGAGCCTGTCCTGGAACTAGCTTTTGTAGACCATGCTGGTCTCGAACTCACAGAGATCTGCCTGCCTCTGCCTCCCGAGTACTGGGATTAAAGGCGTGTGCCACCCAAGACTGTGGCTCTTACAATCTTTCTGGATTACTAAGCCTTGTGAGGCAGAAGGGGTTAACACAGTTTATTCTCATGATATTTTATGTCTTGAGAGAGAAAAGTTGTGGAATAATGTATTTCATAGAAATGCTTCCTCGAAAACTTATGCTTTCTGCTGTGCACTTCTGCAGTTCCGTAAGTTAGAGAACTCATTTAATAAGCGTTCTCTCTATAAGAGTAAAATTCCCACCAGGCAGAGGTGGCACACACCTTTAACGCCAGCACTTCGGAGGCAGAGGCAGGTGGATCTCTGAGTTTTAGGTTAGTCAGGTCTACAGAGTGAGTTCCAGCACTAAACTAGGGCATCAGAGAGAAACCCTGTCTCAAAAAAAAAAAAAAAAAAACCAAAAACAAAAACAAAATTAAACCAAAGGGTTAAAAAAAGGCAGAAAAGAAAAGAATAAAGAAATCAGAATAAAGAAATCAAAAGTAAAAATCCTGCATGAGAAGTCATACAACTTGGGTGTTGCATCTATACTGGAACCAGGGGCTGTAGAGGCTGCGTGTAAAAGTATCATTGGCTGGACCTGTGAAAGGGTGAAGTCATGGAGAGGCATTAAGGACTCCAATGGCACAGACCGCCCCGACCCATCAGGCACCTTCCAACCCATCAGATACCTTCTTCTGCTGCATGATCTGATCAGAATCTGGGGCTGACAGGACGTCCCATCGTGATGAGTAGGGTGAGCATGGCCTGCCTAGAAAGAGCATAGGGAACAGACGGGCTGGACCACAGTGTAAAAGAAGATGGCCTGTGGTAGGAACAGGAAACTGGGAAGGATAGAATGGAGAAAGCAGGGTGTGGGGGGGTGGAATTTATAGTTTGTACGATGCAGCCATTTGCTAACATTTGTAAGAATGTTTGTGGAGATATTATATTGCGTTCTCTCTGAATTTGTGGCCCAAAAGCTACTGGTAAGTGTCAGTAAAGGAATCTCTTTATGCTGTGGTCCCCTGGGAGTCTGACACGGAGTCCTCCTGAACCTCTGCATGTTTGCCTTAGTCCCAAGCAGCTTTCTAATTCCTTTAAGGGGATAATGGCTTTCAGGAAAGCAGCATCCTGTGATCCTCAAGCATCTGCCTTCATCCCTGATGGAGCAACTCAGACAGGAGCCTGAGCGTCTCTCAAATTCGATTCCCCTGGAAATGCGAAAGTAGCACATCAAGTCAAGTAATTAGCTGTGGTTTTTTTTTTTTTTTTGGTTAAAGGTGTTACATTTGCAAGTTTGTACAATTTAGCAGCTGCGGGAAGGATTTTAAATGTGCTTGGTAGCAAGAAAGTTCAATTCAAATTATATGAAGATTGAAAAAAAATGCGATCTCAATGAAGCGTCTTCTGAGGAGCGATGGATGGAAGGTGGATCGCTCACTTCTTCATGTTCTATTAAGGGAAGTCATGTCCCCAAACACAAGTCTCTCCAGTGTTTGATGAAAACACGGTGTTCTCAAACCCGTCCCACATCTCTTCAGCAGTGATTTAAGGGCATGGGGAAGCAGTCCTCCAATGTTTTCCAAAGAGACGGGGATCTTTAAGGCTCTAAGAGTAGCACATGGAGCCACCAAGATGTTGCCTTGATTAAATTTGGGTTGATCATGGGCCATACTGAAAGGTGGGTGTGGCCCATCCACGGAGCCTGGGGATTGCCTAGGGAGAAAGACAACAGCCTGAGCTTGGTGCTTCAGGGGATGCTAATTATGCCCAGTGCTTTGCCCATGCTTTCTTTGGGCTCAGTCCTTTATAAGCATGTCCAGGAGTCGGGACGTGATGAGTAGAGGTGCCATCAGCTGTGACGATCCTTTCTATGATGGAAGCACGGATTGTTCTAGAATATGCGAGTCTGCTTCCAAAGTGT
This sequence comes from Alexandromys fortis, assembly GCF_014885135.2. Taxonomy (NCBI): domain Eukaryota; kingdom Metazoa; phylum Chordata; class Mammalia; order Rodentia; family Cricetidae; genus Alexandromys; species Alexandromys fortis. Next base: position 1,294,698 of record NW_026067907.1, read on the forward strand.
CCTTCCAGCTCTGGATCTGGGTTTGAGATGCAGTGACCGCCCCTTCCGAGTTAAGCGATTAAAGATGCCAGTTAGCAAGGCACATAGGTTTGAGCCAGCTTTCTGTATTTATCCTTCCAAAGGATTTGTTGGGGGTCAACTATCCATCATGCAACTATGCAGTGAGACTTTGGAAACCCCACAAGAGCCTGTTCTGCACTTGTGGGCCATGGCGAGGCAGAGAAGAATAAGTAGGAAATGCAGTAGAGTCACCAGGGCTAGGACGGGAGTGGCGGTGGGTGCTGTGGCTCGAATGGCCATCTCCTGAACTAGTGTCGGAATTTAGCAGTCATGGCCACTGCCTTAAACAGTGCGTAACTTCAAGAGATGACCAAGGCCATCCATTCTTGTGGAAACTAGTTCCAGAAAAAAAGCAGCCTAACTTGGTTCTCCCCTGCCTCACACGCAAGCCTTTTCATCAGAGTCCTGCCCAGGTGCAGCCTTCCCATCAGAGAGTTCTAGCCCCAAGAATGACAACTAAATTAATTATCATTGTTTATTCATTACATGGTCTGTGATAGTCTCTCAAAGTGGCAGAGACAGACAATGACCAGGGAGATATGGGCATTTGTAAAAACACCCAAGAGGAAATCAAGGCAGGCTTCTTGGTGGCAGTCGTGTCTCAAGGGAGCCTACCTGAGGGACAAACAGTAAAGATTTACTGCAAAGATTCTATTTAGAACAACCTGCCGATGGAAATGCTCAATCCAGAGCAAGTATTTGCACACTATGGAATTTACCATCTGCCTAAAGAAAAAAGAGGCCCATGAGAGAGGGAAGATGGCACGGGGTGACTTTTGATTATCAAGTTCTTTTGCTTATGAGACAGACTGCTCTTTCTCTAGGTCAGGGGATGGGGAATGAAGGCAAAGGGGTAGAAGTGGTGACCTTGAGGAGAAGACAGTGACCTGGGAATTATACGGCGTGTGAGGACAGAGGGCAGACTCCAAAGGGATTGAGGAGCTGGAAATGAAAGTTTGTTCTAGATCCGACACAAAACTGAGGAAGAGAACCAGCGTAGAGGGGGCTGAGTCCTCTGGGCTTGTCCAGTGACATGTATGAAGTGCTATCCACAAAGATAGGAAAAAGAGGAAGAACAGGTCTTGGGAAAAGATAAATGGATTATGAAGAAGTTGAACATTAAATGACGAGTATACAACAGGTGCTTAATAAGTATCTGTAGACTGAACCAGTGGGTAAAAGTTTGCAATCTGGGAAGGGGGCTTTCAGATGGAGATCTTGGGGAGAGAGTTTCTACTCTGAGGTCTTCAGAGTACAGATAAAAGTTAACTTTTGGGAGCTGCTGTTGAGGTTCAAGAGAAAGAGGGTGGAGAGGGGTGGAGGGTACAGGAACTAAATGCTGAGCAATACCAGCCTCCCAAGACAGGCGCACCAAGAAGCGGTCTCAGGAGGGCTTCTGTGCAGAGGGACATAAAGAGAGGGAAATTCAAGGGAAGGCTAGGAAGATGGTACAGTCAATAAAGGGTTTGCCGTGCAAATTAAGAGGTTTGATCCCTAATACCCATGTAAAGATTAGGTCAGCGATATGCCTTTAATCCTGTTTCTGGGAATGCAGAGACAGAGGCATCCCTGGGCCAGCTAGTCTGGTCTAATTGGAATTTCTGGGCTCAGGGAGAGGTTCTGCCTCAGACACTAAGGTGCAGAGTGATGGAGGACAACATTCAATGTCTACCTCTGGCTTCGGCTTCCATTTACCTCACTCCGGTTAGTGCATGCACACACATATGCACAACAGAAAGAGAGGAAGGAACAGGGGAAAAAAACTACTGAAAGAGGTAATAGAAAAAAAACCTTAAACTTCTGGTAGCCTGGAGGGCAGAAACTTTTGCTTAGTTTGTTTTTGGATACTGATACTGACTGAATCGTGTCTCCTCCTAACTCATAGTTTGAATCCTTATCCACTTCATGGGACTCTCTCCATAAGGAACCTGAGGAGGCAGTTAGGGATGAGGGAGTGATGTCGTGGGTCTCAGCAAGCCTGATCAAGAAGAAGTACCACCTCTTGCTCATTCTTCCCCTCTTTCCTCACTCTGTGATGAGCCAGCCGCACCGAGAAGCCGAGTTACCTGTGGGTTAGGAAGAGGGCCCCACTCTCAGATTTCAGTTTTCCTAACCAGAAGAAAGGAAATGCCTGCTGTTCCCTGTCTGTGATGTTTTCTGATGGCAGTCTGAGCTGACTAAGATAGTACCGGACAGCTCAGAGATGCTTGGTAAATAGAGTAATCAATATTGCTTCAGTGAGCTGAATGAATGTGTCATCCCTTGGCGTGGTTACAGACACACTACCCCTCAGTACAATGTGATGGTACCTCGGGGGGCGGGAGAGAAGAGGGGAACCTGCTAGCTAGGATGACGGTCCTGGGTGCTCAGGGAGAATGGGAGGCAGCCTTGGCTGTGACTAAATACAAGGGAAGGCTTAGAAAAAGGTTCAAAACTTAAATGTTCTGCTTGGCTTTTCTTCTTTACCCTTTGATGGGATTGGCTCTGAAGTTGGAGACAATTCTTGGCCAATTATTTGGTGTGTGTATGTGTGTGTGTGTGTGTTCGTGCGCAAGTCTCCTAACTGTAGATAAGTCTATCTGAATTTAAGTGTATTTAGCCATTGGCTATTGCACCACACAAAGGAATAGCACCCTAAGCTGACAATGTGATTCCTCGAGTAAACAATAGATGGAGGAGGGAGAAGGACACTGTGTGACAGTAACTGGGATAATTGCAGTTCATGTGTTACTCACAGCATTTGCCACGAAAGCCCTTTCTGAATTACCTTCTACCGCGTGCGATATAGGCAAATAGTATAAAACTTTGTAAGGTATTTGGAAAAAATAAAATTTCCAAGGAAATGTAAGATGAAAGAGACTGAATTCTCTTAAGCTGAGCATTACCTCCCAATCACTCACTGATCTGTATGTAATAAAGAGTAGCCGTTACGCTTGGCAGCCAAGAATTGGAATTATCTTCAAGCCACCATCAGGAAGACAGAGTAGATCTGAGGTCTCAGCTTATGAGAGGACTTTGGTTGAGCTACTGGCATACAATACTTTCTTTGTATTGGCAATAGAGCGGAGTGATAAGGCTTCACATCGCCTTCTGGTTCCTGTGCATCCTTGCAGGTTCCAAGCTTAACACTGCAGCACCCTCAAAGTCTACTGTAGCATGAGTAATAAAAACACAGAGTCAGATATTGGGGTTCAACCCGAAGATCAGAGAAGCAAAAACAATTAAGCCACTAGAGAAGTCTTACCTCTATCAAGGCTGGGCGACCACCAACTATGCAGACTAAGCCTCTTTCTCCTCCCATTTTATATTCCCTCTAGTGCTGGGATTAAAGGCGTGTGATTCCCTAGGACTGGGCTAAAGGTGCGAGCCACCACCACCTGGATTTGTTTCTGCACTGATCTTGTGTAGCCCAGGGTGGCCTTGAACTCATGGAGATCCACCTGCCTCTGCCTCCCAAGTGCTGGGGTTAGAAGTGTGTGTCACCGTTGCCTGATCTCTAGTGGCTTTAGCTTTGCCTCTGGTCTTCAGACAGGATTTATTTATCAAAATGCAAATAATATGCTCCCTACAGTCCACTATTCTGAAAAGGCCTTTGGATGAGAAAATCTTAGTAAAATTCAGGGGCTTCCAGGGAGTCTCACCACAGGCGGCACACTTTGACTGAGGAAATAACAACTCTACATCCTGTTGCTAGGGGAAGCGGATGCTGAAAGCCTAGTACCTGCATGGGTGCACTGTTATTTGGAAATGGGGTCCCAACTTGTAAGTGATCACCTGGGTTGGGTAAAAAATGAATCATCTATGGCAACAAAGCAGCTTGTAGGTGGGGATTGATTACAATAGGTGTGAAGGAATTCTCTGGTTGATTGGAATACTCAAATGTTCATACTTTTGATTGACATGGTTGTTAATGGTCAAATCTATCCATATTTGTCAGCCTGCGTACTTAACACATGCCCATTATATTGTATATGGAGTTGGCTTCCAAAACAAAACTCTAAGGTCAAAATCTTGGAGTCAATTAAAAGAGAAGCAATGCCCAAATTATCTTTAAAAGGAGGAGCCCTTGAGAAGGGAACTCATTATACTTCGGCTTAGAGGAAAACTGTATCAAATCAGGACTCAAAAGCATGTTCTTAGCTGGCATGTTCACTCACTTCTGTGATTCCAGTGCTTTGGAGGCTGCATCAGGAGGATCATCATGGGTGTAGAGCCATCCTGGGCTACACAGTGAGTTCCGGGATAGCCTGGGCTTCAGGCTGAGACTTTGTCTTAAAAAGAAAAGAGAGAAAATAAAAGCCAAAAGGGAAGGAAAGGACGAACACACACACACACTCTCTCTCTCTCTCTCTCTCTCTCTCTCTCTCTCTCTCTCTCACCATTTATAATCAGGGTAATGTTCAATCTGAACAGAGATAAACTTCCCATCTCGGTGCAGTTACCACGCTGGTCGTAGCTATGATGTGACTATGTCCTCATTCTACTTCTTTCATGTTTTTGTAGAGGGACAATGGTTTTGTAAATGTAAAAAGTCTTCTGTGTGGCTGGAGAGGAAGCAATGTCTGGTCCTTGTCCTGCCTGGTTAAGAACTAAAATGAAACGCTCTCTGGTGAATCATGCGGCCAAGCGTTGCCAGTTATGTGTCAAGATTGGATGAGTTTTGAAGTTGGATTTTATGGCTCCAGTTGCTGTGGCGGTAGGAAGATAGCATCCCAGAAAAAAAAAAAAAAGCAGTTGGCAAAGTACTGGATGGCCATGATCACGTGGGAAGTCAGTTTGCAGCGATGGCCATTTGGACAGATGGGATATCATTTTGTCATTTGAAGTATCAAGAAAGGAAATTAGCCCATATTTGGTGACCTAACAATGACCAGACAGGATGCTACGGATTCAAGTTCTCAGAGGCAGACCTTGCGTTTGAGTTTCTCCTCAGCGGGATGAGGTGATAAAAATGACTTCAGTTCAGGGAGGAAGATGATAAATGGCTAAGAACAACAGTCACTCCGAGGAGGGAGGGCTCGGGGGATGACCGTGAGGATATGGTGCTGCTTAGGCCAAACCCCAAGAAGGCACATGTGTTTTCTACCAAGTCAGGGAAGTGGATAGTCTAAGAAAAAAGAAGACAGGCTTTGGGGGGGTCTTTGGAACACGGGGTTCCATTTGCCTGCAGCCCAGGCTGCCTGTTGGAGGTGATAAACTAGAAAGGGCAGGTCTGCGAGAGAGGAAGGCCTTGGCTCTTAGGGAAGCTGGGGTTTGTGATGACGATGGAGCTTGGACAAGGTAGAACCTGCAGCAATGCAAAGTCAGGAATAGAAACCGGTGGTGGGACGAGGGAAGAGGTGGGGGAGGAAAGACACAGGAGGAGGGGTGCCTGGAAGGCTCCTTGGATGGGTGCGGTGAGAGGCGGCTGAAAGAGGCCGGGGAAGCACTGGGAAGGGAGAGAGCACAGAGCTATAGGCTCAGTTTTTGATTCTTGGCTGGCTATAGAAGGCAAAAGAGTGTCAGGCCCTAGAGGAAGTAGCGTGAGACAAACCCGTGTCCTGTCTTCACCTGGGCATGCCAGGAGGCCACAGCAGTCGAATGTGCTCAGTGTGGCAGTCAAGAGAGAAGAGAGAAACGAGAATCCAGGAGGAAATTGGTGGCTAGAGCACCACAGGACAATCAGCACGGTGCGCCATGCTTTCCCCACAACGCCTGGTCCTGGGAGCCTGAATGCTGTGCCAAAACTGTCTTTCTTGGGCTATCTCAGGCTAACCGCAATTATAGCCTTCTCCACAGCCAAAGTCCCTGAGATGATAGCTGCCTTCCCACCCTACCTTCCTCACAGGCCTCCACCCCACGTTTCTCTTTTCCATTCCAACTTTCCTTGGCTCTCTTGTCTTCTACTCTTTCTCCCTCCTTTCTTGCACACTCTTGTTTTGGACTGGCTTGGTAAATGGGTGGCAATGGTTGACCTACAAAAGATACCACTGGCACCAGGAGTCAACAGTATCTCCAACAAAGGGTTAACAACCATTCTTGGCGATGCTTACTTGCTTGTTTCTCTATGCAACTTGAACCCAGGCCTTCCCATATGCTAGGCGAGTGCATGTTAATACACACCGCTCCTCTCAATATGTATTTATATTAGGTATTTATGGCCATTGCAGATTGTTGAGGGGGCTGTGTTCTGATATTATAACTTTTAGTCTTGCCAAAAAAAAAAAAAAACAATGTGCAGTTATCTTTAGTCTTTTTTCTATCGCTTTCTTTGTACTGGCTCAGGTGCCACTCATAAATCTCCCAGTAACCACCTGGGGTCCTAGGGCCGGAGACTGGCCACTCCTGGCATTGTGATTAGCGTCACCTAATACCTAAGGTGGTGACTAACGTCTGGCAACAAAGGCTTCACCAGGCCTCCTGTGTCCTGGGAGCCAGGGTGAGGGCTTAGGCAGGGTACCTCATTCCTCTGCGTTGTGCTGTGGGGGAGAGATGAGCTGAGAACCAGGTGCATCCAGGCACAAGCACCGCTGGAAGAGACCTCTGTCTACAACCAATGCCTGAATGACTGGGAACTTGAGATCAGTTTAAAGCCAAGCTGCTTTATATTCCCAGCTCTCAGATGAAAATATCTTTGGGGGTATGTGTTTATGGACAGCAGTCAATGGGCTCTGGGTGGAGAGGGCCATGGGTTTGGTTAATGAGGTGGGGGAGTATTGCATTTCAGTTGGAAATGTATCCCTGGAATGCCAAAATATTTATTGCAAGGTCTGACCTCCTTATGCCACTGGTAGCGTGGCCGTTGAGCATCTCACTCAGAGGTGAGTGGGGCTAGAGTGTTTGATTCAAATGTATTCCAGAAGGCTTTTCTTGTTAAATCACGTTATTTAGGGAGATTCTCCTCCCCTGGCAGAGTTTGTAAACTCAAGCTCCACACACTTTGACGGCCATTCGAGTTTAGCTGTGAACCTGTGATCTCCTGTCAGCCCCGTTCTATCTATAGCAGAAAGCACGGGACACTTCTGGCTCCACAGGTAGGGAGCAAAGGGAGCTGGAGTTTCTTCTAGGAACGCAGCCGCTGCAGCTGCCTCTAGCTGTGCTTCTGCTGTCCCTCAGCAGACAGCAAGTCTCCCCGACTCCCGATTCCCACTGCCATTCATCCAGCGTCGCGCAGAAGCCCAGCTGCCGCGTCTGCCGGGAGGGGCTGCCAAGTGCCCTGCCTACTGGCGGCTTCCCGAGAGTCCCTGCCACTCCACATACAAACACATCCTCACAGGCTCTGGCTTGATCACACAGCGAGCCACTCGATCATTGGAGCACATTCCTTCCTTCCTTCCTTCCTTCTTAACTGTCTCGGCCCTCACCTCTACAAACCCATGGAACATTTCTGGAAAGGCGCTCTTGAACCAGCAGGGTAGGATCGGTTTTTGATTTCTCTCTCTGTAGCTTGAGCATTTTGAGAAAGCAACTTACCTTTCTGCCTACTGTCTGTATCCTAGCCGGAGAGGAGGCTGTGCTATTTTTCTATCAGGGGGATCTGCGCGGCTCCTTTTTCCCCCTTTCTGGACTTGTAGGATTCTTTGTACCATTTATATATAATTTGGCAGGCTCAGATTGTTAAAAAGCCCCATGAAGTGCTTGCTTTTGCATGTGTTTTAAAAAGGCATTTGAAAATTGAAAGTGTGGCTTACGGAAACTAAATCTTCTGTAAAAAGATTGCTGGCCAGGAAGAGAAATATCTGCGATTCACCTAATGTGCTTTTAACCCTTTCTTTGCTGTCACCTATACTTATGGATGCCAAACTTAACTTTGTCTATGGATTTAAATCAGCTTAGCTGTATATCATCCAAAATGATCTGTTTTTCTAAGAATTAGATAAGCAATTACTCAGTAGAAAATATTTTTAAAGTATTACTATTAGTAACAGCAACCTTGACATTTGCCCGTCAAAGAGTATCAGGTACTCCTTGGGACTATATGGGATAGCAGTTAAAGTCAAATGCTAATGGGTGTTTTGGGGATATCAGGTTGGGGCAAAGGCAGTTTATTTTTTTAAAAAAGTATAAACATATCTTTTGTTACAGTAACAGGTGTGTGTGTATGAGCAGTCAGAATTTAATTCAATACTGGATTATAAACTTCTTTTTACCTCTTTGTCATTCAGGTATTTGATTTCATATGCCCCTACCTCAAGTGAGCCCAGGGGGTCCATTTGTAGAATTCAAGAGCTGGAAGACAGGGGAGGCTTTCAAAAGTTTCTGGTTAGCCGGACAGGGTTATCTAATTGCCAGAGCTGTGGTTAAGGGCCCCAGGTGATATTTTATAGGAAAACCGTCTCATGCCACGTTCAGTTTTCTCAAGTTTTGGTTGCATAACCTGTGGAAGGCAGGGACACCCATGTGCGCCTAACTGAAGGTTTTTCTGAATCATAGCCACATGAGAATTTCAAAAGGAAGCGAATTTGGTACTGGGGTCCAACAAAAACAGAAAAGCCAAGCTGGACGAATCTGTGATGGCCATGCTGGAAGGGACCCCTTGGTGAGCGTTTTTTTTTTTTTTTTTTTTTTTTTTTTTTTTTTTTTTTGGAAGATGTGGAAGCTGAAGGCTGGTCGTTTTTTCTTGACTCCAAGTACAGGTCTCCCTATATATGCTCCATCTCCGCTCTCCTGGCCCTAGATGCCTCCTGTGTCCTCCAATGCTAAATATAGCTAGCTGTCTGCGGCTGGCTGCATATGCAACCACACACTCCATCCTATTTGCCATATCTCAGTTACAGATACGGTTACCGTCCTCCCAGGGTTATTCTATGCATACGCTACGTGCTTCCAGCCAGCAAGAAGACCGAATCAAACAGAAAGAGAGACAAACAGAGACAGATTGGAGCCTGGCACCCAGCACATAGGCACATCAGGAAAAAGCGGCCTGTGGCTTAGTCTGCATTTGTTGCAAACCTAGTCTTCCTGGGGCTGGGGGTGGGGACACGGCTGCCGGAGAGCCCTCTGCTCCCTCACACCCCCTGCAGCGAATCCCAGCAGCGAAGAGCAGGAAAGTTAAGTTCAGGGAAGCGGTGCTTAGGGCGCGCTCGCGCTGCGAGGTTTCCAGCAGTGCCTGAAAGCAGCAGCCCCCGGTAGGCGGCTTCCAGCAGGTTTGCGGTGTCTAAGATCAGGGAAGACCAGAATGTAAAGTTGGAGAACCCGGGAGTGGCGGGGTGCGCTCGCTGGAGTTGGGTCACCTGGGCTCTGCAGGATCGCTCTGTTCCCGGGCAGGGCCAGGGCGAGTGCTCACGCCAAGGGTACCTGCGCTGCATCGCCTCTAACTGCGGGCTCTGCTTTTTTTTTTTTTTTTTTTTTCCCCCAGGTGGCCCGTCCGCTGCTGAGCCTTCTGCCTGCGCGAGGAGCCTCTCTGTGCCTGGCCGGCTGCAACTGACCATGACCATGACCCTCCACACCAAAGCCTCGGGAATGGCCTTGCTGCATCAGATCCAAGGAAACGAGCTGGAGCCCCTCAACCGCCCGCAGCTCAAGATGCCCCTGGAGAGGGCCCTGGGCGAGGTGTATGTGGACGGCAGCAAGCCCGCCGTGTTCAACTACCCCGAGAGTGCCGCCTACGAGTTCAACGCTGCCGCCGCCGCCGCTGCCTCGGCGCCGGTCTATGGCCAGTCGGGCATCGCCTATGGCCCCGGGTCCGAGGCTGCCGCCTTCGGTGCCAACAGCCTGGGGGCTTTTCCCCAGCTCAACAGCGTGTCTCCGAGTCCGCTGATGCTACTGCACCCGCCGCCGCCGCAGTTGTCGCCCTTCCTGCACCCGCACGGCCAGCAGGTGCCCTACTACCTGGAGAATGAGCCTAGCGCCTACGCCGCCGTGCGCGACCCCGGCCCTCCCGCCTTCTACAGGTACCCGCGCCACGTCGGGTTGGCCGCCGTGCCAGGGCTGGCCCGGGGAGGGAGCGCGAGAGGGGGAAACCTCACGGGCCACAGATCGCCCCCTCCCACTCCTCGGGGAAGTCAGGAAGGATTCTCTGCGCAGCCCGCCTTCTCTCCTTGGGCAGCTTTAAAACGATAACAGTAACAACAGCAACAACAGTATTCTCTGCCCGCAGTTTCTGTAGGAGAGGCAGATTCAAAAGGCCCGTGTTTCCTAACTACACAACCACTGGAAAAACAGTCCAAAGAAGTTATTTTTGGGAGAACACCCCAAAGCGAATAAACCCCAGGTGGCCAGGGGGTTTGTGCAAGGGCCTCCTTTATTATTTAAAGATGGAGGTGTTTGTGGTTAATGGAGCTCGGGGTAATTTATTTGTCATTATTTAAAAAAAAAATGTTTCAGTGGGTCGGGTTCAATGCTCTTTTATTTAGAGTATTGGACTGAAAATATGCAAGGTATATGCTAGATGATGAGGTTTTTAGGTGCCTACGGATCTTTTCCCCTGTCTTCCCCAGTCCAGGGTTCTAGATTCAGTTCCGGTTGCTCAGAAGAGCTGGTATGGGAGTTGAATGGGTCTCAGCAAGTTTTGATTTCTGGCTGAGTTCGAGTTAGAGCAGACTGCTGGTATATGACTTCTGACAGCTGGGAATTCATAGGTGTCCCGTGTATTTAGAATCTACCACGCAGAGGCAACAGCGCAGTAATACCCTGCAGCTAAGTTTCATGTTTGGTCCTGCAGGCAGAGAACGCTCTGGAGCGGCATGCAGGTTAGCTCTGTCCTGCCCCGCAGGCAGGCATTGTGAAAGAAGCCAGGGCAGTCCAGGACACGGGAATCCAGGGCACAGACTCTCAGTGACCTAAGTGACTACTGTTTTGTGTCTTCAATTTTAGCTTCTCCTAAGAGATTATTATTATTATTATTATTATTATTATTGTTGTTGTTGTTGTTGTTGTTGTTGTTGTTATCCTTACTTTTGATGTCCCTGTCCTCTCATTTCTCCTTTGCCCCGTGGGCCTGCGGAAGGAGTAGGTGGGTGGCTCTGGTAAACACCCACCTGTAGAGTTGCCTAGGGGTCAACAATCCATGAGACAGGATTGTATACATCTTCTGATGCCCACATGCTGCTGAATCTAAGCTAGCCCACTGTAGCTACCGGCATTTGGCTCCTGCCTGTGTCCAGACCTTCTGCATTACAAGCCTTGGACCTTTTTTTTTTTCCCTCAGTGTTCTGTGTCCAGATGTATTTACAGCAGAAGAAACAGGACCAAGGTGCAGATTGGTCCCAGAGGCTATTGAAGGGTGATTTCTCGGTATAGCTAAGCTCACCTCCAGCCCACACAGGGAACCAATGCATCAGATACTGAAGTGGATCCAGGCCCGGATTTCACAATCAGGATGAACAGTGACCAAAACTTTTTTTTTTTAATTTTTGGGTTCAAATTAATCTAACTTGCTTTAATTCAGGGTTAATATGGAAGAGGAAAATGATTTCTTCTCTCGACTTTTTTTCTTCTAAGCCTGAAGAACAAAATCTAGCGATTAAGACTAATTCATCCTTTTTGAATTCCTTGATGGGGAGGAGAGAGTTGGGAAGATATGAGTCCTGTAACCTCGTGATGGAGTTCCCAAAGTACTTTCTCTTCCATTTAATTTTCAGTTCTTTTATTGCAAATTAATGCCACTGGATTTCAATGGGGACTAATGAGCGGCTCCGTGGCGGGTTATTTACTGCCTCACTGATAATTAGAAAGCGAGCATGGGAAAATAAAGAGGGATCACATTTTATTCAACACCGTCCATCATCTCTGTGGCAAAGACTCTCACCACAGAGTACCCCACCTTAAACTTTTACTCCAAGTAATATTCAGATACTTAGAAAATACAAAACGACAAGGGATTCTTAGAAAAAAGGAAAGCAGAGAAAATGTTGCACACAGGTGGAATTCTGGGTGAAAATTTAGTTTTTGATTTTCTTATTTGGCTCATTTTCTATAACCTTTTTGCTTGAAATCTGTCTCTTATTACTTAGGGAGAAAGGAAAGTGTCTATGCAAGTGTTTCAAATGGGCATTTATGATAGATTTTTTTCTTTCTGAGATTTTCTTTTTTGAATAACTCTGGATTAATAAAAAAAAAGAAAGAAAACAGTTGAACAGGCTCTTTTCAAAAATCTTCACTCTTCCTAGGTAGTTCTCAATCGTTTGGGGGCTGAAAGCTGAGCTTTGACAAACTGCTTCTCATGGTCCAGTAGACGATGAAGTCAGTCTACCAGGTCCAGGTTCTGAAAACAGAACGAAGCCTAAAAGAATAGTGTTTTAGCCCGCATGAGAACACAGTTTGGGCTGGTTCTGACTTTCTTTGCCTATGGATGCCAGACTCGTGAAAAGTATATTTCTTACTGTGGGTTGAGGTTAAAGAAGTTTGGAAGATACAGATCTAAAATGGGACTCCGGAGAAAATAAACCACTTACGCAGGTGGCTGTAGTTTTATTTATGCAAACCCCAAAGCTAATTGGTCTATCTTCACTTTATTTCTCCCATACATGTTGCCTTGGTGTCTGCGGCCCAGCCAGACTAGGATTGACTATTTCTAATGTGGAATAGGGATACTTTGTGAACTCCCCACCTGCGTGTCCCAGTGGCCATAGGGATGGTCTGGGAATTTGGATGAAGTTTGAGTCCCTCAACACCTACCTGTTGCAGCTACCTTCTCCATTAGCCACAGCATGCAGCCATGTTCAGATATGAGGAGAAGGAGCAGGTAACATCACTTGGGGCTTGTAATAAAGCAAGAAATGCTGTCACCTGCCAAGATAACTTGTTACTGAGACACGATACGTTCATAGTAAACAAGTTGTGGTTTTATGGGCAGTGTCTTACTGAAGATTTCATGGAAGTCATTTTATCCAGAATTCTTCTTTAGCTTTTAGCCAGCTTTGAGGATTTCAAAGAAAGTTCAAGATGAAACAGTTATTGTGACCATAATTTAAAAAATTTAACATGGGTGTTTATTGATGCCCGGATACTATAATTTTAGTTTAGTTAGTATTTCTAAGGGCAGCACACTGGCCACCTTTCTAACAAAATGAAGCCAAACTTAACAAATGCATGGGCGAACCTTCCACAGCAGCCAAACCCCTGGTCCTTTCGAGATGGTGTCTGTATAGTTTGGAGAACTGGTTTGTGTGTGGCGATCACTGAAGACTACTTCTCAGCACTGAGACGTTCCAGGGAGAGAGTCGAGGGACAGATGTTCAAGTTTCCGATAATTCCTCCCATGCATTCGAGTGAGCTGGCCACTCTTTTTCTTTCAGCGATGGCATGTTTTAATCATTTAAGTTGTCGCTGACTACCTGACACATCAAACCGATCTAAGAATAGCACCACACACTCTGGAAGCAGCGTATGCTTGGATCTAAATGGTACCACATCTCTGAACCCCTTTTCTTTTTCTCCAGCCCCGTGCGGCTTGGGCCCACCTTGGAGAGAGCTCTTAGGGGTAACTGTCACTCATTCCCAACTTCTGCCTATATTTACTTGGATCCCATTCCACAGTTTTTGTCACTTACGCTTTATGAATATATGTATATGTGTGTGTACTGTGAAATTCATAATTTGAGAAAATTCGGGTTGAGCATTTTTGATTTCTTATGCTTTAAAAACCTAGATGGCCGGGGCAGCGGGCAGCAGGGAGGACTACAAAGGATGCCCCTGCACTATGATGAGAACATGGCGCTTTTCCGTCTGAAACGGAACACGTGAAGGCAGTGTGGTGGCCCCACAAGCATGCGGCATTTGCTGTTGCCTAACCCACATTGACTGTCAGTGCGTTTGTGTGCGCTAGAGCCAGGGACAGATCGGAGTGGCCAGGGGTTTTGATAGAAACAGAGTGACGGCAACATGAAATCTTTTCCTGCAAGCCAAATCTAGATGGAATCTTTATTACTCCCTGACATTCATTTGCTCGTCATAAAGAAACATGTGTGTTATAGATGCTTTTCTAGAATATCCACAGTCCAAGAGGTCTATAAAAATTTAGTATCAGGAAATTCACAGATCTGAATCATGTTTTTACCAACTCCATGCCATACGCAGATGAACACTCTTCTGTCTTCCCTGTGATGTCAGCATTATTTTAGGGTAATTTGGGAAGGTCCAGGATGAGGGAGCAGTGTATGGAGTGTCCCCCAACTTCTGTCTCAGGAATTTGTGAACGGGGAGAAAAGAGTAAATTAGCTTTTCATTTCAATGTTGAGTTTCGGTTCCTTGTTCAGGAAAGAAAAACATGGAATGGGTATACTTGTTTTGAATCAAAATGCATACTCCCAGAGAGATTCTAGATAAATCCAAAAAGTAGAGCCGTTTGCACACACACACACACCGAACAGAGTGGAAACATATGGACTTCCACCAAGGGACGGCGGCAGTCCATCAAAGTTACAAAGGGGTTTTATTTTACGGGTTCAGCTCGCAGTGAGCTGGTGGATGATTTTGTTTTGTAGCGAGTTCCCTCTTCATCCTGCCATCTTGCTCCTTAGTGCTGAAGTGCTCTGGAAGTTAAGGGGACACCTTTATGATACGCTTTGTCTTAGGACTGGGGGAAAAGGGCATATTTGACATGGTCTGTGCTTGGAGAATATTGTTAGGGATTCCAGGAAAACATTTGTCTTCCTTAATCAATAGGGTTTAAAAATAATGTTTACTTATCTATATTTTATTAAAATGTGATGGTTAGAAATAGAACTGTTTAGGGTCCAGCTAACAGAATTTTATGTAGTTTATTGAAGTAGTGATTTCAAGTAACTTGGTCTAAACACTAAGGTTGTGGTTACCATTTATAATTGATAGGGCCGTGCGGTGGTGACCTAGGATGGCAGTGTGGAAGACGGTGGTAATGACGGTAATGGTGATGGAGGAAGATGATGATGATGATGATGATGATGATAGTAACTGTGCGGGGCTCCGTCTGGATCAGAAGTGTTTTCTGTGTAGCACGGGGATGTTTATCCTACACACACTGAAATCTTCTAATACATTTGATTTACTTTGATTATTTAGCTATAATTTAGAAAAATTTCCAATGATATTACCAATCAAATTAATACTTCAGTCCTACTAAGTGCCGTAAACTGCTATGTAGAAATGCCAAATTCCCTCAAGCCATAAACAAATGTGGGGTTCCCCATCCTTTGAATTTTTAAGAGGGACAAATGTTGTTATGTGTTCGTTCCCTCAAATTTTTCCTACTGGGCTCAGTCATCTTTAACAAAGTGGTAGACTTGGGTTTTTTTTTCCCCTGTAATTTTCTCGTTTTTGGAGTTCCTGGGCCTTGTCCATAGAAACACCTTGAAGGTTCGCTTTGTGTTAATGGCGTTTGTCAAGGAGCGTTCAGATATAGGCGCATTAAAGCGAGCCCTTCAAATTCAGAGCCTTTCTGTGGATCCGGAGAGTGGAGAGGGCCCTCAGCCGTGATTTCATCCAGCTTGGAAGTCGCGCAGCTGTTCCCCCATTCTCTTTCTCTCAGCTCTATTCTAGTCCCGCGTTCTGCGGCCTCAGCTCCTTCCTTGGCTTCCAAATGCCAGCATATGTAGGGGTCCCTGGAGTGGACTGGGGGTGTTCGGCACTAGCCAGCAGGCAGCTTTGCTGTTGTTGTTTGAAACTTACAGGTTTTTTTATTTGTTCTAAGACCACAAAAACAAAATTATTACCTCTTAGTTTCTCATAACTGATAGCCTCAGTTATTCGGTTAGAAACTGCCCTCTGCACACCAACCTCTTTTCTTCATCATCTTTTTTTTTTAATTTTCAATTCGTTCTCATATTTTCTTGTTTTCTTTATCTTCAAATAAGCGAAAGTGTCGCACTCCCCTTAAGCTCTCTCTGGCTTTTTGTGCCATCATCAAGCTTTCCTTTCTTTATGCATCTGTTAATTGCTCGGATTTCTCCTCCACCTTTCCTGGCTTATTTCTCTCTAGACCTAGTTCATCTATTATTTTAACGACACTGGAACAGGTCTGGAGACTTCCTCTTTACCATAGGAAAGCCGATAGTTGGAGGATGTGCGTTCGTAACTCAGAAGGTCATGGACTAGATGGAGAATTCCAAAAAGGATCTCCCGTCTCAGCTTTATGGCTAGAAACTTGAAGGAAAACGAGGAAGCCATTTCCACTTAGTTAAGTGGCTTGGGTAGTTGATTTCTTCCTCCATTTGGCTCCCCTGTTCCAAACTGAGAAGAGCGTGGAGGCCATAGAGGCCATACTTTACAATAAAATACACTTTACCGTTCCCAGGAAGACATTTGATGGTACTGCCTCTAACAGCCAGAAAATCTTCCTGACTGGCATTTCAAATTCAGCTTTTTCATTTTCGGTGTGTGTGTGTGTGTGTGTGTGTGTGTGTGTGTGTGTGTGTGTAGGGGGGCCATGTATATGGAATTCAGATAGCTAAAAGTGCCGTTTGGGCCATTGTTCTTTGGAGTTCTAGAACCATGTGCGTCTGTGCAAGGCCTTTATGCTGGTTTTCCACCTCCACGAAAACACTCATCTCAAAAGTAGCTCGAGCCTAACGACGATTCACGCTCCTTATATCAGGAAAGCATCTAAACGGTGCTTTGTGGAGACACTGTCAAACTGTCGCTATTCTCCGTTGTCAGAAATATGATTGATTTTAAAGATATTTTGTGGAGATGGGTTTTTGTTTGGGGGTAGACTTTAGAGTATTTCTGCGAGGATATTTCCAGCAATTTGGAGTGAGAGGATGCAGTTCCCAATTTGAGTACAAGACCCAAGTATTTTCAGAAGGTATTTTCAGAAGGTGCTTTCTGTTAGACATTTTAGTTATAGGGAAAGGATTGTGGGGCCTTGGGAAGTCTCTTTGGTTTCTATACGCAGGATATTTGAGCACTGACGGGTCCAAACAGACACCGGGTCTGATTTACGCCCATTCCCCTCAATCCGCTGTGAAGCTGTCTGTGGCTGTGAGTTGAGAAGCTGATGGTTCGGGGAAGGGATGGAGGCAGTTGGGAAGCCTCCGCTGCAGCAGCCTCCTGGGTAAGGCCACGCAAGGAGGGCTGGCTGTTCTGATGCCTTCCGAAGTATGTGGAGAGTCTGTGGATCTCTCCTTCCCTAAAGAATGAATACACAAAAAAAGGGTCCGGAGGGCACACGGTCAGCCCTCATCTACTATAGATTCAGTCCTTAAAAACTCACCCATTGGAATTGATCAGAAGCCCCCCCAGTCCACAGAGAGGAGGATACTTTCTTAGCCTTTTCCTGCCGTGTGTGGCATGACAAAAACTTGAAGTCATCTACTCTGTATCTTTTTTTTTTTTCTAAGGCTGAACCTGACAGACTTTCATATTGCTTCATACTGTAAGTGCGTCCTTTTGGGGGTCTATTAGTGGCAGAGTGTTGGCATTTTTATCTCTTTTGTTTGTGTTTTTACTGTGTGTGATGCCCCCAGGCACGGCTCTGAAGTGCTTTCTAGTGTCTCTCAGTGCAAAAGGCGGCCAGAGATAAGCTGTGTTTAGCTGTAACTTGTACTGCGGTTGACTGAGTTCGATGTTAATGAATCAACAGTTTATATTGTTTTAAGCCGAAACACACATACAGTAAGGTTTTGTGTTGATCGGTTGGTAAACTGTGACCAGAATCTTCCAGAAACCCAGCCTGTTTTCTTCTCAAAGAGCAAGGGTTTAGTACCCATTAACTCTGCATTCACGGTGACTTCACAGAACATATCTACTGGGAATAATTAAGGGTATAACGAAAACACGTGCTTGGGAGCCAGGCCGCCTGTGTCTGCCTTCCGCCTCGACTCTTGTCTAGTTGGGATCTTTGGCAAGTTGCTTAATTGTGTGCCAAGGTATACTCATGCGGAAGATGCCAATCAGAATAGGAACTACATATTTGGGATGTTGTGAAGACTGAGTTCATAGATACCATGTGAGCTTGCAATGTGCCGGTGGTTTTGCGCCAGCCTTTTAATTTATTTCTCCCCACTTCTTCTCCCACTCTTTCTCCCCCTCTCCACCCCCTTTTACTGAGGCAGGCTCTCACTCTATAGCCAAGGCTGTCCTTGAGTTCGTAGACTTCCTAAACCCGGGAACCACCAACTCCAGCAATATTTATTCCTTCTTTCAAAGGAGGTTGAGCGATATCCATCAGCAAAGAAGAGAGGGGCTCTCTGTGAGCCCACGGTGCTTATCGCTTCCTTCTCTTGAATTCGCCTACAAGGAACCAGCTTTAATGCCCCATTGTGATGAGAAGTTGAAGTTTTCCAACCAGAAGGAAGCAGGAAGCTAATATTTCTTGAAATGCCCGGGATATGCCAGGTACTATGTTGGCAGAGAACAAAGCAAGCAACAGCCTCCAAATAAGTGAGAAGCATTCAGTCGACAAGGAGGAGGCAAGGCCTTAGATCTGGTGGAGTGAAGCAATCCCAGAGAGGGAAGGGTGAGGTGAGGGTGAGCCACTTGTGGGGGAAGCTGTGACAGGCTAGGCAGGGAGGACGTTCTTCTATGCCTTGGGGCCAAGGGGCATGTCTAAGCATCTCCAGGGGTAGCTTGATACTGCTGGTGGCCTCGGAGAATGGAGGACAAGATGTAGAAGTTACTCAGGCCTGGGTCTTCTCTCAGAGGTTCTGATCGTTGCTCTGAGGTGAAAGCTAAGATAGACAGTTAAAAAAAAAAAACAACAACAATGTACAGCCCCGTAGGGCTTTTCTAGTCAGTAGTCCATTGTCTTGCAGTTTCCTTGACTACCTGCACTACCCACCCCCACCCTTCAGACCACTTCGCATGCACGGGCTCTCTAGTGCAGTCCTGGAGATGGAGATGTGGAGGTGGTGACAACGTTCCTGGTGGCCTCCATGGTTTTGTTATGCTTGAAACTGTGAACCAAACTGATTCAACTGATTCCCTGGGGAGCCTGTCCTCCAGTGTGGATGCCTGAGGCAGGGCAGAGAGGGTGCTGAGGACAAACGTAACTGCCGCACCCCTTTCTCCTCCTCCTCTTTCCAAAACTGAAATGGAGGGGAGGCAATTTTGGTTGATGTAGACACAAAGAAGAACAGAAGGGTGTGGGCTTTTGCCACAGGATAGGAAGATGAAATTAGGAAATAACCTAAAATCATGGGTATAAACCCACACATCCGATTCTCTTGAATGATCTGGATTTTGCTCGGTGATTAGATAGTTTAATGTGATGGAAGCCCTTTTGTCACCCCACTATCCCGGCTGCCCCAGTAGGGTTCTCTTCCATTTAGGCCTGTCAGAGAGTTACCAGGATGTTTGTGGTGGATATAACCTCCAGAACCTGCAATTAAATTCATATTGGTGTCTAAAAAAAAATCGAGCTGTGCCTCTGGAAAGTTCCTGAAAGTGGTTTTTATTTCAAATATAAAGATCACACCATGATAATGAACTCACAGATAAGATTATCACACAGCTAGCTTATGGTAGCTTCTCCAACAGCCACGTCCCCGCTTGCAAACTCTGTCCGTTGCAGTGAGCTTCTGTTCGGATGGAATGGCCATTCCAAAGCCATGCAGCGTCAATTAGGCTTGCCCACGCTCGCCATCAACTCCATTTGTATGTACTTGTCCATAACAAAGGAAAAAAAAACCCCGGCTAAGTAGAAACTGGAAGAACAATGAGCTTTCTCTGGTTATCCATTCTGATGCATAGGAATCATGATTTATAAAATCAAACCAGCTCCGCCAGTCAATCTATGAAATTCAACCTTATTTGAATAAGTCTGTGTTTGCCATTAGGAAGTAATTTTATCCAGGGACCCAGGGACTTGTGAAAACTTCAATTTCTTGAGATGTTTATAGTGACCGACTATGATGGGCATAAAGGTAGTGCCAGTCAGTTTGTGGTATGCCTTTAAACACAGACATGGCAGTTCTTCCCATACGCCTCTTGGCATCACTGTCTGCTTTTTTGTTTATGGCTGGTCCTTTTTTATTGCGGTTGGAGATACCGGTCTTTCCACTTCAGAATTTATTTACTAATCTTTTTAGGTTGTTCTGAGAACACCTAACTCTAGGCTTGCTTATCTGATTGGTCTTCCCCAGCTTAAGTACCTCAGTGCTTCCTCAATGGTCACATTCTAAGTGGGGTGACATTCATACCCTTGTCATTTCATTCCAGCCAGTCTCCTATGATTGCTCTCAGACGCTCTCGTCCAGAGCCGAGCACTCCTCGCCTCTTCTTTGTTAGGATCCTAGTACTGGGAAGTCAAAGCTCCGCTCAAATGCTGCCTCTGTCTAGTGTGCTTTACAGTATCTGTGGTTAACACTATTTTACCTCTTTGTTACCTTTATTGTGGTATCTATAGATTTTCTTTCATTTGACTCTAAAGAAATTGGTCTCTTCTGTTTGTATCATCAATTACAGCAATTTCATAGATATTGTTAATTAACTCACAGATGTATTCACTCAACAAACTCCACTGCGTTTTGATCAAGTCCTGAATCCTGTGGCAGGTACAGAGATCTGACACATTGTTCTCAAGGGGTTTATAGTCAGGGAGGCAAATAAGAGTCTGCCAAGAAATGACAGTGGACTAAGAATCCCACTAGAGGTGCTGTGGAGAGCATTGACAAAGAGTTAGTTTACAGTCCTACCTCACTGAAGCAGAGGTCACAGAAGGGTTGACTGAGCAAGGGATACTCACCTGGGGGTCTTGAAGAATGAGGATGCAGCCAGGAGCTGGGCAAGGCTGTGAGCAGACCTGAGCTTGACTTGCTCAGGCAGCGCATCCTTGCAACCCCATCCCATGGAACTGCAAATACATAGCCAAATTGTTTCATTGGAAAAAAAAAAGTGAACGTAAATTGTTAAGACTCAAAGAGAAGAATAATAATACTACCAGCTTGTGTGCTTGGGGGGTTTCAAGCATAGTGTACCGGTACCTTGTTGATTAGTTTACAGAGATGATCTTGTTTAATTTTTATGCCAGCCCTCATAACCAGTACAATTATTATTCTCATTTATGGATGAAGGAACTAAATTTCAAAGAGGGTCACAGGGCCAGAACTAGAGAACCAGGGATGCAAAGTCTAAAAGATGAAGCTGAAACCTTAAACGGCCAGAATTCTTTGTGGAAAAAGTGACGGGATGCCTTCTGCCAGCGATCAAATCTCTGGCCTATTGGTCTTTTAGATTATTGGCAATGTCTTTAATTTTTTGTTTTTTGATTGTGACAATGCTTTCATCTTTGACTATGTTCTCAGGCTGCTGCTTTCAATTTTATGGGAAGTGGCTATTTTTATGATTCTTACTAAAACGTGTGTTTAAACAATTTTCCATTAAGTAGGGGGATGTTTTCTCTTCTATTATCAGAAGGAGCTATTAAATGTTATCCTAACAGCGCTTGCTGATAGCAACCTTATTAATTTCTTTGCATGTGAACTCAGTCTGAGAATCTGAAATTGGGTTGGAGTGACGGTGCTCTTTTGGTCCAGTCCTCTGTGCACGTTTATAAGATCATAAAGCCATTGTGCTTTTAATCTAGAGGAGAGGCTAGCCAATGCTCTGCTTTAGGCTTTTTGCTTTTGTGGAGATGAGACCTCAGCTTCTCAGCATTTTAACCTGAAGAGAGACCTTAGACATGATTTCTTTCTACTCTTTCATTTTCTGGATGAAGAAAATGAAGTCCCGAGAGGCAAAGTGACTTTCCCCCAGGTTCTCAGGCCGGGAGAGCATAGTCAGGGCTGTGCTGAAGATCGACTCCCGTCCTCTCCATCACACTTAATAGACAGAAGCACAGTCAGTCCCATCCTCCCGGGGATGCTGACTGCATCTGGGCTAATTGTTGTAGTTCAGGCATTTGCAATGGAAGCTCAACAAAAACAAAGTGGAATGAGGGAATGGTTGATTCTGGTTGCTAAGAAATTAACATGATGGCTGAAGCAAGTGTACTGGCTGCACCTGCCCAGACTGTCCATCTGTTTAATTGGTCCATGGTCCATGCGAGCAATGCTAACCTTTGTTTGGAGTTCAGCTTTAGCTCCACGGTGGAGACGCGTCTCCTATACTTCTGTTTAGATTGTTTTCTCTCTGCCCTAATTATTATATTGTTTACTTTTGATTGAAGATTACCTTCCTTGTTTTCTCTTTATTTTTTTCTGTTTCCAAAGCTTAAAGGTTAGGCATTACCTTGCCAGATTTCTCTAGAGCCTCAGATTGACTCTCTTCAGATTTCAAGAGTGGTTGGATGCTGTTTTAACTCTTTTCTTACCGATGCAAGGAGCTCACATGAGGTCATTTTAGAAAATGATGGAATTGAAGAACGCAGGTTGTCACTGCTGAAATTCTGTGTCTTCTCGGAGACTAATTTATAGGCTTAGTGCTTATAATTTATAAGCTTTGTCCTGCTTCCTATGAACATTTTCCCTCTGTAGTTGAATGTTGTCCCCGGAAAGGAACTGTAAATTTAATAAGCACAACAATGGATGGAGCTACATGCGAGGTGTGTAATTAGTACTCCCAATAGATGGTCAGCACATTTATTGTGGCTGGTGGTTTTATAACTACAAAACAAAATGACAGCTTGCTCTGTGGGAATTTATATTTACCCAGATAGGGTCTAGAATTAAGGAGGTGAACAATGTTTTTTTCACTTTAATGGTTTTTTTAAGGAGTTAAGGAATTATTAGAACTGTCAGTTAAAGTATTTGAAAAGGCATCAGCCACCATTTTACACTTCACAGCACTGTGAAGCGAGCAAGTGCGAATTGAATATGCTTTTATTGGCACTGTATGTCTCTGTGTGTAAACACAAGCCTGTTCGAGGGAGAAGATGTTCCATGGGCTTCTTTACATTGGTTTTCATGTTTCCTTTTCCCTTTGTGAACAATTGTAGGTCAGTATTTTCTTCTGTTTTGAAAAACTTCCGCCACTATCTTTTCAGTAGTGTGACTTTCACTAGGGAAGCACATCTATTCTTGTGATATTTTGAGAGGTCCTTGTCCAGCACTCTAAGGGTTCCCTGGACATAAGTAATACTGGGTGTAAGACTGTCAGGTCGATGACAACTTATAAGTCAATCCTTCTCTATGGAAGGTGATCATTCAATCTTGGAGTCAAAGTGTCTCCCTTCTCCCCATCTTTCCTCTCTCCTCTCCTCTCCTCTCCTCTCCTCTCCTCTCCTCTCCTCTCCTCTCCTCTCCCCTCCCCTCCCCTCCCTTCTGAGAATGTTGCACTCACATAATCCAAGGTAGCTTCGACCTTACTCTATAGTCAATCATGACCTTGACTTTCTGATTCTCACGCCTCGACCTTCCCAGTGTTGCGAACGCAGGCAGTTGCCACCACACTTATGTCATGCAGTGCTGACGATTAAACCTCATGTATGCTAGGCAAGCCCTCTACCAGTTGAGCTCCCGCTCTAGATGCTAGACCACAGCTTTCTGATGGGCTCTAGCAAACGCTAACATTGGCAGATAGAGGGGAGTTAAGAAAGCTTACTGAAATCCAAGTGCCTCATGGAACTTCCCTAACAACAGATCCAGAACCTTCTTTTTGGTAACTATGGTGGTCTTAATGAAGAGTGTCTCCCATAGACACTGGTACTTGAGCCCTAGGTTTGCAGTTGGTGGCTCTCTTTGGGGAGGTGGTTCAGCCTCATTAGTAGAAGTTTGTCAATGTGGGCGGATAGGTTTTGAGAGTACACAGACATTCTCTCTCGGCCTTGTGCCGTGAAGACGTGTGCTCTCAGTTTCCCGCTCCTACCGTTCCCGATACTTTCTGTCACGCCTCCGTGTCACCATGGACTCTTAAACCTCTGAAATGATAGGTGAAAATAAAATCTTTCTTCCATACACTGCTTTTGATCATGGTGGGTTTTTTTTCTTTTCCCACAACAGTAGGGTAATTAATACAGTGAGTTGCGCTGGGTGGATCACGAGATGAAGCCCTCCACCGCCCAAATCACTACAGGAAACAGGTAAATGTTAATTTAATGGGACAAACTACTGGTCCAGGTGTACGCTCTTGTCGCTCCAGTGGGAGTTGGTCTCTTGAGGAGAAAATAATGAGTAAGCCTGTGATCATCAACGTTTTCTACTGTTGAGAGCTCAAGGATGTAACTGCGGCAGGCCCCACCCTTCTTTACTGCCTTCCTTAAACGTGTCATATTTAGGGCTTCCAGATCAAATGCAAGTTGCAATTTCAGATAAGTAACGAATAACTTGTAAATTATGCCTCATGCGACAATTTGTTAAAAATTTGTTTTCTAAATCTGAAATTCAAATTTGACCATTGCCTTGCATTTTTTTAATATTTATTTATTTATTTATTTATTATGTATACAATATTCTGTCTGTGTGTATGCCTGCAGGCCAGAAGAGGGCACCAGACCCCATTACAGATGGTTGTGAGCCACCATGTGGTTGCTGGGAATTGAACTCAGGACCTTTGGAAGAGCAGGCAATGCTCTTAACCTCTGAGCCATCTCTCCAGCCCCCATTGCCTTGCATTTTATTTATTATCTTATTGGGATAATCTGACAACCTTTCTTGAGTGGCCTGTTCATTGTGTTTGGGCTTTGAAGCCCCAAGGACAGCTTCTCTGTTAGACAGAACTTTCTAGTTATTATACAAATGTCACTTGTCCTCTTCTATCTGAGTCTGTGGAGGCACATTGATAAAGAATTTCCCACTCATTTTTTCTTGAAATTATTATTGACCAGGAGAGTGACTGTAGGTCTAGATCAAGCATGGACTATGCCATTATTTAGATAATGATAAGTCTTGATAAATATGTATTTTGATAATTATAAAGATAAATAAAGTATAAGGAAAATATTAAAATATATATGGGGCAGAAAGCAAAGGACAGTGATTGGTAAAGAGGCCTTGCTTGTAATTGTGAATGTTTCTGAGCACTATAGAAACAATGTTTCTTTCTGTAGTCACAGGGTGATTCTCTTAATTCTGTGGCATTATAGAACTTCAGAAATAGGGGCTCAGAAAGCAAGTCTCAGAAAATTTTCCTAAAATAAGAAAGGTTTAGGAAGGATCACACATTCCTCTCAATGAGGCGTGGACGAGCCCTGCACTCTCGGCCTCCACCTGTCTGTTCAGTTTGCCACTCTTTGAGTTTGTTGGCTTCTGGCAGAAAAACTTGAGCTTGACCGTGGCTTGAGAGGTAGGTGGCTTGCTATTTGAGGGGCTGCCTGTGTGCATACAGGCATGGAAGCACAGGGCAGCTCCTGTGAATAGTGGGGTTTGTAGGGAAATCAAGGACACAGCCTAAGATAGCGATCTTTGGAGTACAGACCCCATTAACTGTCGTAGTGTTGTTTTCTAGGGTTGCTTCTCTGAAATCCTCTTGATGAAAACATAGAGAAAAGGAACTGGAGAGTTTCTGAGCCCTCTGAGATATCTCCTTTTACCCTGCTCTGATGCAAGGATACTAAAGGGTTCCCAGAAACACATTCCAGGATGTTTCTGGGAAATGAAGTTGGCACAAGGCTGGAAGTATGCCATCCATGGCTTCCAGGTGCTTAGAATATGTGTGGCCTTAGCTTGCAGAAACCCAGCCCAGTGGCTACCAGATGAATAATTGGCCCCCAGTGCGAGCTGCATTCAAAGAAAACACCGGGGATGGGGAAGAGCGTGAAATCCAAGATTTCTGGTTGAGTTTGTTTCTTGACTCGGTAACATTTTATAACTTGGAGAACTAACTAATAGGACAACCAGAGAATTTCTGACCCAGCACAATGTTTGCTTTGAATATTATGTATAAGAGAAATAAGAACATAGAATGTTAATGTTGATTTTCCTCTGAGCAAGGTCAGACAGAATAGAGGAAGTGGAGGCTGGGAGTCTATGCTCTCACACCAGACTTCCTGCTGCTTCCAGTACCACTGTGTAAACAAACCCATCGGAGGATGCTCTCTAGAAATGAGAAGGTTTTCAGATTCAGAGATCTGCTAGGCTGGGAGCTGGGACAGTCTGTGCTGGGGGTCAGCAACATGGTTGTTCCTCAAGTTGTCAGCCAGATTTACCTGCTGCAACTTGTTCCTCAAGCTCCAAAAACCCTTGTTTTATTAATTTTGTTGAATCCCTGGGTACTGCATGGCACTTTTGCTCTTATTTATTGGAGAGTAATTAAAGTAACTGTTAACAACCAGGTGTACAGGGAGCAGCAGAGCCTGTCTGACAAGCCCCCACTTCATCCAATTGAAGTCACGTCTCCAGCTTGCTTCAATGGGTGGCTGGCTGACTCAGTTTGCTCATTCATGCCTTCAGCACAGATTAACTATTTACTGTATGCTAGGCATGGTTCTAAGTCCTGTAAAAGAAACTCTGAAGAAAGCTAGAAGAAAGGATGACCCAAAGAAAAAAGGAAAAAGGGAAGGTTTTTGTAGGCTTGAAATAGCCTTAGCTTCCTGAACTCTACCACCAATGACTGAGGAGGGGGTTGGAACGAAAGATGAGCTGAGAGATCAAGCCCGCAATAGCCTAACCCAGGGACCACAGCACTGATGTGTGCACAGGATGCTGGAGAAGAGGACAGATCAAGTATGATGCCAAACGCACAGAGATTCTTTCACACAGAGCATCTATCTCACTCTGGCAAGGTCGAATCTTACCATAATCCCAGACCAGCTTTGGTGCCACCTGTGGGTAGGTGCAAAGGGCTCTTTCAGCTGTGGACGCTGGGACTAGACTTTCCTGGTTACTCCTTCTTGATTTTCCTACTGTCTCTACCAAGAGTCAAGCTCAGAGGGGAAATCAGGTTTCGCTGCTGATACAATAACAAAATCAATCCCGCTTAATTCTCAGAAGACACAGTGAGGCGCTTTGGTGTAACCAGGAAATGTCTGCAGATGGTGCTAGCTGGAGACACAGGAACACACACTGCATGCTATACAGATGTCATAGTGAGTGAAGGTTGGGCTGATGTGTGTGAGACACCTTGTGAAGGGCAGGAATCCTCCAACCCGTTTGAGGCTTGGACTTGCAACGACTATCTCTCTAACTTAGGATGCCATACAAGGTTACTTTCTAGAACATCTCAGCCTTCTTCCAGGTTCGTGTCCCAAGGGCTTCATTTGTCCTCCTCCTGTGGACTTAGCAGTCTGGCAACCAATGAACTGCCATTTCTCACACGGCATGCCTTGGCTCTTCCCACCAGGAGGTGTGAGCCCAGAGCACTCCGCAGTCGTTCAGACTCCTGGCATCATACAGACCCATGGCAACACCGTCCTACAGCTTCACCTAATAACCACCCTCACTGCATGACACTACACAGTTCCTCAGGCTTCAGATCCACTGCACAGTGGGGTCCTGTATTGGGGGCAGCCAGTTATTTGAATTTATTTCAATGGTATTCTATTTAATTAGATTACGCGTACCTAGCTCTGTGATCCTTCAAATGATAACAGTTATCTTGAGAGGTTAGATAGTAAATCTGCCCCAACAAGTGCCCCATGGCCTTCTTGAATTCCCCACAGGCAAGGGAAGATGATAGAGAACCCAGAGCTTGGAGTTCTTGTGGGCCACTCCCATTTAGCAGGACTGTCTAAAGAACTCCCTATGAGTCTTTAGAACAAGTCGCTAAGCACTTGACTTGGATTTTCTTCCCACCTCCCTCATGCCATCCCTCCTGCTGGTTTTATTGTCCTTTCTTCTTGCCTTCTATTAGAAAAGCGAACAGCGTGAGAGGCAGTCCTGTTAGCAGTTGGTAACGAGGGGATGGTTCTTCTTGACGGTTACCTTTGTTGGCATGGGCGTTGCCATCATTACCGGACAAGTAACGAGAAGACTTCACTGTGACACTTCCCTCCCCTCCAAACCTCTCTTTTGCACTTTGGTACTCTTAGGAAAGAATTCTGAGAAATGGGCTGTACCCTCATGGGACTCGTTGAATGAATTCTAGCTGGCCGCAGCTGTTCCTGCTGGTCTGAGCCATGGGAGAGAGTCTCAGTTACACACACATGGTGCCAGAAGGCATTTAGGGAGCACAGTTGTAATCTCTCATTTTAAAGAGAAAATCAGGTTTAGGGAGGTCTGCTTATGCCGTTCAGCTGTTACTGGGTGGATTTCTGTCTAGAGAGTGGCGGTTCTGACTCGGTCTACAGGCTTGTCACCGCAGCACATGGCCCTGCTTGCTCCATCCTGAAGTTTGTCACTGCTGCGACTGTGCCTTCTCCAGTGTCATCAGCTTCCCAAATGATTTTTTTTTTAACCAAAAATTCCCACTTGCAATTCTGGACGTGTTTGTGTGAACTTTTATATGATGACACATTGATTCTCTCTCCACGGTGGGATCATAAATAAAATGGTTTATAGCTCAGTCTCAAAAGCAGGCAGGAGGCCAGTGCTTAAAAGGGGCTTTTTGGGGTCCTTGGTGCTGTGTGTTTAAGTACGATGCTGGAGGACTCTGCCTGTGTGTGCTCCCCAAGGCAGAGGATGGGCTCTGTCTCCTTTGTATCCTCTAACCTTCAAGCACCCTCTCCTTTTGGTTCACTCTTTATTTCTGTCCATTACTGGCTGATCAGAAATAGCTGTTCACTCAGCACTGGGCAAAGGTGAGTGACTTTCTCAGTAATCCAGCCCGTGCATGAATTTATTCTTCTGACATATGTCATGTTTCCTGTGAAAATTAGTCTGGAAATCAGACTTTTTCCCCTTTGAGAAAGAAGGTGTGGAGTCGAATTGCAGCTCTCCCTCCCTCTCCCTTTCCCTCCTTTGTCTCCTCTGCATACCCTGCTTTTTGCCTCTTTGGGCTTCTGGACCTCCCCATTCATTAGCACTTGTAACAGATTGGTGTGAGCGAGAAAGGACAGGTGATGAGACTCAAATTGGGTCATTTGGTTACACATTAGTAAGTGACAAAAGATAAAAACGATATTGAGCAAATGGGATTCTTTTTCAGGGACTTGAGACCAGGCTACTCCTGTTTCCCATTAGTGTAGAAAATGAACGCTTGCTTGTATTTTGGGGTGAAGACATTTTTCTTAAGTGAGTGGGAAAACCTCTTGACATTTCATAAAAAGCCTCGCTTTTGAGTGGAGAATGCTAATGTTCTTTGTGCATAAAGAACTTTAGAACTCTTACCTGCGAGCATTAGTGATACACCCATTTTCTATTTGCTTGTGAGTTAAAATAGGTATTTTCCAAACTGGGTGTAGTGGGAATGTCTGTTATTCTAACACTTGGGAGGCTGAGACAGGAGGATTGCCATGAATCTAAGGCCAGCCTCAGCTACACACTATGTACCAGGTCATCCAGGGTTTCACTGAAAACCTTTGTCTCAAAAAAATATGAAATAAAACAAAAAAGAGCTGAAATCACATTTTTAGGAAAAAACTGAAACATTTGTCAATCCATCTTAGCTCACTAACTCCATTTTCATGGAACTCAATAGAGTTTTCAACCTTTGCTCTGGAAATTAACATTTTCCTCTCAAGACGTATTATTGGCCTTGTGGCAAGTAATTACAGGCAATTACTGCGGGGATTTATGAGTCTATGGATGAGTTCCGAGGCGATGACCTTGTTCGCAGATGTGAGATCTTTGTCTTTGGCTTGCAAGGCCTTTGGGTGGAGCTCCCAAGAACGGAGATCTGTGGAGGAGCCTGGGTCTCTGGATTCAGACTGCACTGGTTCTTAGTTCCAGAGTTCACTGACTGTATGACTGACGAGTAGCCTCATCTCTGTTTGCATTCCCTTGCTTCAGAAGCAGTTGTGGTTAGATTAATATTGCCATCCTAGTGGGTCTAAGAGGAGTATGGACTAAAGTAGTGATTGCCACAACCATTTATATAGAATGAAAATCTGCTTGCCTACTGGACCAATTCATTTTATCCTGTTAGACAGAGACAGTCGGGTTTACTAGGAGTCTAAGGAGGTGACTGGACTGAAGGATGGCTTCCATCACCAGGAAGTTTCCTCTCTTGAAGACACTTTTGACTGCCCCTTTTAGGGGAGAGTTTCTGCTGTGTTTGTAGCTAAAAGATAATAATTTAAAAATAAGTTAAACTCGTCTCACTTAGAGGATTTTATTGCTGTGAAGAGACAACCATGACCACAATAACTCTTATAAACAAACATTTAATTAGGTGGCTGGCTTGCAGTTGCAGAGGTTCAGTCCATTATCATCACAGTGAGGAACATGACAGCATGCAGGTGGATGTGGTGCTGGCTGCATCTTGATATGCAGGCCACAGGAAGTCGACTGAGACACTGGGCAGTATCCTGAGCATAGGAAACCTCAATATCTGTGCCCACAGTGACACACTTCCTGCAACAAGGCCATGCTCATTCCAAAAAAAAAAAAAAAAAAAAAAACCACACACCTTTACCACCTATGAGATCATGGGGCTCAATTACATTCAAACTACCACATTAATTAAATAAATAATGAGTCAAAATATAGCTAAATATTCACTGCCTAGGTAAAGAGCTAGAATCACTTCTAAAGGGGTTAAAAGGACCTATTTGTCATGCAGAAAATAATTTATAACTTGCATATTTCAAAACACAACTATCATTGCTTTGGGTGATGTTTCCCAGACTAAACTCAGGACCCATTGAACTTGAATTCATCTAAAAATGAAGTTCGAGATTTTCCTTTCCAGACTATTAGTTTAGATAGAGTCCATTCTTACTGACTTTCTTAAATAGTATTCATTTACTTTCAAGGAAACCAAAGAGAACTAGGCCTGATGACATCTTCCCGTAATCCCAGCATTCAGGAGGATTGTCATATGTTCAAGACCAGCCTAGAACAACAATGAGAAGCCATGTATCAAAAAATATGTCAAAATCTAAATATACAATTGCACATAGATTAGATACACACCCAAGATACGTTCTCATTTTTTTTTTTGTCAGAAATCACCTTTGGTTTCTGACCATCTACATGAATATTTAAGTGAAAGGGGAATGCAAGAGACCATATGCAGTTTGATTCACATGTTTGTCACAAATAAATGTCAATACTTGGTTTTTCATTGCTTTGATACGGTCATCTGTTACAGTAATAGCCTTAACCATGTCACTAATAAATTGCTTTAATCTTTATGAATTGCTATATTAAGTGAGTTTTTCTTGGCTAATTTCCAGTGCAAAGAAATGCAGGTGCATGTCCTTTTTTCATTTCTGTTGCTAGGGTAGTTTGAAGGAGAATGGTTTCCATGGCTTCACAGATTTGAAGACTTCATCACCAGAGAGTGGCACTATTTGAAAGGATTAGGAGGTGTGGCCTTGCTGGAGAAAGTGCATCACTATGGATGGGCTTTGAGGTTTCAAAACACCCATCGCAGCTGGACGATGGTGGCACACGCCTTCAATCCCGGCACTCTGGAGGCAGAGGCAGGCAGATCTCTGTGAGTTCAAGGCCAGCCTGATCAGCAGAGTTATTTCTAGGACAGTCTCCAAGTTTCTAAGCCTCCAAGCTCAGAGTCTCTCTCCAGTTGTAGACCTCTCAGCTACCATGACTACGGTGTGCTGCTGTGCTCTCTGCCATGAAGATAATCAACTAAACCTCCATTGGATGCTTTCCTTTTTGAGAGTTGCCTTGATTATGGTGTCCCTTCACAGCAATAGAGCATACAATAGTTGCCATGACAAACCCTGACAGAAAGCACCATGGATGAGGAAAGAACTTATTTAGCCTGTAATTTCAAATTACAGTCTATTAGTTCAAGGAAGTCAAGGCAGGAGCTCGAGCAGCTGGCCACATCACATCCACAGTTAAGAGCAAAGAGAGAATAAACTTGCCCTTGCTTGCCTGTGTGCTTGCTTGCAC
This sequence comes from Alexandromys fortis, assembly GCF_014885135.2. NCBI lineage: Eukaryota > Metazoa > Chordata > Mammalia > Rodentia > Cricetidae > Alexandromys > Alexandromys fortis. The sequence goes on from NW_026067907.1 coordinate 1,326,428, forward strand.
TCACTCAGCTAACTTTTTCCTTTCTTCCATGGTTTAGGACCCTTTGCCTAGAGAATGGTGCCACCCATAGTCGACTGTGTCTTCTATATCAATTAACAATAGAGACAATTCTTCATAGATAAACTCGCAGGCTAACTTGTTCTAGATAATTCCCCATTAAGACTTTCTCCTAGAGAGGAGGTGCCTAGCTTCACTGCAGCTTGATGTCCCATGGTTGACTGATATACATGGAAGGCCTGCACCTTTATCAAGGGAAGTGAGAGGAAGTAGTTTGGGGGGGAGGGTCTAGGAGGAGAAGAGGGAGGGGAAACTGTGATCAGGCTGGGAAAGAATTGATTAATTGATTAATTAATAAAAATCCTTTCTCCTTGGTTATGTCAAGTTGGTAGTTAAAACTAATCAGCGTAAGGTGTTGTAAATTGGTGGGTGATAAACTATATAGAGAACACAGCACCTATATCATTGGAAAGCTTGTATCCATTTACAAAACAATACGCACAAAATGGAACTCTTACTCATTCCACAACCATCTGCTGAATGCCTGCTACATATCAATATCATACAGATACCAGGAGCAACAAGGACTATAGTGATGTCTTTTTCCTGGAGATTAATAGTGAATATACGGTTATACAAAGATTGTGCAGATTCCAGAGTGGTTATATATCAGCTATTATATCCAAACAGGATAACTGCATTGAGAAATCAGTGACTGCGCCTATAGAAGCCCTAGTTTTCACTCAGGAACATTTATCCTTTGGTCAAGATAGAAGGAAATGTGAACAAAGATCAAAATATTCTCACTAGGTATAGGAAAGGTGATAATGCAAAATTAGCCACCACACGAGGGCTGGAGAGGCACATGGCCAACAGATTGATTAATGATGAATCGCTTCCATTTGTTTTATGGGACAATGAATTTTAGTGTAAAGTCTTTAGGGCAGGATGTCCATGGGCTTGAGGAGGAATGTGTACAGTCAAGATTATAAGACCATTCTGTACCTGTAAAGAATACTTTCCTGGGTACCACTATCCCAAGAGATTAAGAAGCCCTTTGGTAGCTGATGAGGGCACAGCTAACTCATCATACTGTGCTGGACATTTCTGTGATATAGGGGTGCAGTGGGCATGGAATTGGAAACAAGACTCACAGTGACTCCACATTCATTCAGGTTACAAAATCTGTGTGTCAAACACCAAGGATGAGCTATGGGTCTGTAGCAGGTAAGGTGACTACAGTATCGGCCATACTAAAGTCAATGGCTATGGGAGGAAACACATAGTTTCCTGGGGAGATGAAAGCATGAGATGGAGGATGAGCCATTCCTGATACCATCTTGTTTAAGAACAAAAGACAGTAGTGCTCATTAGATCAGGGAAATTGAGAACTTGGGCTGTTTTTTTCTAATGATTTTTTTTAAAAACTTGCCTTTTCCCGGTTGTAGTTCCCCTAAGAACACAGGGAGAAACTTGGGAGTTTTGCTTATATGCATTTTCCAGACGCTTTTAGAATGTTAGTTGTTCTAAAACTGATCCATGGCTTCTTTAAAAGTAGCAATTCATGCATATATGCTATAATAAATGACCGAAAGATGAATGTAGTGTTTTGCGACAATTCATTGTGAAGTAGTTGGCAGGGTGAATTTGAGTAACAACAGAATACAAATAATTATTCATTATAGTTCAAACTTTATTATTGATCTCTCAGACATGAGTGACAGAAAACAAGGAATAGAAAAGAAAGGCTGGAGTATATTGAAGATCAAATTGATAAGTATGATGGGTTAGACACAAGAGGGGTATCTAGTAGGCATTTTTTCAGGGCCTACTGTACGTCAGCTAAAATTGCAATAAAATAAGACATGATTTGATTCATATTGGAGCTTACTATTTATGAAGGAAATGCACCCTTATCAGTTGCAACTCACCTGTACCACTGGAAACCATGAGGGGTGCTGTGAGAGGAAAGAGGAGGGATTTTGAGTACACATAATGTTGGGGAATGGCTTCAGTGGGGAAATATGAAGTTAGTTTAATAACATTAAATTCAACTATATTCTGAAGAGCAGACATTTGTTTCCAAACATTTCTTTGAGACTCTAAGACTTTCAACATTAACCAAATGCTAGTCTAGCGGAGCAATAATGATTTTGGATAGCTGGTGCCATTATTTGTGGTTGGAAGAATAGCGGTGTTTGATTGCACTGAGCTTCAAACTTTTGATTAGTGACAATCTTTTCAAGTGAGATTCTTTTATTATGTGCCACTTTTCTCGATTCAAGAGAGCCTATTCTCTGGACTATGTGTAAATACGTCTAAATTTTTCTTTTAATTATGTGGATTGTATCATATTGTCAGTGGCATAACCTCTTGAAAGTACTGAGAAATCAACCAGTATAATGGAAGTGCAGCCAGATCAAGGCAGGTGGCTTTCTGATTTCCGTAGGTGAATGATGCCGCCTCTTCTTCCTCCTCCTTCTAGTCCCCATCTTCAACAGATCTCTTGCTTCTGCTCACTTTATTTGCCAGTGTTCTGTTCTTTAATCACGTGTGTCTTTTATAATTGCAATGCTTTCAAGATTGCTTGATTATTCCTCGAGGAAGGCTATTATAAGAAAGAAGATGTTTTTTAAAAAATTGTGTTAAATAATTGATTTATCTTTTAATTACAACAAAACTAAGGCCTAAAGACTTGGATAGAGTTTGCAAAGTTTCCATCCAGGAAGGCAGAATCTAAAGATCTCTTGAATATGAAAATGGTAAGAATAATTAATTTTGATTTTGTGAAAATAAAGGAAACCAAGGTGGGGGCAGGACCTCTGAGGCCGAGGGAGGAAAAGAAAGATTGATGTCCACATAGTTGACACACTTCCTACCAAGGAGGCGTGAGGCTGATGATGGGAGATCTGGGTGACAGGTGCAGAGGACTAAGGCTGGGTCATCACTAGAAGAAAGGGGCAGGGCTAGGACCTGACACAAGGCTTCTCTGTTTACCTGGGTTTACCCCAGGGGCCCAGATAATCTCAGGTTGATGCCAACTCTTTAGTTTGAGTCTGACCCAAGACATGGACTCCTCTCAGTGGTCCACCATATTGTTTACATTTGATATGTAATGACATTGTTTACAGATGAAGATCATTGTCTTCTTGTATTGCACAGTTGTTTATTTTTTTAGTCTTCAAGTTAGATAGGTATTGAGAATTTTATGTTGTTCATGTTTATTTTTAGGTTAATAAGGTATTCTAGATACATAGAGATTATATTTAGTATAGATAGTATAATCTTCAGCCTCTTTAAAGAGCTGTAGAAAATGGCCTTTAAGCTAACCTAGAATTCTGTGCCGAGACACAATTACTCCTGGCGACACCACTCTACTCCCGAGAGAACGTTGAGCACCAAAGACACTCCACTGGGAGTTTGTCTTCTTGGCAGAATTGGCCTTTGGGTTAAGAAAAGCCCATACCTCATCTACTGACAAAGATATGAAACAGGATTTTCTTATCTTGCCAAGACAGGGTAGGATAATTCTAAGAAAATTCCTTGCATTTGATAATGGTATGTCAGTCATGCTAGGCCTTAGCCAAAGTTGGTTGACTCAACATTGCGAACGAGAATTTGGGTGATTGCCCAGGTAGTCTGTTGTCTCTGTCATTTATGGCACGCTTTGGATATCGCTCATTTGTTAAGTAATATTTATTCCCTTCTCGGATCTTTGACGGAGTTGAAGATTATATAATTGTAATTACTCTCTACATTATTTAGACTCCTTGAGATAGAATGTCTGGTAAAACTTTTGTTCTCAATATTGTTTGTTATA
>NW_026067907.1:1333071-1352202 GCF_014885135.2 Alexandromys fortis
GTCGCCATGGTTCTCCCGCTCCAGACAGACGCAGGTTAAGATCCTCCCTGGTAAGCCAGCTCGTGGGCTACACAGAATATTAGAAATGGGTTAGAACAATATGTAAGAGCTAGCCATAAGGAACTGGAACTATCCGGGCCAGGCAGTGTTTGAAAGAATACAGTTTCCGTGTAATTATTTCTGGGTATAAACTAGCCATGCGGGTGGCCGGGTGCCGGGGACGCAGCCCTGCCGCTCCTATTTCAACATGATCTGGTCTGAGCTCAGACATGGACTCCTCCCAGTGATCTGCTATTGTGAACAGATGTGAGCTCATGTGTGGACTCATCCTGGTGACCTGCCCTCTTAGTGTTTCTGTGTCTGTGATGAAACGCCATGACCATAACAACATGGATAAGAGAGAGTTTGTTTTGGCTTTCAGTTCCACATCACAGTCCGTCACAGAAGGATGTCAGGGCAGGAACTCAAACAGGGTAGGAACCTAGAGGCAGGAGTTGATGCAGAGGCTGTGGATGATGAGTGCTATGCCTACTGTTGTGATCAAGTATGTTGTAGACTTCTTCTTCCAGTGACCCATTAATATGATCATGTCTGAGCTAAGGTGTAGCCTCCTCCAAGGACCTGCTAGTGTGGTCAGGTCTGTGTTCATCTGTGGATGCCTCCTATTGACCCACCATTGTGGGTTATCCCAACTACCCATCATTATTATCACATGTTTCCAGATGTAGTAGATGCCTCTTAACAGCCCAGATTATGATCAGTTCTGATCTCAGATATGGACAGCATTTTGCTGCCTTGGATTACAGATAATCAGGCCAAGTTCCCCATCCCGAGGACACAGCTCTCTCTGTAGAATGCTGTGCCTTATTTGTTTGACCCTTGGGATAGCCAAATAACTTGAAACTGCAAGATGCCACCGGGATTTGCGACCCATGGGAAACTCCTCTTTGTCCTTTCCCCTGATTGATTGAAACTGAAATTTTAGATCATTTTGAGAGTCTTCCTAGAACAAGCCTGGTTCCCATTAATATGATTGCTAGTGTTATATATATGATCTCTACCTTGGCTGACATATTGAATTATGGACAGTCAACATTTCCTCCTCTTCTTTGGGATGCCTTCTGCTTTTTGTAGCCAGTGTTCATAGTTGGGTTTGTGGCAATCTAGAGTCATCTCAAAGCTAACGTCTAACGAGTGACACTTTGCTGTGACACAGAATGTATTTCTTGTACTTCTCAAGGAATTGTTTTTTTAACTTTTACTGATTCCTTAAACACAGATTTTGCACATTCCATCTATATTGTGAGAATGACTGCTTCGTTGAGTCATTGACCAATGAATCTATTTACTATCACTATTTACCAAATCAGTGTTTGATTTGAGGCACTGAAAAAGAGAGGAAAAATATTCAACTGAACAAATAAGGTAACTTATAGCAGCAGAGGCCAAGTCAAGCAAACCTCTGATGTTTAGAACAAGAATAAGCCATTTCAGGTTTCTGAACTTTAAGAGTGGCTATAAGACGGTCATTCATGATGAATGAAATCTTCAACACTGCAGGATTCTTTTCAAAGCCACCGGAATGACTGCAGATAACAACAGCAACAAGATAAAGGTACACCAACAAGCTCGCAAGAGAAGACAAAATGTAAATGTGTACTCTCGTCAGAAGTGTAAGATGGTGCAGCCATGATGGGAAATGATAGATCGTTTTATACCTTATAACTACGGGGCTAGGGAAATAGGGCTGCGCTTGCTGAGCAAACATGAGGGCGCACGTTCAATACCTGCCACTCACACAAAACCCGGCGGGGTGACATGTGTTTGTAATTCCAGTGCTGAAGAGGTACAGAGAGGGACAGTCCTTCGGGCTCAACTGACAGTCAGCTTATTCTGATGGGCAAACTCAAGTCCTAGTGAGAAACTTTGTCTCAAATGGCAAGACAGGTGGTTCCTGAGGAATGGCACCTGGGACTAACCTTTGACTCCCACAGCTATTTGCATACATGTGCACTTACACCTGCACTCACAACTATACACTAACATGCATGCTCACATATACATACCCTATACTTAGAATTATCTTATGTTCTAGTGATTTTGTTTATGAATATCTGATAGAATTAAAATTTGGGTCTTGATATAATATTTGCATAGCCATGTTCATACAACATTGTTCACAATAACTCAAAGGTAGAAATTACCCATATGTATGTATGTTTATATGTATGTATATATACATATAAAGTATATGTATACTTGTATTTGTATATGGGTATCTAATCACATATATATTCACACTCTCACATACATATAAAATAAATGAATAAAGGGTTAAACCAAGTATATAAAATATATACAATGGAATATTATTTATTGTGAAAAGGGAAAGAAATTCCAGCCCACCCAGTGGTGCACACCTGTAATCCATAGGTTGAGAATGTAGGATCAGGAGTGTGAGGCCAGCTTGGGCTACACTGTGAGTTCAGGGTCATTCTGGGCTACAGAGCAAGAGCCTATCTCCAAAACAAACAACAACAACAACCAATTAAAGAAAAAAGAGAAATGAAGCCTTTAGCACATGCAAACACATGGATGGATATGAAGGATATTATCTTACATACCTACGCTAGACCCCCAAATACTCAGATACTTTACCATTCCATTAGATGAAGCTGTTAGAGCCGTGGAATCCACTGAATCAGAAGGTAGAAGAATGGCTGAGAGTAGCCCAGGGAAGCGTTATTGTTTAATGTATATGGTTTAGTGTTAGGAGATAAAAAACTTCTAAAGATAGATTGTACATCAACATGGATATACTTAACACCACTTGACACTTGAAATGCTTAGCACTGTAACTTCTGTTATGTGCATTTTCCTGTAGCCAGAAATAAATAAATGCAGGGCAGTTGTTCTTTCAACTGTGTGGGTGTTGGAAGCAGAACCTCTTCCCAAGCCCCTTACCCTCCATGGGTTTTTTTTTTTTTTTTGCTTTCTGTTCCCTAAAAAATAAAACCTTTTACTAACAAGGACTTATGGTTTGTTGACTTTGTTGAGAGAGAGAGAGAGAGAGAGAGAGAGAGAGAGAGAGAGAGAGAGAGAGGAGAGCATGAAAGAGAGACTAGGTTTAAAAAGCAAACATATGTTACCACACCAAAGGCTTGTCTCTAGTGAAAATAACAAGGCTCTGAGCCAGTATAGGTGATGTGGACGACAGTGCCATCTGGCTCACAGGCTCAAAGCAACCTCTTGAGGTTCCAACTGTGGTTTTTGTCTATTGCCTGTTGCATGGATTGGAATTTCTTCTGTGTTCCTTCCTGCTGGATGTTGGTGGAGGTTGGTGGGTGAACCTACGTTCTTCCCTGCCCCATGCAGCCTCAGGTTGGGTAGATTCTCAGCTCTTGGATCCTCTGCCTTTGTCAATTCACCCTCTTCTTTTATGGGTGAACGCGTGGTACCAGGATGAGGAGAGTGCTATTGCCCTTGAGTCTCATCCTGAGTTTTACAAGGAAGTTTCCCCCTCTTCCTTGGTGCCAGTGAGATGGACCCCTGTAGCTTTATACATATTGTCTCACTGGGCTACCCTGGGTTTCAATCAGGAGGGTTGAAAACACTGTCCCAGACCTGTGGTGTGTCTGCCTGCAGGTGGGTGCGAGCCTAGCTCTGTAGTAGGATGGACCTTGCTGGACTAGGTCTTGAGAGTGCCACCCAGACATATGACATTCTGTTTACCTCCTGAGACTCATGAGTCCCTTTCCCTCCAGAAGGACATACTTCAGTTTAGAAGGCACCTTGCCGTTAGGAGGAATATGCCACACAGTGTGAACGCATCTCTGTTTCTTACACTGAACCACTTTGATAAAACCCAAAGTCTGGTTGTGATGACCTTGACCCTTCACATCCCTGCTGCTGTTGCAAAAAGCACTGCGATGACCTTGACCCTCCGTGTACCCACTGTTAGTATCACAAGGGACACCTGCCACTTTCATTGGTCCTGTGCCACTGTCCGTGGTGACAGCTGTGCTGCTGTGTCCATGACCCACTCTCCTGGCGTGGTGACGGTGATCGGGTGACATGTGACAGCCACAGGTCGGGATCTTCTCAGCGCTCTTTGAGCTTCACCCTGTTCTCACTACCATCAGACTCCCTGTATTAACCTCTGGCTTCCAAGATCCAAGTGCTGAGAGCTTGCCATGGACAGGAAACCTTACTGATAATGCATACAGCCCAGCATCCCGTTCTGTATACCGTTTCTATAATGCACAGAGGAAGAGACTCAGCCTGGAGACATCACTTTTTATGGGAAGACAATTCAATGGGGGGATGAGCTGCTCAGGCATGCTTTGTTTTTCTTTACATTCACCCCAGACTTACGAGCAATAACGACAGGAGGAACCTGGGGCTACCATGGTTTACAGTAATATCACAGTTAGTTTTCTTCAGCTATGGATGGATGGATGCTACAGCATTGTTCTTGTGGGCAGGCCTCTCAGCTTCAGATGGTGCCATGTAGGGTCTTCATCTGTGTGCTTAACTTTTGATTCAGTTTGATTTTCTATGAGAGTTTTGTACATCATATTGCAGTTAATTAAATTATTGTCTCTCTATGTATTTTGTGACTTTGTGACATATTAACTTTTTTTTTCTCAATTTCTTCTATGTTCCTAGGCTCCAGGTTTTTTTTTTCAGTTACTTGTAAACAAACCTGTGCATCCTGAGCACTCGTTGCTTAGGGGTCAACTCTATTTTGCTATCTATATAGGTAGTTGGGAGGATATTGATTTATTTTGCTATCTATATAGGCTATTGTGAAGATATTGATCTACTTTGCTACCTATATAGGTGGTTGGGAGGATATTGCTCTCTTTCCAATGTGTACTATCCATTCATTTAGTCAGTCAACAAACTTATATTGAGTGTCTACTGTGTGATGAGCACTGAACTAGAGGCCAACAATTAATAAAGTATAGGGGACTAAATTTGGATTGGGAGAGATGGTTTATCAGTTAAAAATCACAGACTGATCTTGCGGAGGACGAGTAGGATTCCCAGTACTCATACTGGGCAGCTCACCAAAGCCTGTAACTCAAGTTCCAGGGGGATCACATGCCCCTGGCCTCCACGGACACTTCCATGCTTCCCTTCATTTACATGTATGTATCCGTGCACACACACAAACACACCCAATTAACAATAGCGATAAATATATTTTAAAAAGACACAGTTTGCCCAGTTTGTAATTGTTCATCAGCTACTCCCATCACCCAAGTCATTGAGTTTATCACCTTAAATATTCATAGCTGCTTCTTTCTGGCTTGAATCATGCAGAGGGCATTGGCAAACAAACAGCACAAAGACTGAAAGGGGAGTTCAACAACATGAAAATAAAATGGAAAGGACGGGTAACAGAACAAGAATTGGAAGCTTTGAGTCAGTGCTCTCTAAGGATCATTAAAAAGTAAAGAAATCCTATTTGAGGCTCCCAACCTCAGAGCTAAGTTATTTAGAGTGGAAAAAATTGCCCAACTCAGCTGTACTCAAACCAAGGAGCCAATGTTTTGTGAGCTTTATGGTCTATGTAGTTTATGAACCATTAAAATATTGTATACAATATTAATGAGGAAGAAGGGCAGGGGAGGGTTATGAAATATGAGCTGAAAGAAAGGCCAGAGCTATGAGGGGAGGACCAATGAGCATCCACGAGGCTTTGCTGTTTGGGACATGGTAGGGCTATGAAGCATGAAGCAGAAGCTTCCTCAACCAAAATATTCTGGGAGCTTTCTCCACATCAGTTGACTCTGCACATCCAATTCTCTTATAGCATCTTTATTCTCTTATAGCATCTTTATTTGACTGAACATGTCTTACATGTCTTGGGTCAAAATCATGTCAGCTGTTTCCAGGGTCAGATGAGAAATGCAAACTTACTCTTCTTGATTTCATGTGTTCTCAGCTAGGGACTGTATCCTTCAGTTTGTATGAGCTCTTTGCTAGTCTCTTTCATTCCGAAGACCCTTTTGGGAGTCTTAGATTTGATAACTATACTTTTGTTTTTTCTATCCTAGTCTTCATATAAGATCACACACATGCACACACACACACACACACACACACACACACACACACACCAAAACAAAAATCATCCTTCACCTTCACCTCCTCACTCCATCTGCTCTTCCACCACGGGTTTAAGGTAGCTCTAACCTCCCCTTGAAGGTCCTTTCTCAAGCCAAATTCACATTAGTAGTTCTCTTGTTGGATTTCTCGGTCCTATTTGACAGAATTGAAGACAAACTCATTTTGTAAAGTGTTCTTAAATCTTTTTTTCTCCTCCATTTTCTTGGTTCCTCCAGAGCTCAGCTTTCTTATTGTGCGTTTTCGACTTCATTCTTGGGATTTGCTCATTCCACGAAGGCTGGAAAGGTTGGGGTAACCATCTGTGTTCCTCAGCTCTTCCTAATCCATGTGTCTGAATACAGAAACCTCCACCTTCAAATTGTAGCGTCAGGCTGTAAAAATGGTCACCCAGGGTTACCTGAAAACAGACAAAGGCAACAGAAGAATTTGAATTGTTATTGTTTCCCATGTGTCGTCTCTACAGGTCATGATTTTACCCGAGTTCCAAATCCTCCAGCTGCTGTAGGCTTTGTCTCCCTTTCCTAGAGACCTTTGTGGGCCTAGAATGGGAATGAGATTGGTCTCTCTTGGTTCCGAATGAATTGTGAATCTCTGAGAAAATGAAGTTTGCTAGAAACCTGCTAATTCCATTTTGCTCCTTCATAGATAATTTGTTCTGGGGTTTGCAATCCATTTCTTAAGCAAGTTTCTGAAAAATAAATTTTCTTTCAGGTTAATATAACAGGCAAATACTTTTTACTACGGAGTCAGCAAGAGACAATGAAAGATCAGTGTACATTATGAATCATTATTTCAAAATGTCAGAATTAAGTGGGTCCACTACAACCCTCCAGGTCTCTTACTCTTTAGAGGAAAATGTAAAGCATGCATCTCAAATGCTAATGGATTCACTGTGTCTTCTCCCATTCTACCCCCAGGTCCAATACTGATAATCGACGCCAGAGTGGCCGAGAAAGACTGTCCAATAATGGCGAGAAAGGAGGCATGGCCGTGGAGTCTGCCAAGGAGACTCGCTACTGTGCCGTCTGCAATGACTATGCCTCTGGCTACCATTACGGAGTATGGTCCTGCGAAGGCTGCAAGGCTTTCTTCAAGAGAAGCATTCAAGGTAATAGTGTGTTGTCTAAAAATTACTCTATTCATAGCCTAAAAAGCAGAAGAAAACAAGAAAGGAAGACAAGGTCTTTGTTCAAAGCCATTTGTACAAAACATGACTATCTAGTAAGTTCCTCTGTTATCCTTGGTAGAAACCTGGAGGAGAGATAGACTCCCAGGAGAAATGGGTGTGCCAGCAAAGCTGCAGCTGAGAATTTCTGCTTCCTCTTGGCAAGATGCAGATAGCTTTGAGAAATTCCGCTCGAAGAATTAGTAGCTGGATCTCTGGTGCACAGAGAATGATCTCTGGCTTGATTCAGGGATGGCAGATGTACATTCTTATTCTGTTGGAAACTAAGCTTCTACGATGTTATGTGGCCTTATTGTCTGCATGTAATCATCCTCGGCCTTGTCCAGGGACATATTCTGTTCTGATATTTGCTCCGATTCTGATTCAAATTGTTCTTTTCCCGTCTTACGTCTTTCTTGACTCAAAGGATGACATGACCTTTTGGCCAGCATGAGCAAACTCAATGTCTGATGACTTATAAGAGGGACATGCCATCAGTACCATGTAGTTACTAAGAACCAGCTGTACCATTTCATTCTCTTGTCTGCCTCAATCCTATTTTTGTATGTAGCTCACCAAGTGTAGCTTTTCTGACATCCCATCAGCCATAGGCTACTATTATTTCAGAAATGCCAGTACTGTTACATCATACAGAATACCAATGGAAAATGTCAGTCATTTTGACTACTGAGGATATATGGGATTTATGTGCTGAAGCCCTCTTCACAGGGATCAGAAGCCTTGTTGGTGCTTTGGGCTTACTGAATTCCTGTTTTGTTTTAGCTGTGGGGTGTTTTTTTTTTTTTTTCCTCTTCTGACTCTGTTACCCTTAGAGCTTAGTGAACCAAGGTAGAGAAGTACAAAGGCTACTTCTGTGATTTCTTCTACGGAAACGCAGACTTAAGGAACTCATTGAGAGCCAGAACCTGCTAGATTAATAGATGCTGACCCAAGAAGAGCGTCTCAGGAACTTTCTTCTGTGGCTCTTCACTGCTCAGATATGGGGCAATGACCGGGGGATGGTACACACATTTATCTTTCCTCCACAGCTGGGAGAACATTTTAAAAAGCTGTTCATATCTTAATAGAGTAGCCTGTGAGGTCAAGGTGGTCCATTTTAAAAGCATTTTCCTTGACACTTATTGCTTTCAACATCTTTTAGAATTCTGCAGTGAGACTTGGACTCTTTTGTCTGTGTTCCTACAAAAATTAATGATATTCTCTCTAGCAACTCTGTATATATTGCTGTTTGAACATATCACATATAGACCATTAATTTTAATAGCTGATACCATTTTAATTTAGAAAAATAAATCTAAATCTGGATTTAGGTTAGTATAAACATTATAGGCCTTTTGACAGACATCTGAATTTGTGATTTTACTTTTTATTTTATTTCATAAAATTCAAATTCTCATTACTTTCACCAATAATATTATTACACACAAAAACTCAATGAAGAAAATTTAGGTGTTTAAAAACAAGTTTTGAACACCAGGGAAATTGCTCAGTAGTGAAGCATTTGTCAGAAAAGTGAAGGTTGGAGTATGGGTCCCCAGAACCTATGTAAAAAGCCAGGCACCTACAGCCTCTGCCTATAATTCCAGCCTGAGGGAGGCAGAGATGGGGGTACCTGGGCAAACTGGATGGATAAACCAATTAGAATTGGCAAACTCTGACTTTGATGGAAGGCCTTGCCTCAAGAAACAAATAAAGTGGAAATTGATTGATGAAGACACTTGATATCAACTTTAGATCTTTACACAGATACCCCCATGAACATACACACACACACACATACACACACACACACACACGAAAAAGATATGATTAGTGCATATGCTCAGCTATGCAGCTGAATAAATCATTTAGTGAAACTGAATTTTTCACCAGCAAAAATCATTTAAGGCAGTAGTCACAAAGATTTTTATTTTAAAGGTCAAGATAGCAATCACTTTGGCTTTTGCAGGCCATACTGCTTTAGGGAGAAAAGCGGGAATCAGCAGGGGTAGCTTTGTGGAACAATGTGCAAATAAGTGGAGGTGGCTATGCGCCCAAGTAACTGTAAATATGGGTAATTGACCAGATCTGGCCTGGGGGCTAGAGTATTGTGATCCACGATTTAATTTTCATTTGCACTTATATAATTCAAGTGTTATTATATATGAAAGGAGGTCCTCAGGAAGGAAGATTGTAAACCTAAAGTTTTGATTATTCCTATTTTATAGGAACTTAGTCTGTATTTGTCTGGACATTCTAGGGGGAAGTTAAAAGATATGTAAGACACATTTAACAATCTCCAAAGAGTTAGAATTCCTTTGGGAAACTAGAGACAGCTTCCTTTCATCGTACAGAGAATGCGTGTGTGTGGACAGAGTGCCGCCTGGACATAGATGGCAAAAACGAATGCATGCAATTAGAGAAACGATTGCTGGCTATACATTTGAAGTTGCTGAGATTGAAAGAAACACTAGGAATGTTGTTTTCATAATATATGTATTCCATTAGGAGTGTGCTAAATAAAATACCACCAAGCTTCGTTTTGACTTTAAGCATTAAGGCATTAGCGCAGAAAACAATATAAACAAAGAAACATATACTTACACAAACACGGAAGAAAATATAAACATTTTATTAGCATAGCATTATCTCAAGTTCAGATATATGATAAGAATTTCACTTACTTTTGAGAGTCAAAATATATATCTCTTTTCTCCATTTACTATAACAGACTAAACAGGATTTCAGTAAAATTGTATCACATGAAGGAGCATTTTTTTTTTAAAACTGGTTTCGAAGACTTCTTATGCATTACGGTATAGTCATATAAAAGGTTTCCAGAGCAGAATAATTATTGAGCCCAAAACTCTGAAAGAAGCTTAGAAACGAGGCCGAGCTTTCGACATAGCATAGGACCTAATAATGATTAAAGTCACTGTATTTGTTAAGGTCATGTATTTATTGGATTCTCGTTCTACAAAAAGCACAGTGTGTAGACCCAGAGATATGAAGACAGGAAAAGAACTGGTCCCTACTCACACTGAGCTTATAAAATAGATCAGAAATTAATAAAAACCCTAGTAATTAAATAACAGTGTGACAAATGCCGAGGTAGGGGTGGATACTGACTCTCATAGGAATCTAAACTTCACTCAGTCCCAAAGAAATATAAGACTCTCTGAGAGTCTTATTGATTCAAATTAAACCTGAAGAACAGCATCAAGAAAGCAAAGCAAAGGGAGACAAGAGTAAGTGTTTGTTTACTCATCTGGGTGAGCCTATGATTGAGATCCAGACAACCTACAGACTAGAGTTCTGTGAGTAACAATTAACAATGCTGGTTTGCTGTCATTGTAAATAAGGCTGTTCCTGGAGACTGTATTTAATCTGAGGCTGTCAAGGGGCAGCGTTTAGTTTCTTTGCCATATTGGTAGTGTTTCCTTATGCTTCATCTGTTCCCAGCTCTGTGAAAGAAGAGGCCAGGCAAGAGCAGCAGGTTTCTAGTCCTGTTTGCTTGATAATGGGGAACTAAAAGTTCTCTGAACTCCTGTGGTTGTTTGTACATCACAGTGACCCTCAGACACATTAAAGGGTCGTGATGGGTCTGACTCATGGGTGGACGGCCTGAAAATGCCAGGCTCTGCTTGTTTTCCTTGTCACTTAAGGAGAAAACTGGGAAGCTGTGTACATCAGATTGTTCTCTCTCTCCAAGTGTTTTGGTTGAAGAGGCAGTGTTGGACTTGAAAACATACACATTTTCTTCCCCTGTTAGTGCACAGACTTGATTACTTAAGGAACCAACTGAGTAATGGCCTCAGTTGGATGTATTTTTTTTTTTAAAAAAGAAGCAAAATAAAGGATCCCATTTAAGTCAGGGAGATGAAGCTGGATATTTTGTAAACTTATTGATCCTTGAAGACTTAGAATTGTTTCTTTACCCAGAGACTGTAGACTGGGCTACCCAATCAGGTTATAGCTTCAGCCATCAGGTGTTACTCAAGGTTTTATTGCGAGGAGAAAACATTCTATCAACTCATCACTCCTCTTCCATTGTAACTCCAGAACAACAGGGCACAGTGGACATGCCTATATAACACTGATCTTTGCAATCACCACACTCTGATGGTTGTGTGGAGAAGTTGCTCAATATCAAATCAGACACACACGATGAAGGCATGTGTAAGTGCACAAGTAGCTGGGACAACGGGGAAATGGTTTCACTATGATGTCTGATTAATGTTTAATGTGCTGGGGGCCTTAAATCCAGGAAGGACAACCTGGAGAGAGATACCTGAGCTTTAGAAAGCTCGAATGTGAAACCATCCAGCACCCTGGATAGCTCCTGCAACAGCTGTGGCGGAGAAACAGATCTACTTTTTTTCTTAAGATCTTCAAGTTTGGGGTTAGAGGGATGGTTCAGTGGTTAAGAGTTTTGAACCCTGCTTCAACTCCCAGCATCCCCACAGCAGTTCACAACTGTCTATAACTTCAGTTCCAGAAAATATGGCACCGTCACACAGACTTACATGCAGCCAAAACACCAATGCACATCAAATAAAAATAAATCATTTAAGAAACTCAGGCTCATGCAGGAGGCTCTGTGTGCTTCTATAGATCTGTTTCTTCAGTCTTGGGGGCTCACCTCTGTCCACTCAAGAGGGACCATGTTCACATTCTTTATCTCTTTCTGAGTGGTTGTGGTCATCCGTATTAGGGCTGGGAGTGGAGAGGCATCTAGGTGGCCATGGTCATCTGTGTGAGGGTTAGGAGTGGAGACACCTATTTCTTTGCAGGTTTATTTTATTTCTGGCATGTTTTGGAGATTTGTCTGAAATTCTGCCAATGTAGCGGGAATATTAAATCTTTGTTTTTCGCCTTCCACACATAACCTTTTACACTCTGGCTCCCATGTAACAGCAAGAGAGATCTATTACATTGTTAGTTAAATCATGTGATTCTGAGCTTAAAACTCCTAGTGTCCTTAGGTGAAAACTTCCTTTATCGAGTGTGAAGAGGTGACTCAGTGATCAAGCATGCTTACCGCTCTTCCAGAGGACCCAGTTTGGCTCCCAGAACACACACCAGACAGCACACAACTACCTGCAACTTCAAATTCTGGGGATCTAACACCCACTTCTGACCTCTGTGGATATCTGCCTGCATTCATGTTACACACACACACACACACACACACACACACACACACACACACGTGCAAAATTGTAAAAAATACTGTCATTCAGCTGCTTTGGGCTTTTTTCTTTTCTTTTCTCAATATGAGGAACTATTTCATCTTCAGGACCTGAGTGGATGTAGTTTTCCTTACTCTCTTTGTTTAGATTACCCAGGCATTTTCTTGACCAGCTCCCCCCTTTACATATATGGTGTACACGTGTGTGTGTGTGTGTGTGTGTGTGTGTGTGTGTAGGCTCCAAGCAGACATCAGGCTCCTCCTCAATCACTCCTCACATTGCGTTTGGAGGGAGGGTCTTCCTGAACCTGGATTTCTCTGTTTTGGCTAGTCTGGCTTGTTAGTTTCTTCTGTGGATTCTCTCTCTGCCTTCCATGTGCTGAGATGCAGACTGACTACTTCACTTGGATTAGCTTGGCAAGGGAGGTGTTAATGAAAGTGGCCCATTTGATGGGTTTGGAAAGACACCAAAGATTTCTTATAGGCAATAAAATTTTTGTGGAAAGGACTGAAGAAGGGATTCAGTGGTTAAGAGCACTTTATGTTCTTGCAGAGGACCAGGTTCAGTTCCCAGCACCATGTGATGGCTCACAGCTGTCTATCATTCTTAGTCTAGGGGATATTAATCCCTCTTCTGGCCTTTGCAGGTGCTATTAACAAATGTGGCAAACATACATACACACAGACAAAACATTCATTCACATAAAATAAAAATAAAAAAATCCTGAAAAATACTTTGGAACCAAATTCTAGATGTGTGAAATAGCATAAATCAAGAAATTGGGTAAGCCAGCTTGGAAGAACTTAGGACTTAGCCTATTGTCTTTGACCCATTTTTCATTTTTAGGTCTGTAAGCAGGCCCTATGCAGTACCCGTCTCTGCTTCTGTCTCTCCTTCCTTCTTCTCGCAAGTTTCCCAGGATTTAATTCCTATCTAATATGGGTTGAATTATGTCCCTAAGAAAGAGATGCTGATACCCTACCCTTCATTAACCAGAAGGCGACACATCTGGAAAATAAGGTTTTGGCAAGCACAACCTATAAATTGAAGTCATACTGGAGTGTAGGGGCTTTTAGCTTAATTTTCCTTATACCCTTGTAAGAAGAGGGGGATTGGGAGACAGCCAAGTATAACAGTGGAAAGAGAAATTGGAGTGATAGATCTACAAAACCCAGAAGAAAAGAGATCATTGGCCAACTCCAGAAGGTAGGCAGAGGAACGCAGAACAAGCTGGACTCTGCCGACACCCTTATCTCAGGATTTCATCTTGTAGCTCTATGGGGCTCTGCATTTATGGAATTTAAAGGTGCACGTTTGTGGTGTTTTGTTGTCGCAGGCATAAATCCACATTTAAATCCTAGTGTTTCATGATTAGGTAAATCTCTCTTAAGTCCGACTCCTGTCTCGTTCTCACCATTCACTCCTGGGTGATTCCTCATGCCACCAGCTCCTCAATGCTCCCAGCTATGAGCAATAAAAGTTCTGGACCATGGGCTGGAGAAATGATTAAGTTCATGTCTAGCCCTTCATCATTGTATCAGACTTCACAGTATGGGGTTCCAGCCAGTGTTGTACTTTGCAACCCATATCTCCAATGTTTCCCCGCAGAACTCTTGGATAGCTCTATCCAGTCTATTGTTTAAACACATACCCACCCAGTTCCCATTATTCAAACTTGGCTCCTTCACCCAAGATAATCACAGCATGTCAGTCTCTTTCTCTCCCACACCATTTGTTTGGTCTGCTTTTCTTTTCCAGGAACCATTCTGCACACCGCCTGTCTATTAATACTCTCAAAGAAAATCATTAATCTTGTCAATCCTTTGTACAAAATCCCTTAATGAGTTTCATGGTCCACAGTATAATCCTTAGACAGCAGTTTGAGAATTTACCTATGTGCATCTTCTTCTAGTTTTTCTTTCTAGGTGTTCTGAAGTCTCTACTTGTCTTTGTATGTGGCTGTCACAGCACAAACTCGATTATTATTTGTTCATTGATCAGAATTCCTATCAAGTCTCAACCTGTCAAAATCCTTAAACTTGTTAAACACGACGGTCATAAAAAAGCATCTCACAAGAGGTGCAGCTGTTCTTTGACCCTTGGCACTGTCCCATAAGACACTGTTTCGATGGATTGCATACATTTTCATGCATGTGTTCTTCCCATTCTGACTGTGAGCTCCTCAGAGGTTGGGAGCAAATTAAGATACTGTACTGCAGGGGTCACCCCATGAACGGATGAAAGCACAGATGGAAGGTTAAGATCCACTGGTGCTGCTCTGGGTAACACAAATCAGTCAGTTTCACCAGTAAGGTATTGATACGACACACTAGCCTCTGATAACGTTTAAACTGGCAGATGCATGCACAAGAGGTGAGAGGAGGGGAGAGCAGAAGAGAAAGGGAGCATCCAGATGAGCAGGCTAACACTCAACTCACTTAAGCGCTCAAAGATATGTGGTGTTTATAAAACGGGAAAAGGGAATAGAATAGAAAGAATAGATATTACATTAAAACAGTGAAAGATATATATTATATTAAAATGAGCAAGCATAAATTTTATAATGTTGAAAAGAATAAGTAGTGTTCAAAGAGAAGTGAATGAACAGGAGGCATTAAGAGTCAGACCAATTAACTGCGAGGTAAAGGAGGTTTAATTTTAGACATGCTGAATTAAGGGTAGATGCTTGCTTGATATACAGAGAAAATCATTCATCCACCACACAGTAGAAATGACACTTTGCTCTAGTCCAGGGTTGGGGATTGTAGGTACTTCCTCAGTTGATTTTAAAGAAAGTTGATGGGAAGAGTGGCTTTCATTGTGAAGATAGCAAGTTTTTTGGAACAATGGAAACGTTACTCTCAACTGGCTTTCCCATCTCTCAGAAAATACCAGAACAATGAACTTAAATAGAGGAGGGTTTGTTTTGACTTACAATTTCAGAGATTGCCGTGTGGGGTCCTCGAGACCCATTGGTTTGGGGGCTGTAGAAATAGCATGTCGTATTGGGAGTGCACGTGGTGGAAGAGGACCATTCAATTCACAGCTAGAACAGAGAGAAAAAGAACAGGCTCATGTCCTAGATCCCCCTCAAAGACACACCCCAAGAGACTGGAAGATTTCCTGCTAGCCTCTACTTCTCGGGTGCCCCAACACATCTCAATGGTGCCATAGGCTTGAGGCTAACCCTCTTATATGTGTGCCTTTGGGAGATGCTTGACCAAATCATAGCTGAAACTCCAAAATCTTCCTTATGATCTTCAGAAGAACATATTAAAAGAGGTTTCTGGATCTTACTAAAAGCTTTGGGGGGGGGACTTCATTACTAAAAGTATGTTCACAAGAACCTGCTGGACAACAGGACCAAGTGATTCACTGTAGGAGTTTACAGTTAGAAAAATGCTGGTGTCAACATATTGAAGTGTACAAACAGTGAAGTGCAGGTGCCAGTATGATCATTTTGATGATGCTAAAGAAAGGTCGAAGATTTGGTGGCTTGAGGAGGTAGTTTATATTGCAGGAGTTCATTGGCCCAGGACATGTGGCCCAGAGCTTGTCTAGTCCTTTGACTTGCCAGACTTCTGTCTGAACTGTTCATCTTGTGGCAGCATGCATACTGTGCCATAGAGACACAAGACTATTTAGGCCAAAGGTAGAGGGTGCGAGTCTGTGCCCAGGGGAGTTGTTACACCACGTTTAAGTGAATACCTTCACGATGAACCTTCCTCAAAGATAGGTATTATCCTCAGGCCCTGACAAAGTTGCTCAATGTTTGGCTCTTGATTCCCATTAGAGAAAAAAACAGAGAGAAGGCATGAAACTTAAGGCCTGAGACCCTTGTTCTGTATAAGATTTCTTGTGACGGATTTTATTAGCATTATGTTGTCGATAGCATTTTATACAGCCAGGCTATTGTTCAAATTGCCGATCCTCCTGCCTTTACCTCCCAAACGCATGCCACCACAGCTGGCTACATTACTGATTGGAGATGCTTTTATCTCTTTATTGTGACACCACACCATCGGACATGTGCTATACGCGTGCCCCATATATGGTTCTAGAGAAAGAATGGAGGAAGATATTCTACCTGTGAGAGATGACATTGATTCTTCATTTCCGTTTCTTTCTTTCGTTCTTCCTTTTGGCCAAACAGTTTTACCTTGGAGATAATTAAGATAAAATGCCTCTGACAAATGAAATCAGTATAGAGTCCTGTTTCTTGGCAGCTTTTGTGGACATAGCTAAGGTCTGCAGAAGCCTTTAAAAACCATGGCAACAAATGCCTCCGAAGGGTAATCAAAGGCTCCAAATGGTTTTAATCGCTGGTGTTTTTTATGCTACCTCTTGGAGCATTCTTCTTCACTGTTTTGTTCATCTGATTGAAATTAAATTTCCAATTTCCCTACTAAGTGGTTCTCTTCTGGTCATGGCATTGGTATTTCCATTAAAGTAGTAGTTTGTGCCCATGTATAGTGGCTAAGCTCATCAACAATCCATTAGAAAGGCCCATTTATGAGTGGCAATAATTTTCCACAAAAATTATAGACAGGATTTAATGGGCACATGTTCAAAGGGCATTAACTGGCCTTCAAAATTATTGCCTACATTGTCCTTACAAGCCTTCCGGTGATGGTCTCTAGCTTTAACCCTCCCTAAATTCCCCTTTCTTTGTAGAAAACTACTGTTGACACCTTTAGACCCTTTCAAAATGAAAGGCCTGTTCTCTGACACCCACTCATTCAGAGGAAAGTGTATTCTGAAAAACAGGCAGACCACTTCTGGGCCATATCCTAAGCTATTGCAGTACCAAGCCTGCAGACTAAACTGATATGTACTTGCCTCAAATTTTTTGTTTGAGGGAAAAATATCATACAGAAGAAAGGTGTATTTCATAATCTGTGGTCCACTCTGTAGAACTTGTTTCTTCTTCCATGTTAATCCTGGAACGTGCATGAGTTAGCGAGCAGCTCTGACTCAGTCAAAGGCAGAAGATGCTCATTGCTGGAGGAAAGGCAAACACAGCCAGAAGAAAGAACGGCAGTTTCCCCCGCATGCCCACCTTCCTTAGAGAAAATAGGCAGGTTTTGTTTTCCAATTGCTAAGATATAAAGAAACAGGAAACACAAATTAATTATTAAGTTACAACCTCTCCTTGTAAAAGGCACTTACTCTCTCTATTTGCTTTGAGGAGTAAATGGATTTTAAATTTTATCCACATAATCCTTATCCTTACCTGATGCACTCAGCAGTTTCAGATCATGTAGGAGGAGGTAAAAAGTGAACAAGACGGAATAAAATTATTTATTCAAGAATGTATAGATGAGTGGCTGGGTTACATTCAAAAATATGATCTGTGTGGTTGAAATGAAAATGAAGTCTTCTAAAACGTGACTAGACCTCTTTATATATGTCACTAAGTGATGTACAAAATATTCTCCTTATATGCCATAGAAGAGAAATTATAGTTTGTGAGGTGATCGAAATTCGTAAGTATTTGCTCCTTTGACACCTTGGAGTCAGCAATAAGGTCACACATTTGAAAATGATTCTGCTTTGCTATTCCTATCTTTCAGTGCTGTGTGGTGCAGTGAAATCCCATGGAGATGGTTTTATTCTGATTTACAGCACACACAACACTGTGCTCTCTGAGTGGCTGCAGACCAGCCTTGCCCCCACTCTCTCTGCTCCAGTTCTCCCTTCTTAGCATACATACCTGTGAACACCTCCCTGCTCGTGGTCCTCACACCCTCTTTCCCAGAAAAGACTAACTTGTTGAGCTAAAGAATTTATGTTTTTCTGTTGTTTTCACGCAGCAGATATTTATTAAATGGCATTTCATAAAAGCACCACTAGAATCCAAAAAGATGCAGTATCCACGACCTAATGAAGAATTCAGCGGGTCATACATGAAAGTACACAAGACTTAAACTTAGTGCTAGAAGAGATGTCCCAAGGCCCTGGAAATGGAGAAGGGGTTCTTAGGGAAGAAAGATTAGAGTTCAGAGTTGGGAGTGAGAACACTGTTCTAGGATAGATAGTCGATGCTTTGGAAGAGATCGTGTCTCTACTGGTAATTGTCAAAGCATGTCAAAAGCACCCATTTCATTGTAAATTTCCTGGAACTTGTTAGTCATTGTTTTCTCAACCCCGCATGTTCTGTGTAGGACAGAATTAGATAGCATTTTAGAACAATGCCTCCTTCCAAACTATGCTGCACATAATTGAACACAATCCAGCCATGCCTTTTTCCATTGTCATGAGCAAGAAGTCTCTGATTTGTCCAGAGGCTGATGGATGTTTTCTTTCCAAGATGTGTGTGCAATGTACCTTTTCAACATTTGAAGTTTAACATAGGAATGATGTTAATAAAATATTAGGATAAAAATATGTCCTGTAGTGATGCTAAAAATCAAAGTGTTATGTTTTATTATAATCTAGAAAAACAGGTGGTCCTCAGTAAAGATTTATTTAGGTGACTATAGCTTAGAGTCTGATTTTTATGTTTATGATAGTTTTGATTGTTTCATTAGTTTTAATTCTGTATTTATGAAGGGTGTTTGAGGATTTATTTCTATTATTATTATTATTATTATTATTTTTGAGACAGGGTTTCTCTGTAGCTTTGGAGCCTGGAGC
>NW_026067907.1:1352292-1396916 GCF_014885135.2 Alexandromys fortis
ATGTGTGTGTGTGTGTGTGTGTGTGTGTGTGTGTGTGCAGGTGCCCACAGAGGTCACAAAATGACACCGGAGCTCCTGGAGCTGGAGTGATTCTGAGCCACCCGATGTGAGTACTGGGACTCTAACTTGGATTCTTTGCATGAGCAGCACATGCTCTTTAGCACGGAGCCATCTCTCTTTCCCCAACAGTGCTTTGAACATTTGACAGAGTCTTCATTCCAAGAGTTGATGTTAGGCTTCTGTGCAACATGAACCATCGGGGGATGGTAAATTTAGATACCCCATTTAATGCATAAAATCATGGCAGTAATAACTGGTTTCAAAGAAGGTAGAAAATTTGACAAGTTCTCATCAACTCTATCACAGTGTTTGAAAGATTTCTGTTCTTTCTCTGTATGTTCTTTCAAACACCTTTCCCTCAATGCTGGTCCTTCTAATCAAATGCTGTACGCACTGGAGACAAGAGAAATGTCTGAGTCTAGATCTGCCAATGGGCTCCTTTGAGTGTGTCCCGTGTTGATTGTGTTCTCGCTGACTGTAAATCCCTGAGAGAAACCGGGAGAGTGAGATGTATGTTAGGACACTTTGGGGGACAAGGTGCCCTAATCCTTTTTACTAGTTTCATCCTCATATCTCCTTATTGATCAAGTAAGGACATCGTAGTCACATGCTTTGATTTGGATTCCATTTTTCCGAGAAACAGAAGTACTATCAAGTGTTCTACATGACAGCTATTGCTTATAAAATGCTTTATAGGTGGCTGTTTTTTTCTGAACAGCATGTGAGAGAAAGGATTTGTATCAAATATTTTTATAAACACACCTCCATTTATGTGTATGTGTACATATGAGTATACATATTGATATATATGTAAGTATATATATTTAAATATGTATGTTTTCTTTCTAACACCTACCTATCTATTATCTATCTATCTATCTATCTATCTATCTATCTATCTATCTATCTATCTATCTATATCATCTATCATTTGCTGTTATCATTATTTATGCATGAATGTAAGTATTATCTATCTATCATCTATCTATCCATCATCTATCTATCATCTGCTATTATTATTATTATATATATGAGCATAAGTATCATCTATCTATCTATCTATCTATCTATCTATCTATCTATCTATCTATCTATCCATCAGCTATATGTCATTTATATAGGTACCTATCCTGTGTCCTTCCTCGCACCTCCTATCTATTTAGTTAAATTTTTGGAATTGTGTTCTTTGACATATATCTAGCAACTATCCGTGAATTACAGGATCATGGATTTTTGACTTTTGATTTTTATTCATCTGTATTGTTATCTTCTCAGTAAGCACCTTTTCCTTGTATAATAAAGCATCATGTACAGGTGTGTGATGCAGCTCATCAGGGGATTTAACAGCAGCATGTTGAGGGCTCACCTCCATCTCACACTTCTTTATTCTTACATTAAAAGTATCTTTATTTTGCTTGCAAGGTACCAAGTTTGCACTAAAGCGTAACTTTCATTTCATTGATTGAGAGGCTATGTGAACTGTGTTGAAGAGACATTGGGTAGTTGGTCCCAGGAGACTATTATTGCTCTGGGTTATTGAGAAATCATAGCAGAGGAGGTGAAGGACTTTATGTTAATAAATCCATCAGAAATCTCAGTGGTTAGAGCAGAAGTACTGGCTGGCCAGGCGAATCATTTTAGTTAATCACCTCAATTGTGACATTGACTCTAACTCTGCACCCCGATTGGGAAGGAAGACCTTGCTTCCTGGGAGGGAGCTAGGTTGTTATCAGTATGACTTTGGTCACATACCTGCTTGCTCTGAGGCCTGCACATACCAGAAAGAGTGTTGCGTGCATGGACTGGATATATGTGCTCTTTGGCCCAGAGATAATACATGATCCCGACCTCCACTGCTTACCCTTCACTGTGACTCCACATAGCAATGTCTCTGTACTAGATGGCTTTATGTCAACTTGACACAAGCTGGAGTCATCAGAGGAAGGAGCCTCAGTTGAGGAAATGCCTCCGTGAGATCAGCTGCAAGGCATTTTCAATTAGTGATCAATGAGAGAGGGCTCAGTCCTTGGTGGCTGATGTCATCCCTGGGCTGGTGGCCCTGGGTTCTGTAACAAAGTAGATTGAGAAAGTCAGGGGAAGCAAGCCAGTAAGCAGCATCCCTCCATGGCCTCCGCATCAGCTCCTGCTAGGTTCTAATTACTTGAGTTCCCATCCTGACTTCCTCCAATGATGGACTATGATCTAGAAGTGTAAGCCAAATAAACCCTTTCCACCTGGACTTGCTTTTTGTTCATGGTGTTTCATCACAGCAATAGAAACCCTAACTAAGGCAGTCACCAAAGTAACTTATGAATGAACTCTGGTAACTCATTCTACTCTTACTTGTTTGGAAATAATATGACTTTTGTTATAAAAGCAGTTGGAAAATGGCATGAAAACTTACCTTGAAGTATCTGAAAAACTAGAAAGAAAAGAACTATGTATATTGAATTTAATGAATAAGCCAGTGTAATATCAAACTTTTGCATCCTCCTCCTTCTCTTCCTTTTCCTCCTCGTCTTCCCCTTCTTCCTCATTGTCCTCTTCCCCTTTTGTGTCCATCTCTACTGAAAGTAAATCTAAGGAAATTCAAGGTGTACTTGGGTCAGAAACTTTCCTGTTAGCTTGACTTCTGGGGTCACATCTAAAGCTGTAGAGAATCTGAGCACAGCACTGATGACCCCTGGTTATTCTAAGTAGTATGCCTGGAGATATGAAGGGTACCTTTTTTAGTGTTAATGTGCCTTTAAAATGGGCTACCTTTTTTTCCCCTAAGAGCAGAAAGGAAGTATTCTGCTGCATTAACACAAGTTTTGGGAGCATCTTTATATTTTTCTTTTTAGAGATACTAAATTTTCCTACACGATTCCCACTATGCTAGGCCTCTTTGACTTAAGTTAATTGTAGTTTCTAAGGCCATGCAAGCTATGTTAATTGCCTTTCATTTTCAGACCCCTTTCAAAGGAAATCGTTAAAAATAATCATCGCAGTAGCAACTGTACTAGTGAGTTCTTTTGCTCTTGGGCCTCGCCTCTCGTGAAATATGTAGGAGAAAAAAAAAAGAAACTGAGATAAAACAAGGTGAGTGGAACGGAAGACTGGATGGGCTGGGAGGTCAGAATGGGGTCACAGGTATGAAGGTGCCGGGTGATGGGGCCAGACCCTCACCTTGCAGAAATAAACTCGGCCTCTCTGAAGGAGGGACACAGTAGCTAGGAGACAGAAGTAACTGCAGATTTCCAGTGGACGTGGGCTTAACGACATGCTGGGGACGTTTCTGGGGTACGGAGTCAGGAAACTAGTGCTTGTTTTCAACCATGAGACATTTGAGGATAGCTCCGCAGGTATGGGCTTGCTGCAAACCTGACAATTGGAGGTTGATGGCAGAAGGAGAGGACCAACTTCTACAAATTGTCCTCCGACCTCCACACATCTGCACACTCACATGCACACAATAGTTAAATACATATTCAAAAGTTAATTGATTTGCTTGAAGAGTGAGCTTTGGGCAGAAAGGGAGCTGAATCGGAAACATGTTCTGGTTTTCTCACTGTGCCTCCTTCATCCTTGAGTCTGTCAGAGTTTGGGAATTCATCTGGGAAACAATAAAATGGATATCTTGATTCCAAAGGCTTCCTTTTACCCGCAGGGAGTCAGCTTTGCAGTTTTAAGTAGAAGACCCAGTCACACTTGGTCTGGTGCTGTCTTATTTGTGACTTTGCCTGGGAGTGTACCTGAGTCAGAGAGCGCTGATTGACAGATGGTGCTATGAAGCTATCTTGGTAGAGTGTTTGAAGTGAAAGGCGTCGGAATTAAAGACTGGATCACGTGCTTAGACGTAACGTGTTAGCTTGATTTGTTTCTCCAGAACTTGGTGGAGGTTTGTTTCTTCCTTCACAATTGTCTTTGTTTCAGCTACCAAATAAATCTAGTGAACAGCTTTAAAAAGGTTCATGGGTCAGGTAAGAGAAGCGTTTTTGCCAGGTGGTGGTGGTGCATGCCTTTAATCCTAGCACTCAGAGGCAGGTTGATCTCTGAGTTTGAGGCCAGCCTGGTCTACAGAGTGAGTTCCAGGACAGCCAGGGCTATGCGGAGAAACTCTGTCTCAGAAAAAAAAAAAAAAAAAAAGGAGAGAAAGAAGTGTTCTTCTAAAAAATTTTATAAAGAGTCATGTGTGTTAACTTCCTTTCTCTGCTTTTTTTAATTTTTGTGACTTATGATGTACAAAATAGTACACACAGTCTTTGCTCTTAGTATATTTTTACATTTTAATTAACATCATATTTTGTCACAATTTATAAAATATAGTTAATAAAGTTATAGGATGAGATAATTTTACATATAAAAATTATCATAGAAATATAGTTACCTTTATTATTAGAAAATAATTTCACGCATTAGTTAGGGGTTCTAGTTTAAACCTCACCTGAGACTTGCTTTGGTGTTGGCAGTGGGGAAAGAATGGATGTCTATGGGAGACTCTGAGTGTCCTGGCTATTCTCAGACAGGCCTGGGACAGAGCAAGAGTTCACTCTCCAGGCCGTTAGGGCCTTGGGGCTGGGCAGAATCTCATCCTTGCTTCTGTTTCTGCCAGTGTGGCCATTTCATGTCTCCCCCTTGTCAGTCTTCATTGCCATAAGCCGGGAATCTGGGCTGGCCACAGCTGTCAAGTGACATAGACTATGACGTTTTTCCAACTAGTCAATACCAGCGAAGGACTCTGGCCTTTCTCTGGACAGGGTCACATCCCTGGACCAATTGCTACTCGTAGGAGGTTGAATCACACATGCAGGGTCACTTCTGTGGGACAATGGTGAATCAGTTGATGTTCCCTGAGCACCTCAAGTTTGTGAACTTCCATTTCCTCAGATGTAAATGTCAAAAAGGTCCTATCCTTTCTGCTCAGAGCTCGTTCCAGCCTGCCCAGCGTTCTGAAGAACCATCACCATCTCTACTCCCACTTGGCTCAGTCAAGTACTTGCTTTGAAACAACCAACAGCTGTCACCATTTTGTCTGGCTCTCTGTCTTCATCCCTGGCTCTTTTACAAATTGAATTATTTTGAAAATAAAATGATACGTTTCCAGAATATATTCTGATATTTTGATATACCTAAGTGTAATGAAATGGTTACTGCATTCAGGAATCTCCCACATCAGTTTTCTGTGCATGGTAAGAGCACCCAAAATGCACTCTCAGCATTTCCAGGGCTCAACCCTGTGTGGCCAACTACCCGCTGTGTGATCTACAGGATCACTGCCCTATAGAAAGGTATTACAGTACTTCCCAGTCAATCTCCCTACTGATCTGTCTTTTTCCTTGCCATTGAAATTGTATTTGGAGTTAGAATATTATTGACGCTTTAAAAAAGGAGAGCCTGTCATTGTAATACTCTGAGTAAACCTTGAGGCCATTGTCCTGAGTGACAGAAGAACAATGCCCTTCGCTTCTTACAAACGACACCTGAAAACCAGCTGCCGAAGTTCAAAGACATGTTTTTGAAAATTTTAATTCCATTTATTTATTCACTTACTTATATGTGTGTGAATAAGTGTGCATGCACACACATGACCTGGCCTGCCTACGGATGTCAAAGAACAACTTGCGTGAGTTAGCGACATCCTAGGGATCGAACACGGATCGTTAGCTATGGAGCAAACTCCACTGTGTTGTGCTGGCAGCCATAGACAAGAACATTTAAGAACTTGGATGTCCACCTCTGCCCTGTGGCTTTTGTTTGAAGATTATCGGGTTTAATCAGAGATAGAGAGACATGCTTTTGAGACTGTACAGATGTCAAGGACATGGTTTCTTGCTGATATGGAATTCTTAGAATACATCACAAGTGTGTTTTCTTTTTTGCAAGCGTTTGTTAGCTTTTCCCTCTTAAAAAACCCTTTAATAACAATGAAAGCATCTAACTTACATAGTAGAGAATTAGGAGCCAGTGATTTTAAAATGTAAATTTCTTTGATGACCATATTGTTGAAATATACTTTATCTTGTGGCAGGGAGGGTTCTTTCGGCTTGCCGTGTTTTCCCTAAGAGAACTATGACTGCAGCCTCCTCTTTCCACAGAGTGGGTTCTGATTCTATTGCGAACTTAGCATTTTTAGTGAATTAAAAAAATGAAGGAAATCCAAACCCCAATAACTTTTATAATGGCGTCTTCAGAATAGAGTTTGGAGTTGCATGGATCATTAATCAGTGGAAGGGCGGAGATTGCAAAGGGGTAATCGCACCACATTTAACATGTCTTGAGATATATTCTGCTAAATACAATTTCACACTTCTTCACCGGGCTCATGTGTTAGCAATGAGGAAACTTTAGGGAGCAGGGATTAGGCAGAGGAGGCTTTTTTCTGCCTTGCTGCCGGGCTCAGTTGTTTTGGGGTTCTTCTGGCTACAGATGGCTATTGTCTTTTCACTTCTTTTTAATATTAGAAAACACTTTGAATGTAATTGCACCCTCTCATATACCCCTTCTTCCCTCCAGTTATTTTCATGTCTCCTCTAACACCTTCCATGTCTCAAATCGGTGACTTTTTTCTTTGCTTCTCTCTCTCTCTCTCTCTCTCTCTCTCTCTCTCTCTCTCTCTCTCTCTCTCTCTTACACACACACACACAATGGAATAAGTATATAAATACAACCTGCTGATCCATTTAAAGTAACATGTACACATGATTTCAGGGTTGACCATTTGGAATTGGACGACCAACTAGGGCCTCATCGTTGGGAAGGCTAATTTACCCTCTCTCAGTATTCTTTAGTTGTCTGTAGGGATTTTTTTTGTTTGTTTGTTTTTTGATTTCTGGCTATGGCTGGAACCCCATGATGTTTTTCCCCTTTCTCATTAGCATGTATCCTGCTATTTTTTTCAGGTCTTATTTAGACAGCCATAAGGCATCATGAGTGTAGCTCCCCTGTTGTTTCTTGGAGACACAGTCTTTTAGCAGGCCTCCTGGGCCTCTGGATCTTACAATCTTTGGCCTTATCTTCCTTGAGGTTTCATGAGTCCCAGGTACAGGAGTTGTACTGTAGATGTATTAGTTAAAGTTTGGTGCCCCGTGATCAGCTGATACATGCATTTTCACCAGTTATGGATTTCTGTAACACTTTCCACTTTCTGCCAAGAGAAAGTTCCTTAGTGAGGGATGAGAGCAACACTTACCTGGGAATGAATGCAAGGGTAAGTTTTAGAATGTTTTAGGAATTATGCTGATCTAATAAAGTGTTATCTATGATCTCACTAGCCTGGATAGTTGAGAAATGACGTTGCTCTCCCAGTGGTGGGATGAAGGTCATCTGAGATGATGTTCTTAAGAGGAAGCATGACTTCATTGTCTCGGGTGGTCTGGATGTCTAGGAAGGTGTGTTTCAATGACACCTCCACTTTTGCTGAATGACCATCAGGTGTTCACTTTGCTCTTTGCCAGGCTACATGGCAACTGTAACCTACATATAAAAATTGTCCCCAGCCTTGAGGACTAGGAAATAGGACTGATCATGCTACCTAGGATGACAGTTGCCATGCAAATCATTACATGCTTCTTTGTGCATCCTGTATCTGTTCAGTGGCCATAAGATGAACAAAAACTTTGTACTCATTGACTACATCTGTTAGTTATTCTTCTTTTCTCTTGAAATTATATGTGGAATTGAAATATTATTTATTAAAAAGGTCTTTTCATTTGCAAGAATGTGGGGATATCTTAAGACCATTGTGCTAAGTGTCAGAGAAAGAAAAATGGCTACCGTGGGAACTAGCATTGACTGATTCCCATTAGTTAGGAGAAATTGTTGGGGTTGATAAACTCGATTAGCTAATATTTCTTCTCTTTCTCTTCTTTCTTTCTTTCTTTCTTTCTTTCTTTCTTTCTTTCTTTCTTTCTTTTTACTGGGGGTGGGGGACAGAGTTTCTTTGTGTAGTCCTGGCTGCTCTGGAACTCTGTAAACTAGGCTGGTCTTGAACTCACAGAGCTCTACCTATCTTTTCCTCCTGAGTGCTAGAATTAAAGGCATGCACCACCACCACACTTCAATTAGCTGATATTTCTAAGATCTATGGACTAGCTATTTGTTTCCTTGTTGTTGAAGAGAACTGAGTCAAATTACAAAAAACAGCAATGTCTGACCTCAGGCTACAGATGTGCTGGGGAAGCCCCTGTCGGTGAAATCTTAAATGCCTCACCTTTTTGTCCTTACTTTGCATCAGAATGTCTAGGCAGAGTTTTGCCTATAAAAGAACTTGGGAGAAACTCCCAAAGACCAGTGAAATTCTTTTTTTTTTCTTGTACATTCATGTTTATTAACATGTGTACTCCACAGATTAAATTTCTACAGTGAAATTTTAGTAAGAATAAATCAGAGTTTCTACTTTTAATTTTTTTTATTTTTATTTTTTAATTAATTAATTTATTTATTGAAGATTTCTGTCTCTTCCCCGCCACTGCATCTCATTTCCTTCTCCCTCCCGCAAACAAGTCCCCCTCCCTGTCAGCCCAAAGATCAATCAGGGTCCCTGCCCTGTGGGAAGTCCAAGGACCACCCACCTCCATCCAGGTCTAGTAAGGTGAGCATCCAAACTGCCCCGGCTCCCACAAAGCCAGTACATGCAGAGTTCACTAAAAAATGTGATCCTGCAGTTTGAAGGACCTCTCTGTCTCCATGTTCTGCACCACATTTGATGTCAGTCAGCCATCCTTACCATTCCCCCTAAAGCATTAAAATGACACTGAGCTGGGACATGAGCTTGAACTTGGCTCTGAGGGACCAGGACACTCGGGAGAACCCTGCTCAAGGTCCCTGCGTATTTATCCCATTTGTCAGAATGCAAGAACATTTTCTGTTCCTTGCCTCTCAAGATGGGAACACTTTGAAATTCTTTCTACCACTTCTGGACATCAACGTTTAGTCTTTAAAGGAGCTGAAGTGGTAAGAAAGCTTGGAGAACTTTCTGGAAGCATGCAGTATGAAGGAGAAGGGCCAGGATGTTAGAGTGTTAGAGGAATGCTACCCTCCTTTGAATTAGTCATCCCAATCATTCCACTGTCCTTTTTGTTTGATCCTTCCCTATTACCCCATCTTTTTTTTTCTTTTTCCTCCACAGCCCCCCACATGTCCTGGAATCAAGGGTCTTGGGGCAAGGCACCATGTCCTTGGGGTGATCAGAGCCCTATGCGGGACATCATAAGGGCGGGGGGGGGGAGGAGGGGAGGGGCGCGGATTTCAGAGGGTCCTAGTGTGGCCTGCATAACAGCACTAACGTGTGTGTGGAGCTAGGAGAAGCATTGCCGAATGAGATTCATTGTCTCTGGGGTACTGTGGTGAGGTGCTGGTCACGGATCCCCTCATGCTTTCCCACAGCTGTTGGCTTGACCCCGTGCCAGGTGGCTGGAACAACTGTGGCTGTGCAGGTGGACTGCAGAGACTGGACACAATGGCGTCCTGTCAACATTTGCAGTAGACCGGGGTCTTGTGAGGACAGAGAGAAGGCCTTCTGACTTCACTTTCATGTAGAAAAGGAAACTTTCCAGGGCTGTTGTCTTTCCTAGAATTCCTTCTTTAAAAACATCTGTTGGGAATACAGTTGGATATTAGTAATACTTTCTGGTTCAGATAAAAAAATAAAAGCCAAATACCATTTTGAGGTAGGCGTTGTCTCTAATAAGATTAATTGGATAAGACTAGTGTGAAAATAGAATCTGGGATACATGACTAAGACACTCAGTGTCTTTTTGTATTGTTTAGTTTTGATTTTTGCTCATGCCACTGCATACAGATGTGGTTGTGAAATAGTTCCCATCAGGGCCCACTGAATGTCCTCACTGGACTTTTAGGAATGTGTTCACTGAGACAGCCAAATTTGATTTCATTTGGTTTGGCTCATTGCACTGGCTGTGAATCAGAGAGTAGTCATTTAAATATCGAAGTGGGATTTATTTACAAACATCCTGCTGCAATTATTCTTTCAGAGGTCATAAAGTTTTTTTGTTTAATTTCCTCAAAAAATTTGCTTTCTAGTTTTTCCTTTTATCCATAGTTTGTGCTAGAATATGTTAAAGAGGTTTTCTAGAACAACAACAACAAAAAAATTCAAGCCCTGATCCACAAATAAATGTAATATCTTTCATGTGGTTTATCTTTCGTGTTTGGTGAGAGAGAACCGTGTATTAGGAATCAGTCTGGAGATGAGTGTATTGCTAATTCTGAAATGTTCTTAAAAGCTATAGTGATTTATTAAACTGTTCCATTATTATTGTAAGCAACAATTTAATATTTAAATGTTCTGAGTCAGTATTGTGTTCCTTCTACTTAGCTAACAATGGCAGTATTCTACAAAAAACCCAAAGACTCACGGATTAGACAGACCTGAATTTTAATGATGGTTCTACCATCTCTGGGCCAAGCAACTATGAGCAAGTTAACTCCCTGGAGTCTCAGCTTCGGACTGTGCAGCTAGAGTAACCAGACTCGTTGTTTGCGATCCTGAGATGAAGTAAACCACTGAACTCACCAAGCACAGTGGCTAATTTATGAAAAGCACATGGCCCATGGTGCTAGTCAGTCAGTCCTTGGCCACAGAGCCTGCCACATGTGAGCAAGTCAGGACCAACACAGTCTTCCAACTTTGATTCCTTTTTCTTCTTTCTTACATAGATGCTTATGACAACTCCAAGTTCATTTTCTCAACCCCATTGCTAGGTATACACAACAAAAGTTTATCACTTGAACCATTCAAACTACGCAGTTTGGTGCAGTTCGGTCCATTTATGTTGTATGAGCAGAACATTCTCCTTTCTTAAATTGAAACGGTGCCTTTTGAGTAATAACTGCCTCACTTTCTGATGAATCTTGATGGCCACTAGGCTGTCAGCACTGCGTATCTTTTAGGTACATCATGTACCCAGAGCTATTTTTAGCTTTTCGTGTCTGGCTTGTCTTACTTAGCGTTATGATTTCGCCATTCACACATATTGTAGTATATATTAGATTTTTGTTCTTTTAAAAGGCTAAATGGTAATTCTGTTGTATTTACATGCCACCTTTTGTATGTTTATTTAAGTCAGTAGACCTTGAATTGTCTCTGCTTTTTGGCTATTATGAGTAGTGTTGCTTTAAGTGTGGACATGCCCATATCTGTCTGAATTCCTGCTTTCTGTCACAGACATGTATGAATATTTGATGTTGGAGACGGAATCTAGAAAAACTGTTTCTAGTTTCATCTCTGCTGTTGGGATAAAATGATGACCCAAAGCAACTCATGGAAGGAAAGGATTTATTTTGTCTAACAGGTTCCATCACTGAGAGAAGTCAGGGCAGGAACTCAGGCGGTGATATGAAGTAGAAACCATGGAGGAATGCTGTTTGCTGACTTGCTGAGTGGCCTGTCGTTAGCTAGCTTTCTCAGGGCTCTTAACACAGGGAATGATGCTTCCCACAGTAGGCTGGGCTCTTTTTCATCAATGAACAATCCAGACAGTCCCTGATAGAGTTATCCAAGGGCTAATCTGATCTAGACAATCCCCCAACCTCTAACACCTCCACTTATTTAATATTTTCCTGAAAGAGGAATTGCCAGGTATTTCACCTGCAATTTCATTTTGATTTGACTTTAGTATTTCTCTCACAACTATGAGCTGGACAGCTGGCTGATGTCTTTCTGAACTGTCTCTTAATGTGTTTAGAATTGTTCTACACCTCCTCTTCCTACCCACCCTCTCGAGTCAGCTCCTCCCGGTTAACATCCTGGAGAAAAGCAGGAGCCTTTCACTTCTTCTTCTTCCAGCCCCAGGTATTTAGAAAGCTGATGAAATCTTTTCATCTTCTTTTGCCTCAGGTACCTTAGTACTAATGGATGGTTAGTACCTATTTTGATATGAATTTTTCTTGGGCATAATTGTGAATACTCCTAATTATTCATTTTTAAATGTCAGTCGTTCCTACATTCCCACTTTCACTTAGAAGCCTTTTGAATTCTCCCTACCCTCTTCAATCCCTTGACTGTTGTCCATTTCTTCTGTTGGTGACCCCAAGAACCTGCTATTCGGTTTTGCCTGGTTTCTTTCAATGCATTCTTTTTTTTTTTTTTTTTTTTTTTTTTGGTACTAGTGATTGATGTACGAGACTCTACAAAGATGAAACTCCACTTAATGGGCAAGGGTCAGCTTGGGATTTTCCCATCTTCTTCTGGGTGTAAGGCAGGTAATATGCCTGGTCCTCTGTAAATCATATCTAGAGATCTGACCTGTGCCCGTTACCCTCTAATGTAAGACTTTTTTAATCCCAATGTTTAATATCAGGTTTTTTTACATACCTTGCATATTTTTAAATTAAAGGGCATGACATCAGCTTGGCTATGTCAGTGCCCTGTTTTCACTTCCTTATGTACAGGTATCCTGGGTCTCATAACACCCATTGATAACACCCATTGGTCAGATAGCTGTTGAGAAGCCTACCATGATTGCCAGCAGGAACATAGATCACGTTCTTGAATAAAGAGGTTGTTAGACAAGTTTAGCCTTCTGTTAATGAAGGTTGCCGGGATAGATGAGTTCAGTCTCTCATGTGAGGGAGACTTTGATTCAAAACCCATCTTGCTTTCATTGCTCTCCTTCTGTCCCTCCCCAACTCACCCATCCTGCTTCCTCATGTTCTTACCCCCTTTCCCTTCCCTCTTCCCTCTACCCACCCTCAGTCTACCCAGGAGATCTTATCTATTTCCCTTTCCTAGGATGGTCCATGCATGTCCTTTTTGGGGTCCTTTTTATTACCTCACTTCTCTGGGACTGTGGGTTGTAGTCTGGTTATCTTTTGCTTTACATACAATATCCTCTTATGAGTGAGTACATACTGTGTTTGTCTTTCTGGGTCTGGTTACCTCACTCAGGATGATTTTTTTTTCTAGTTTCATGCATGGAACTAAGTACATTTTTAAAATAAAAGAAAAAACATCGTTAGTAACGGAGTAAAAGAGAAATGAAGAAGACACCCCAAGTCTATCCCTGTCTTCCACGTACACCCCACACATGGCACCTTCCCTCCCTTTCTCTCGCAAACACATTTGTGTTTATTTGACACCCCGAGTCTACCTACCCCTGTCTTCCACATATACCCATACCCCCAAGATACCCTAAATCTTCCCTTGTCTTCCACACCCCCCACACCTTTCTTCTCTTTCTCTCTCATACACACATACTTATGTTTATTTTAAACAACTGGCTCTGTCTTGAAAAAGAATTAGAACAGTTGATTTGATCTCTCTAGGTGTCTCTGCATGTGAAACTGTGTGATGGGGGTGTAGTGGGAGGGTCGGTGAAGAAGGTGACCTCTGGTGAGTCTGTGTGTGCGGTTTCATGGTTGGTAGTTGAGATGAGAGAGCCTGCAGACACACGAAGATGGTCACTGTCTTAGTTACTGTTCTGACGCTGTGACACCGTACCCAACAGAACTAGCTTAGCAGAGGAACGATTATTTTGTCTCACAGGTTTAAATAATCTTCATCCATTGTTGCAGGGCAGGCATGATGGCAGAAAGCCTCGATCTGAGGTGGTGGGAGTCTAAGGCAGGGTCTGTCAACTGCTGGGAGAGAGAGAGAGAGAGAGAGAGAGAGAGAGAGAGAGAGAGAGGCACAGGCAGGTTGGGTGTAGATTTCAAAGATCCACCCCATGGTAACTTGTCTTTCCCAGCCAGGCCCTACCTTCTAAACAGCAGACAAACCAGAGACTACACATTCAAAATGCTAGCTGGTGGGGAACATTCGAAATTCAAACCACAGCAGTTGTTCAACTGGTAATGCCAGTTCCAAAGGGTCTATGAGTCAATTCTGGATGGATGGATGGATGGATGGATGGATGGATGCTGGGTGCACTGACTAAAGCCCCCCAAAGGAGATGTGGTTTGAGGCTGCTGCCAAAATGTCCTGAGGAGAAGGGAGACAAAGGAAGAGTCCAGGGTATTAGATTTCTCTCAAGCTACTGTTTGCTTTAATTAGGTCCTTGTTTATCTTTCTTTGGAGTGTCTGGATATGGAACGTTGTTTATTTTCATAACTAACAAATGTAGGCTTTCAGAGCGATAATAATAAAAAGAAAACAGCTGCTGTGAGAGAAGGAAAAATCAAGAGAAAGAAATCCTAGAGAAGCTGAAGGAAAAGTCCTCGTGTCGCAAAGCCCCGTGTTTCTTGGGGACCAGGTTTGCATTGCATGTAGGTCTCATCTGCATCCTCTCCCTACACTTCCCACTGCCCGAGCTCTATATTCCTCTGAAGGATTTTTATTTAATTTTTTTTTCTGTGTGATGATGATGGGACCCAAGTTTTTGTATGTGCTAGGCAAGTGCTCAACCACGGAGGGACATCCCCAAGGCCTCACTTTTTATTTTTGGTGAGAAAGAAAACAGTGTTTAGTGTTGCAACTCTCCACCTGAATAGTACAGTTTAGATGTATTGTTTTACAATCCTTCCAGTCCTATCATAGGGTCACTGCTTCTTGTCTCTGCAGTTAAATTACTGTAGCTTTCACTCATATAATTGAGCTGCTTCTCAAAAACTGATTCTAGTTCAGTATAATTTTCTCATAAATCCTTTTTTTTTTTTACAAGATTAAAGAGGGTTTCTAAAGGAGTTGGGGAAATACTTGCTTTGACATCAGGCAGTTACAGAGTTATATCAAGTGGGGCAGGGGAGACAGCCTTGTGGCTTTTTAATCTAATATTAATTGAAAACTTAAAAATCTTCATGCCTAGTGTTTGCCTAGGGAAGGTAAGCTTTGCTGAAGATAGCAAACATGTACTGCTTATTAAAATATTTTGCTAGTCAGCTTATTGATCGGACATTAGCTTATTTTGAGCGCTGTCATAGAATCCTGCATTGTGATCATACTACTGGGCCTCTGCCCTCATTCTTGTTAAGGGATGGAGTCCATTGCACAGATCCGGTGCGCTTTACATATTAGACATGTTCGTTCAAGAATTCCACCTGGTTTCAGGGAGATAGACATCTGCAGTGGGTAGCCAATCCAAATAGAGAGGCAGCCAGTTGGTTTCTGATTCACTTCACTCCTCCCCTCATCTTCTGGCTTGCAAAATACCTGGCTATCATAGAGAAAGTGAGTCAACGCAGTATTTGGTTTAAGTAGCTATTAAATATTTCTTCTGTGGCTTAATAATGTGTATTTATTTTTTTTGAACTAAAATATATCGTTGTAGTCTTTGTAAACACCAGAGGAGGTAGAACACAAAAAATTGCCTTAGGGCGTTAGAATGATGAACCATTTGCTTATAGTCTGATGACTCTTTGTCCAGATCAACTTTGTTCCCCATTCTATGCCTTCCTCAATCTCTCCCTGTTAATAAAGGCAATGTGCTCAGGCACAGTGGTACATGCCTAGAATCCAGGCAGATCTTTGTGAATACAAGGCCAGGCTAAACTACATAGTGATACTCCTTTTTTTTTTTTAAATCATTGTGTCTGTATTTTTTGACTCAGTGTGAAGTCTTTTGCCAGAGTTGCAAATTTATAGCCCTGCTTACTGTCTTCACTGGTCTCTCATAATGCAACAGAAGAATGAAGATGTTAGTTGGTCTGAGGCCTATTTACACAACAGCTTTCATAAACTATATCTGAAGATGGAGTCTTATATTTCTTTTCAAATCCCCACCCCATCTTGTTCTAGTTGGGTCTGACTCTCATGTTGCCAAAGAGGCAAAAGAGCCTGTGTTCAAATATTTCAGTAGCTTGCACCTTGCCCTTAGTGAACAGGGGACTGGACTAGAGGCCTGTTTGATGTCTCTAAATTAGTATGTGCACTATATTTTGTTTTGAGAATGTAACACATGTCATTCCCTTAGTCCTTAGTCTAAATTCAAGACTTTCCCCTACATAATGTTTGGCATTGTGTGTGGAATTCCCACGGGAGCAATTAGTGAGAGGTAGCTTAGTGTAAAACCAACAGCTTGTGTTGAGTCACTCAAGAGAGAGAAGGAAAGGCGACCCCAGCGTGGACATTTCTGAGGAGTCCAACTGGGTCAAAAGGGCATTGATAAAACGTGGAAGTTAACATGAAGGGATGGGCTTGCATATGCCCAGGCCAATGAGAAGCATCTGATGGAGAGAACCAATAGTCAAGAAAGGAAAGAAAGGGGCTTCCTAATTGGATGACTTGATCAATCTGAGCATTGTCATTATCCCTTGACTTACACTGACTCATTTCTAAAGTCTTAGAAAAAGGCCTCAACAATTACGTAATTATTATATATGTATATCATTATCTTTTCTAGCTTAGACAGGAGGGAATGGCCAGCATCTTACTCAGCATCCCCTAGCTAGCACTTGACAGATGAACTCCGACCCAGCCTACTACTCTCAGCTGAATTTAGATATTCTGCAATTCATCTGAATATCTAATGAGTTAATGATTCCTCGTTTTCTCTTTGAATTTCTGAAAAGTTTGACTTATGACCATTCTTCTAACATTATTTAGTAAGTGGCCTGAGAGATCCCACTAAAACCCAGACCAAAACCAACCCCAAACCAAAACAAAGCTTATAGAGAGAAACCCTGGCCTTGTGAATATATGTTGCTTAGGATATTTTCCTGCAGCCCAAACAAAACCCACATCATATTGTCCAACACAGGTCGTGTGGAGGGGAGGAGATCTGCCCAGATGACTCCTATAGCAATCATCTGAGGCATAGATTAAGGATAAACAGAGCTTTTGTTTGCATGTAGGACAGAGAAGAAGGAAAGTTGGGTAGCAGCTCACCAAGGCCAAGCCATGGCTATGAAACACACCTCTTCCAGAAGTTTCCATGTAGATTCTGACCTGCTAGGTTTCCTGAAATGATACTCATTTGGTCTTCCTGCTTTCACTAGGACATAATGACTACATGTGTCCAGCTACAAACCAGTGCACCATCGACAAGAACAGGAGGAAGAGCTGCCAGGCCTGCCGGCTGCGCAAGTGTTACGAAGTGGGCATGATGAAAGGCGGTAAGTGCATGCACCTGAGGTGCTGATGCAGGGGGCTGGCTGCTGTAACCTCAGAGCTGACGCTTTCCCATTTTAGAACCTTTTCTCTCTTTTTCTTGGGTTTGGAACAAAGGTTTTCAGGATGCGTAGTATTTGTTTTTAACTGGAAGCAACTAGAACCAAGAATTCTACCATACCACCTTGTGTTTTATATTTTCAAGGTAAACATTGCGTTGGAAATCAAAGGTGTGTGGGAGGTACTAGGTGAAGGAGGGCTCCTCCGTGACTCACTCTGGGAAGGTGTTGATGTTTCCGTTGATATAGCTAATGCCAGAAAATGTTATTAGGAGATGAACTTTCCTCAATGGAGATTCCCCTATGGGAGAGCTAGACAGCTGCTGAGTCTGCTTCTATTGTTTTATGTCACTTAGGAAATCTGCATTTCAATCAAAACGCATTAGAGGAGCTGAGTCAGCAGCCTCCACAGCCTCTGTGTCTGGCCTGATGCTAGGGTGGTTCCAGCAGTGTGACATTGCTTTATCTTGTGGCTGCTGGTGCGTGGGTGCACGCGTACATCCCCTCCTGGCTCCTCACGCGTTCAGTCTCCCAGCTTTCTTGCGTGGGACTCTGAAGTCCAGTCTTCTTTGGGAGATTATTAGATAATTCAACATGTGGTTATCTGAGAGATTCCTTGGAGTTCTTGAGTCGGGAATCTTACCGAGGGATCATCGATTCTAATCTTGGGTTGCCTTCTCTGTAGTGACAGGGACCCAACAGGTATTGCAAGATGGAAGTCGAGTCCCAGATGCACTCAGATGTCTCCACAGTGACACAGGGAGAAAGAAGCCATGCGGGTTATCCTGGGGAAAGGCTTCTAGGAGCAGATGTGATAACAGAACAGGGCAGGTACACATGGGCAAGTCAGAAGACAACTCCACATGTTTTTTTTTTTCAGGTACCATCTACTTGTCTGACAGGGTCTCTCACTGACCTGGAACTGCTCAAGCAGGTTACACTAGCTGACCACTAAACCCAGACCTCTGCCTCTCTCCATTTCACCATTGCTGGACGTATCATTAATACTTACTTTATCTCACTGACTGGTGCATGCTTTTAATCCCAATACCCAGGAGGCAGAGGCAGGTAGATCTCTGTGAGTTCTAGGCCAGCCTGGTCTACAAAGTGAGCTCCAGGAAACCCTGTATCAGAAAACCAAAAAGGTACTTTGTCTCATTGCTGTGATAAAAATACCTACCAAAAGCAACTTAAAGGAGAAGTGGTTCAGTTTTTGCCTCACTGCTTGAGACTAGAGTCTGCCATGGCTTGGAAGTCATGGCATCATACGCTTGAGGTGGCCGGTCACAACGCAGCCACAGACAGGAGACAGAAAATGATGAATGTCCCAATCAGCTCATTTATTTTCTTTTTATGGCATCTATGATCTTAGCCCATGGTATAGTGTTACCCCACAGTTATGGTGAGTCTCTCCATCTCCGTTAACCCAGGGAGAAACTCCCTTACAGAGACACACGAAGATTTGTCTCCTTGATCAGTCTAGACCTGTCAGAATGGGATCACAAGCACTCGTGTCCTTACCCAGCTTTTCTCATGTGTGTCCTGTAGATCAAACTCCTGTCCTAAGACTTATCAGAGAAGCTCTTTGCCAACTGAGCTATCTCCCCAATGCAGAGGAAACTCAGGTTTTAACTGATTAATACCAGGGCAAAGAGGGAAGAGGGGGAAACCCAAGAGTAGCAGTCAGGGTGAGGGCACGCTTGACTACCACAGCTTACTATGGAGGACACCTTCGTTCCCTGGTCAGAATGAGACTTGGAACGTGACATTTAGAATTGTCTCCTAGCAGAGAGTTGAAATGTTGAATTTGTGCTTTGTGTGAAATATGACTACATGTCTTAAATGCTTGAAAAAGCAGCTGGAATTCAGAGGTAATTAATTCTAAGAACTGAACAGTCACATTCAGAAGATGACACCTTGAATCACAAATGGATTCAATATTTAGGAATTCATCTTTCTTTGTACCATTAGAAAATTAGTCAGGCTTAATTAAACTCACCAAAAGCTTCCTACGGTAGCTTGATAAGTGACAGGAACGTAACAGCTTCATGGAGATTGTTTCAGGGAGTAACAGCAGAGGTCGAGTTTCTCCTGCATGAACTGCAGGCAGTTTGAGCCAGGGATTCCTTCTCTCTGAAGAGTGAAAGGATCACCCCGAATATGTCCAGAGCATTTTGAAAAATGTGATGGCCCTCATACTTTGACGCCCTTCCTAAAAACAATTCTTTTTTAAAAATCCTAATCGTTATGCAGAGAGAGCCATTTTGGCTGCATAAATCTAAACGATGCTCCCTCATTTTCTGTCTAACAGAAATTCCGGATGACAATGACGTAGTGGGATGCTTCTGTTTTCGAATAGAAATGCAGATTTGCCTGTGTTGGGCCAGTCTGTGCTGTAATGGAGACTGCTGGTTTGTTTCCTGGCCACCCAGACCCGAATAATCACACAGAAACTGTATTAATCGCAACACCGTTTGGCCAGTGACTCTAGTGTATTTCTAGCTAGCTATTATGTCCTAAATGAACCTATTTCTATTAATCTGTGTATCATCATGAGGCTGTGGCTCACTGAATAAGGTTCTGGGCATATTTCTCCTTCGGCAGCTACATGGTGTTGCCTTGACTCAGCCTACTTTCTCTCTCTTTATCTTTG
The DNA here is from genome assembly GCF_014885135.2 of Alexandromys fortis. Classification (NCBI taxonomy): domain Eukaryota; kingdom Metazoa; phylum Chordata; class Mammalia; order Rodentia; family Cricetidae; genus Alexandromys; species Alexandromys fortis. The sequence goes on from NW_026067907.1 coordinate 1,372,049, forward strand.
TTCAGATTTCCCACCCAACTTTATTCTGCTAAGCCATTGGCCAAAACAGCCTTATTCATCAACCAGTAAGAGCAACACATAAAGAGGACAGCCCACATCACTATGTCAGCGCATACTTGGTTTTTCCTTTTTTAAGATTTATTTATTTATTATGTATACAACATTCTGCCTCCATGTATGCCTGTGTGCCTGAAGAGGACTCCAGATCTCATTATAGATGGCTGTGAGCTACCATGTGGTTTCTGGGACTTGAACTCAAAACCTCTAGAAGGGCAGCCAGTGTTCTTGACCTCTGAGCCGTCTCTCCAGTCCCATTAGCACATATTTGTACACATGCATTTGTGACTGAAAAAATGTATGTCTGTATTAGTGTTCTAGGGCTACTGTAACAAAATGCTACACATTGGATATTTTAAATGACAAAAATTAGCCTTCTCACATTACTGGAAGCTGAAAGTCTGAGGTTCACATGCTAGAGAATTTGGTTTCTGGTATAGATTTCTCTTCCGGCTTGAGGTATCTTCGTATAACATTTCTTCTGAATATATGTTCATCTTTCCACTTTTTAGAAGGATACCAGTTCTATTGAGTTAAGGGCCTACCCCTCTAATTTCATTTAATCTTTTTTAAAACAAATTTTTATTGTTATTTTATTTTATGTGTGTGGGTACTTTGCATGAATGTATGTCTGTGCACTGCTTGCTTGACTGATATCCTTGAAACTCAGAAAAAGACTTCCGATCACCTGGAATTGGAGTTACAGATAGTTGTGAGCCTCCATGTCATAGAACCTGGGTCCTCCGAAAGGGTAGTCGGTTCTCTTAACCTCTGAGTTATTATCTCTCTAATATTGACTTCATTTAATCTTAATTATCTCCATAAAGGAGCTGTTCCAAATATCACTTTGGATGCTGGAATTTCGATACACGAGTTTTCCTTCTGGGGTTAAAATTCCCTACTTCTAGCGAGCTGCAAGAGAGCACCACAGATCAGATGGCTTACTGAGAAATGAGCCTCGTCCTGTACTAGAGGCTGGAAGCCTGTAGTCTGTCTAGCAGCTCTGGTTTCTCCTGGTGCCTCTCTCCTTGGCTTGCAGCATGCCACTCCCCCCTGGCCTCACATGACCTTTCCTCTGCCCACACTCTCTTCCTCTTGTTGTAAGGACACCAGTTATTCCAGATTAGGGACGTAACCTTATGAGCTTGTTTAACCACTCTTCAAATGCCCTGTTTTCCATGACAGATACATTCTGCAGTTCTCGAGGTTGGGGCTTCAAAATACAAATTCTGCAGGCATACGATTCAATATTTAGCAGTGTCTTTTTAGGGTCCCCAGTCAACTACTCAGGGTCTGTCTATACACACTGAGAATGTGTCTTCCTGACTGTTGCTATTCATATACATACCCTTTGAGATTGTTTTATCATGAAAATATAGCCTGTGACAACATCTCATGCTAATGACCCTTATAAAGTATCGTTTTGTAAAGCAATATGATTTATTGTACATGGGTACCACACATGACCTCACGACACCATATGTATCAACCGCTCTTAGGATAAAGACTTAATTTACAACAGGAAGTACCACTATAGCTAACTACAAAATTTGTAGTTGTAAAGATGCCTATGATAAACCTTGGCAACATTATCCAAGAGGTTCATAACCATCCAGTTTCTTAACCAGGCTAGATACCAACTGGGATATTGAATATACATACATAGCAAGAAAGTGATTGGAGTCTAGAATAGGACTTGATTCTCTTACTGAAGACCTCTTCTACAGATCTAAGAGTGCATGATTTGGCTACCTGAGAAGATGACTTTCATTTGTTAAAATGCCTGCTGTTCCAGGTGTCCCACCATGATTAGATTTGTTCTGAGAACTGTGGTTCCAGAAGATGCAACATTTAAGATGTGCAGTTGAAATGCCTTTCCACCTGAGTGCATGTCTAGCTCTCTCTGCTTTGGTTTTTCTTCCTTTTTTGTCACTTAAAGTCTATGGTTTAGGAATGTCTAGTAACATCTATTGTTTAGGAAGCTCTTCCCTGTTGCCCCAGGCTGGGTTAGATTCCAGTGTTCTCACTTGCACAGCATAGCTCTTCCGGGTGATCCACTCACTATTATTAGAACTTCCCAGTGGCTGTACTGCTAGATAGTTAACAAATTCCAAGCTGGCTCTTTGGAGTTCTTTCTTTGCCCTCTTTAGCCCTAAAACAAGCCTCAGAGCAGAGGTTTAAGAAATTTTTAAAGAATGGACTCAGTCTGTTTAAATAATTATGTGTGTAGGACTTCTTACAAGGCATTGTGGGTAAAGAGACAATGAATACGGCCCTAGCCTCTTGCAGCCTTGTTCTCACAATGCAAAGAGAACATCTGCATGTAATAAAATCCAGAAGGCACGTCGAGGCTCGATTGTGTTGGAGGATGGATGTGTAAATTACAAAATATCAGGATGCGAGTCAGAGCATCTGATAGTTGCTCCTGGATTTTATCCAACCCGGCAGATCACGCAGGCCATTTGATTTCCAGGTATCTACTATTTCTTGTGTGTTTGACAATCTTGGTTAATGAAAAGGGAAAGGCTTCAGATGTGAAGCCCTGGTTTAAAGACTGACTCCTCCTCAGACTTGGTAGGCAGCTCTGCTGGGGTCACTTTTAGAAGCCATGCTGTCCTCAACTGTAAGATGAGATAAACAATTTCTACTCCACCGGTTTGTCTTGAGGACCACAAATCACAACATATAAAAATACTTTACAGATCCAAAGTTCTACACAAGGTGAGTGATTGCATCGCCTCCTAAGAACTTTATCATCAACTTGCGCCTTTAAAATTGTTTTCACTGGAAGCAAATATTAACAGGTATACGTGTCTACTAGGTTAGTGTATCCAATTCCTTTGGAGGGCCAAAATCTGGCATAGATGCATATGCCTTAAAAAGGCCTTTTGATGTCTATGTTGTGTATAGGTGCATGATAAATGAGCTTTGTGGTTTATCCTTTAATTTTGCCAAAGATTTACAGAGACTTGTCACAATAGACCCAAAGGCGTGTAGATGCCAGCATCCTCATTTTGCGGATGAGGAAATTGCCTCATGTTAACAGGCAAGCAGAGTTTACTCACTAAGTATACCAGTTAGGTTTCATGGAATTTTGCACTGAGATTTGAGATAGTAGAAGCAGTGAGCTAATCTGTAAATATTTTGATAACAGCATTCTCACCCAAAATTCAAGAGTGTTCTAAAGTGATATATTGTTTAAGGGTTACTCTGTTTTATTCATGCGGTGAGAGCATGAGCTCTTATTAGAGTTGCCAAGCAATTGCTCTACAATGTTTATTATAATGTTTTCATATCTGTAGTATTCTGGGTAATAAGAGATTAAATATGATCAAAACCCCCCACTATGTTAAAGAGGCAAGAAAAGTGTTTTTAAAAACGCTTAATTTTTATTTATGGAATACATCATCATTATGACCTAAGTCTGCTCTTTTTGTTTCTTTTAAAACATGTTTCTTATTGTTGGGCTTTTAATATATACAGTGAAACATGATCATATTGTACTCCCCTCCAAGCTCCTTATCCCCAGTGTGGCCTCAAGTTCATGGCTTTTTTGTTTGTTTGGTTTTGAAAACCCACTCAGTACAGTTAATTTTGGCCATATATAAACAGGTGTGGGGCATTGAAACCTATCAGTGGTCACATCCCTAAAGAAAAAGAAAATAATAATTCTCCCTCTTCAGCTATCAAATGCCAGGAGCTTCTTAGTGAGGGTGGAGCTTGGAGATCATCTTCCCCATCTTGGTCAGCTTGACCGTGTGTAGGTGCAGGTAGCATGAACTCAGGTAGTTGAGTAAATGATCACAATAGCCCTGTCCGGAAGAGAGCATTCCTCAGCACTCCTCCCATCTGGCCCTTATGTTCTTTCTACCTTCTTTTTTGTTTATGAATTATTTGTTTCATTTGATCAGTGTGTCTGTTTGTATAATTACCATGCTTTTGTGATCATAGTTTACCCTTGATGTATAATTTAAAATCATTGTGTTGCTCTAGCTTTGTTCTGTTTGCTCAAGATTGCTTTGGATATTTAGGACTTTTTGTTTGCACCTGACTTTTAGGATTATTGTATTCTTTTAAGCAATGTTCTTGACATTTTGATACAAATTACATTGAATCTGTAAATCAGTTCAGCTACTCTGGACATTTTTAACAATGGATTTTTTTTAAATCCATGAACATTGGCTATCTTTCAATTTGCCAGGGTCTTCCTCAGTTTGTTTAATTGATACTTAGTTTTCAGTACATGGCTCTTTCACTTCTTGGGTAAACACATTATCTTTTATAGCTATCCTACCTAGATGGAGTTGTTTTCTTGGATACCCCAATGTTATTGCCTAGAGACAAGACTGAATCTTTGTAGACAGGCTCTCACTATGCAGATGAGGTTGGCCTGAAATTCATCAGCAGCACAATATAGTGGATTTTTGATCATATTTCCTCAGTCTCCCAAGTGCTGTGTTCACCAATCCATGTCAATGCACCCAACTTACAATTGGATTTTTGGGCTGTGGTATGATAATTTTGCATGCTAAGACCACACTCAATTTGTTTCTTCTTTCTAACATTTTTTGATATAATATTTAGTGTTTTCTGTCTATAAAACAATGCAAAGTATAAATAAAGGTAATATTACTTTTTGTGCTTTTATTTATTCATTATTTTACTTAGTTGCTCTGGTTATGTTTTCCAGCACTATGGTGAATAAAAGCAACAAGAATCGATATCTTTGCTTTGTTCCCAGTCTTATATAAGGAACATTCAACTTTCCACTACTGATTTTATTTGTTGTGGTATATGATGTGTTCTGAGATACATTCCTTCACTATTAAATCTTTTGAGAGTTTTGTTTTTAATCAGAAAAGGAAACTAAACTCGGTTAAGGGCAGTTTTTGTATCTAGTGAAATGATTTTGTGTTATTTTCCCTGCCACAGTAGTGTGTCACATTTATAGGTTTTTAGGAGTTTGAGGATTAGTCTCTGTTCTTTAATTATTTGAAGAGTTGGTAGCAAGCACCTTCAGTCCTGAGCTCACATTTGATGGGGACCTTTCCCTACCGAGTCACTCTGTTTACTCATCACTGACTCATCTTTCATGATTCAGTCTTGATGATTACATGTGTCCAGGAATTTGTCAACTTCTTCTCATTAGTCAGGTTTATTGGTATGTTCTTATCAACTGTCTCCTTTGTACTGGTATGTATTCTTCATAATTTTCTATCTTCTATATAAAAATTTTATTTTGGGGGGCTCTCCTGTCCTTTATCTAGCTAGTATTGTCTATCTTAAAAATCAACTCTTAATTCTATTGATTTTTTGACTTTTTGTTAGTCTCTACTTCATTACTTTTGCTCTAGTCTCTATTGTCTCACTGTTTCTACTAATCTGGGGTTTCATTCTTTATTATTTAACTTCCTAAAGTGTAATGTTAGGCTGTTTCAGAACTAACTTACTTACTTTCCTTTTTCTTTCCACCTTTCCCTCCCACTCTCTCTGTCCCTCCCATCCATCCTTCTTTCTTTCTCTTTTGTTTTTAGTTTTGATAGACGTTTATTTGTTTTTTTTTAAATTTAATTTATTTATTTTTAAAATAATCTTTTCTCATATTACATACCAATCCCAGGTCCCATTCCCCCCTTTCTCCCCACCTTCTCCCACCCCAACCACTCCTCAGAGAGGGGAAGGCTTCCCATGGGGAATCAACCAAGTCTGGCACATCATTTTGAGGCAGGACCAAGGTCCACCCCCTATATCTAGGCTGAACAAGGTATCCCTCCAAAGGGAATGCGCCCCAAAGTCAGTTCAAGCACTAGGGACAAATCCTGGTCCCACTCCCAGTGTCCCCACAGACTGCCCAAGCCACATGTGTCACCCACATTCAGAGCATCTAGTTTGGTTTTATTCAGGTGCCCCCACTGTAAGTCTAGAGTCGGTGAGTTCCCCTTACCTCAGGTCAGCTGTTTCTGTGGGTATCCCCATGATGATCTTGACCCCTTTGCTCATATTATCACTCCTCCCTCTCTTTGACTGGCCAAGTGCTTAGCAATACAGACCTTTATTGTTGCTATAAATATATCTCAGAATTGCTTTTTCTTTGTACCCCATAACTTTTGGCATAATGTATTTCCTTTTTTTGTCTAATGACTCCCTCCCTTTTTAAAATTCTGACTCATTAAATATTTAGGAGCGCTTAATTTTTATGTTTTTGTTAATTTTCCAAAATCCATACTGTCATTGATTATTATCTTTATGTTACTGAGGTTGGAAAGGTAATAGGTATAACTTCACTTTCGCTAAATTTGTTGAAACGTGTTTTGTGGTCTAGCATGTCCCTCCTGTGTCACTGCTGTTGAAAAGACATTACGTATTTGTCTCGCTGGTATGCTTTTGCTAGGATGTGGCTCAAGCTTGAGCTTGCTTTATTGATTTTTCTGTCTGATATCTATCTTCGTTGCTCAAAGTTGGATGTTAAAGTTTCTTTTGCACTATAGCTGTGCTTTTTTTCGCACCAATGGGTGGTTGTTATGTATTTGAGTTCTTGGTTTTTGGTTGTATATTTATTTACAAATATTACGTTATCTTGACGAATTGACCATTTGGTCATAATAAATAAGGTTCTTTTCCATTTTTGACTTAAAGTTCCATCTTATTTGAGGTAACTGCCCTTACTTTCTTGTGGCTTGAGTTTTCATACAAGGTCTAGCCCTACTTTGTCATTCTATCTCTGCGTCTTCTAGGTGCAGGGAATCTCTTGCAGGCAGCATATAGTTGAGTATTTGGTTTTTGTTGTTAATTGTGCTGTTACTGAGAAAATTACTATTCCCAGGTCGTTTCATCTGAGAATTTTATTCATTTGCATTCTGAGAAGTAGAACTTACTAATGTTATTTTGCTGATTGTTTTTTGTTGATCCATTGTTACTTTTGCTTCTTTTGCTGTCTTCTTTTGTGATTAGATGATATTTCTCTGAAATAATATGCTGTAAATCTTTACTTTTTTGTCTTCTGATACCCATCATAGGACTTTTGCTTTGTGATTACCATAAAGCATATGAAAAACTCTTGTAACTATAATCAACTTTTCTAAACACTGATGAAATTTTTTCCACTTATTTGATTTTCTTGTTTAGAGATTATTTTGATTTTAAAGAAGGAATAAAGGCTCTCATTTAACTTTCAAGAATTTCCAGATATTGTTCCCTTCTCTAATTTTATTTTTACTTATGTTAATGCATGTGTTCCTGTGTATATGTATGACACATGTGTTGTGTGGGTGGTCAGAGGTCATTTGGTTCCACGAAGCTGGAGTGTTAGACAGTTGTGAACTATCTGATGTAGGTCAAACTTGAGTCCTCTGGGAGAGCAGTAAGTGCTTTTAACTCCTGAGACATCTTTCTAGCCCCTTGAGCAAACAGCTGTATCTTACCTTCTACATTAAAAGATATGTTTGTAGTTAGTCAAGGCTGAGTACGATTCTCTGGAAAGTACTCTTTTGTCCTTGTTTGTATCTTCACTTTGTAAAATTAAGTGATGTCTTGTAGAATATAATTACTTTTTCTGTGAGTAGACTAATAAATGCCCATGTTTGGGAGCAGTAATACGAATGAATTGCTACTTTTGAACTCTATAAACTGAAGACCCCAGGAAGTTCCTTACTCTTCCTCTCTGTTTGAACTGCTGTCCCTAGGATAATGAATTGGCTTTAGAGTGGGAAAGAACTTAAGGACAATCTAGTTCACTTCATTGTTCGTCAGCCCATTGTTCTCCTCCAGGTCACACAGCTAGTTAGCTGCTCAGCAAGAAGCCAGGTTGACCCATTCGTGGATCAATGATTGTTTCTTCATTGTACTGAATGGCTTAGCTGACCTGCTCATGACACAGGTCATCATCAAAGATAGATGCACGCATAATAAGATATTAATAGTCACAAACTGAAATTGTGTCTTACAATTACTGTGGATACAGGATACCACTTCTGCAGCAAAAGCATCGGTTACTGAATTTGGCTTAGTTGAACAGAAGCAGTACTGTGTAGGTATATAGAAATTACGGTAGGCATTTTAAAAGTATTTAATAGTAATATGATTGAAAAGGAACTTTTACTCCTCGGGGTCAAAGGTCATCTTTTTGAATAGGGGTCCCAACTAATGGTCGGTATGTACCCAGCTCTTCACTTATTGCCTACAACCCTTTGGAATATTACTTCATTGTAAATTTGATGTGGTTTGTCTGTCTCCCAAGGCTCATGTGTTCGTGGATGGGCTTTCTGTGTGGAAACCAGAAGTGGAGCCTAGTAGGGAATGATGAAGTCCTAGAGAAAACTGCCCTCTGAAGGAATTAAACATGGCTTTTGGGAGCCTCCAGTTATTATTAATTTTTCCTAAAAAGAGAAAAAATTGTCCCTCCCTGCTCTCTGGCTTCCTGTCTTGCATTATGGTTCCTCTTGTACATTCTTATGACAGGTGGCTCTCCTCCAGGAGGCTATGGCCAGAGGCTAGCCAATAGGAATGTGTCTCTGACTTAAGACTTCCAGCTTCCAAAACTGTGGACTAAATACACTGATTTTTATGATCCCAAGACTTAAGTATTTTCTTATTACAATGAAAAATGAAATTAATGCCCAGTATTTTCTTGTTAAAAAAAAGAAGGGCACAGGGCTTAGTAGTCTCTAAAGTATCTCTCAAATCTTAAATTTTATTTTTTTTGTCAGGCAATGGTGGCACACACCTTTAATCCTAGCATCCAGGAGGCAGAGGCAGACAGATCTCTGAGTCTGAGGCTATTCTGGTCTATAGAGCAAGTTCCAGGACAACCAAGGCTACACAAAAAAAACTCTGCCTAGAAAAAAAATCAAAATAAAAATTTTAAATATTTTTATGATTTAAGTTAATATAGAAGCAATATAAAGATGATGATGTGAAGATAAAGGATATCTATCTATCTATCTATCTATCTATCTATCTATCTATCATCTATCTATCATCTATCTATCTATCTATCTATCTATCTATCTATCTATCTATCTATCTATCATCTACCTATCTATCATCTATATATCTATCATCTATCTATCTATCTATCTATCTATCTATCCATCTATCATCTATCTATTTCTATATAAATCTAAGAGCACATTCAGCAATAATCATGCTTATATTTCCAGCTAAACTTAGCATCACTGGCAACTGGAAACACTTGCTGAAATGGATGCTGTTGTTCTCTCGATCAGTGTTCATGGGGTGTGGACATTTTCTGAGTAAGACTGACATGCAGATGATTCTGGTGCTATCCTCACTCCAGTCAGAGTACTGTGAACAGATGGCCATGAAACTGCCACAAATTATTTCCTCGCACTAAAAGTAAAAATTTCTAGGGGAAAGTTTGTTTGGCAAGACTTTGATAAGTTGTTTTCTACAAGACATGCGGTAGATTGCGACTAAAACTGAGCCTCAAGATCCAGTGGAACTTTCTAGTTTCTGCCTTCTGGAAAGAGGAAAAAGTGTCAAATATAGGGATTATCAAGAGGGTGCTGAATAACTACCATACAAACCAGTCCGAACACTTAAGGACCAGTTTATTAGAAACCACAGAAAACATGAGACAAGACATGCAGAGGGGATGATCGATGAGGTCTGTGGTGGTGGAACCTGGATGCAACAACCATTGGTTTGGCTTATACTGAGTGAGTGAGGAGAATACAGAATTGCATTTACTTTGTTTTATACATTTAAAAACACGATTCCTCAGACTAATAATTATTCCATTTATTTCACATTTAAATGTTGACAGTTTTCCTTAGATTATTTTGGTATAGGGTAGGGATTGAACCCACGGTTTCACATACGTGAAACAAGGGCTCAACCAGGGAGCTACATCTCAGCGTTTATTAGGGAAATTTGCTGTGCCTAGTCTAGCTTTCCATTCTAAAGCCATTCACCGATGAGTCCAGTGAGCATCTGGGTGTGAAAGTGTTGCAGAAACAAAGGAATTGGAAATGTGATCAAACTGTGAAGTTTAGACAATCAAATGGTGGGAAGAGGTGGATAAAAAGATGGCCCTCATTTCAACTCACCTAGGATCAGAATTTTCTGGTGTCCCAATTCACTTCCTGGTATTGATTATGCTCCCAGGGACCAAGTGAGTTGCCCCTGGCTGGCCTTTATCCTTTGTGGTTTCATCTTCTCCCTAATATTCTTGGTGACAGATTGCTCTTGTCGGTGTAAGCTCTAGCCTTCTGGGCTTGTTTCATTTTCTTTGTAGACTCAAGTCTTGCAGAAAATATATCTGTGCAGAAATACCAATGCCATGTAAAGGCACACGGAGGGTCCTCAGGAGCTGTGTTTTGATACTTACAGATAAATATGTGGATATCCAGCAGTAATATTTGTGCAAGGTATTGAACTTTATCCTAAACATGGATTGACATTTGAACATCTTTGAACATGACATTAATGTCTTCAGATCTCACTTTCATTACTTGTCAAATACAAACAACAATATGATAATGGTGGCTGGTTCAGTGAGGTCATGTAAGGGAACGTATAGCTCACAGTAAGCTATAAGTTGCTTACAGTAATGTGAAATACTCTTAAATTTTATATTTTGTATTGAATCTAATCTCCAAATAAAATGCAATTCCTAAATAGCATAATCCTAATTAAGTAAATATTATTACGCAATTAGTCTGTACTCTGAGTTGGGAATCGATGAGATAAAAGTAGGCAGATTTTCCTTAAGTATCTATAGTTTAGTTCCTCCACCTTCGGGCTTCATTGTTTTCTACTTTCTGAATCCCACCTAATTTTTCCTTTCACATTCTCTCCCCCACTTTCCTAATAGAGCCTTTACTGTAGTGCGCAGATCTGATTATCAGCTACAGAATATGTTTTCCTGTTTCATACAGAGCTTCAACCTGATGTTAGTTACTGCACTTTACTTATTAGGAATACACTTACTTGTTTCTTGATTCCCATCCCTGAACTGGCGTAGGATCCCTAGAAATTACACTCTTCTCCTTCTGAGTCACTGGAGTCCTTTTATCATATGCTTGATCTGTGGGTGGTGTACACTGTCGGATCCCATGTGCTAACACAAGTACTGAGCTTCATGTCCTGCCATTTGAGCACTGTGAGATGCATGGCTGTGGGAGCATCCTGTGAGAGCAGCTCCCGCCCTGGTGTTCAGGTGCTAGGCTCCTCCCCTAGCTTGACCTCACTTGCCCTCTGTCCTCCACTGCACCTCCATCCCTAATCTGCGGCATGCATTCACACGACTAATCATTTTCTTTCACTACTCCAACTTAATTGTGGATAGACTTTGCTCTCATCCAGTGGGAGGTGTGCCATCCTCTCTGCTCTGACCTGCCCCTACTGTGGAGAGCCGAGCATCTCTTCATGGGCCTCTGGGTTCTTCATGCTCTCCCACGAGTTGCCTCTTGGTTTCACCCTCCGAATAACTTCATTGACTGAACGGCACCTTGAGTGGGATACAAACATCGCTTTCTACACACCACATCACGAGGCCAAGCTAACAGCTTGGTGTTCAAAAGTATGTTTATTTATAAGAGAATATTTATATATCCTATAAATACAAGCAGAATTTTTTTTTCCAGAGGCAACTCATTGCTGTATTCATAACACTGTAACAGTGGTGTTTGTTGGTGGTGGTGAATGTCACCGATAAAGAAAAAGCGTGGGGGAGGGCTGATTTACCGCAATCTGTAGCTAAAGAACAGGGGATCATTTTGTTGATAACAGAAATATGGCCAAAGGTGGCTTCCTCTCTCCCCTCCCCCCTTTGTCCCTTCCCATTCCCCCTTCTCTTTTCTCCTCTCCCCTGCTCACCCTCATTCCCCTTCTTTTCCCACCCTTCCCCTACAATCCCAGCACTGGGGGTGTTTACACAGGATAAATTCTGAGGTTTGCTGGCTAGCCATTGTAGCTGAATTCCTGAACTTTAGCTTCAGCAAGAGACTCTATGTTTTAAAAATAAGGTAAAGAGTGATTGAGGAAGACAGCGGATGTTAACCTCTGGTCCCTACATGCCTATGTGCACACATGTCTTGCAGCACCCCTCCCCATACATATACACACAGAGAAAAAAAAACACACACACACACACACACACACAAAGAGAGAGAGAGAGAGAGAGAGAGAGAGAGAGAGAGAGAGGGAGAGAGAGAGAGAGAGGGGGGATGCCAAATACAGTACCTATCACAGTAAATAAAATAAACTACATTAATTAAAAGAAACCCAGACTTTTGGCACTAAAAAGCGCAATTCCTTAAATCAAGTCAAACTGAGACTCACATATCATCGAGTTATTTGAATGTCATTCAAACTAACAGGTAAGATGAATAATTTTCTTGTCAGCTGGCACTCTCGGTAGAGACGGGTTGGAGAAATTCTGGATGTAACATTTTCCTGTTGAGTTCCTGTCTTTACTTTGCCCTCGCTTATGCTTCTTTATAGTTATCCTTTGGTCTCGGGCTGGGGGCAGGGGATCCTGGAACTTGCAGTTTGCACTATGCATGAGGAACCTGAATAGTTTTTGATAGGATAACAGTTTTACCATTCAGTGTTTAGTTTTCCCTTCCTGTAAGCAGCTGGAATATGCCATCTCCACTCTCCTGTCCCCACCCCTCTCTGTCGTCCTTTCTCCACATATGGCATCTTTTGTTTTTCTGTCCATTTTTAAATTTTGAGTCAGGGTCTAAATGTGACTCGGGCTGACCTCAAACTGGTGAACCTCTTGCCTCAGCCTCCTGGCTTCTGGGCATCACCACACCCACTTCTAAGTATGATGCTAATACATTAACTGAAAGACGGAAAATGTGTTAAACATTTTCTTCTACAAGAATTGGTTTTGGAATAATTTGTTCTTTTTAGTCCAAGACGACTGTTCAACAGCCCTACCCAAATTAAATGTTAAATCAAATGCCTGTGGGATTGATTTATTTCACTTGGATGCTCTGTTTGCTTCCAAAGGGATTCTGGTTTGGGTTTTTTTTTTTTTTTTAATAGAGGCAATGGGTCCAAAATGCCCGAGTCTATCTGCATTGTGTTCTGCAGTTGAACCTACCGGGAAGATGTTGGAGTGAGACTAGGTGGCTTCCTTGTCTCCAGGGTAAATGAAAGGATCAGAAGGCTGGGGCTTCTGATGGCTCAGCTGGTAATGAGCTTGTTTCCTAAGCATGAGGACCCAAGTTTGATCCTCAAAACCGCTAAACTAGGTTGGGCGCGATGGCACAAGGTGTCAATCCAAACTATACAAGACAGGAGGTGGAGACAGAAGATCCCGGGAGCTGTTGGTTAGCAGCCTGGCCTGCTTGGTGAAGACCAGTGACAGACTATCTCAAGAAGGAGGAAAGCCCCTGAGGAACAAACAGAGCCTTTACTTGTTTTCTGACGTCCCTTCCCCCCCCACACACATGGTGAGTGGGGAAAGAATTTTCTAAAATGGGAAAACAATTTAAAAAACAAACAAAGAACAACAATAACAAAGGCCAACAAAAAAGCAGCACAATCCCCAATAACATAAGCCTTTGAGTTATTAAGAATACCAAAAATTTAAATAAAATAAACTACCCAGGCGTATTTAAAGTATTCATGCAAAACAAGGCAGAGCAGTCTGAAGGAAACCCAGTTTCTGCCCAGGGATGGAGGTCACTGGAAGGGGTCTAGATAAAGAGCCATTTCTTTAAGAGCAGTGGTCAAGTGTCTGTGTCCTTACAATACTAGAAGTAAAAATGACAGCAGAGGCGGCATTCCATTAAGTATACGAGAAAATAAATGTTTGCCATAGACTTCAGTTGGTTTGAGAGTACGTAAAGAGGTGGTGGTAATTCAGCTAGGCCTGCTCCACCTGACAGTCGGGGAAACAGGATCAAGTTCTAGGTGGGAGGGTCATAGAAGGAGATACAACAAGCCCGAGAGTAATGCAAAGAACCCTCCCAGGACTCAGGACAGGATTTTGGACCTAGCGCTCAAACACAGACTAGAAAAATCTAGTTTCACATTAAATTAAAGAGAGGAAGCTTTGTGTTAAAAGTATGGTGTGAGTCTTTTCTAAGTGTTTCCTTCTGATGTTTGGGTCAGAGATGGATTTCAGAAGCAATAAGAAATCTGCAAAAGTAGTCCTGAGAGCTGGGGCAGAGACCTGAAGCAAGGCCTTTCCTTTCAGGACAGAGTACCGTCTCAGGGTGAAAAAGCTAACTCGGTCTTCAACTTTTTGGGAAAACCTGAATCAGCTCTCACTGGTTTTGTGTACACATGTACACGTGCGTGTGTGCGCACACAGACAGACACACACACACCTCTCACACACACAGAGACAAAGAGTCACACACACAGTGTCTCACACACACATAGAGTTTCATAGATCCTTTCCTGCCCCCATATAAACTTATTCATCTGTGTTCTGTATCATCAGTATTGAAGCTTGGTGATTTTTGACTTTATTGCTTGCTTCACCTAAAAGAGAATCTTGCGTGTTGTGTATCCATATAAACATCTAGACCGTCTGAGAGTTCAGGAACTAGCTCACCATTCCCCACTGACATGTGCAGTCACCTTCATCATGATAGGAGCAACACAGGCTCAAAGCTTTCTTTGCAGATTTTGTCACTGACTTTGCCAAGCCCATGGTTTGGCATGAGTCTGTAATTGCTTTGATGAAAGCCCTGCACAAGGGCTTTGTCCATCTTCAGATTTGCTTTGTCTACTTATGGCTACATTTGCTTTCAAATGAATTTGAAATTAACCACTAATGAAACTGCATTAAATTTATAAATGAAGTTGACGAAGATTGACATCTTTCTCATATTTTGTCTTCCCACCCACTAACATTTTGCAAATCCTTTTATGTTAGGTCTTTTAAAAAATCATTTGCAATAAAGAAATTCAGATTTCTCCGAGAGGTCTTGCAGATTTAGGAACAATTACAGCTATCTCATTTTGTGATGTTTTAAAGAGACAGCTTTAAAAAATTATATTATCTAATTATTTCAGATGTTTCATGTACTTTTAGAAATTTTGTAAATTTAGATTACATGGCCTATTCATTTAACATTTTTCTATTCAGTTGGGTATAATTCAAAGACTATAAGATGGCTTACATAAATATCCTAAAATATTGTAGTTTATTTTTTGGACAATTGAATATTCACCAAGTTTCTAACTTTTATAACATTGAACATGACTGAGCAGACTTGGTTAAATCTTTGTATACATTGTATTTACTTTTTGGATTTAGTTCTTTACCTTACCTTCTCAGTTGAAAGGTATATACATTTCCATCTCTATTTATCTATCATCTATCTATCTATCTGTCTGTCTGTCTGTCTGTCTGTCTGTCTATCTATCTACCTATCTAGCTATCATCTAGCTATTATCTTTTCATCCATCTATCTAATTGTCAAAATTAAACCAATAGTGGTTGATTCAAGAATCATGGAACATTAAAATGCTCCGAGAACGTTACGTTATGTTGTACAGAAATGTACTGATTGATGTGGACTATGTCCCAAGTGAAGTCGACAGCACCTGAGCATACAAGTTACAGGCTTATCTGAGCAAACGAGGGAGAGAATTATCCTGCAAGGACACACAGCACAATGTGGACAATAGGTCACCTGGCTAAAGTGCTTTTTCAGGATTGTTTTCTTTTTTCTTTTCTGTATTTCATGTTTCTAACAATGGGTGTGGATTATCTAGGAACAAAAAT
This sequence comes from Alexandromys fortis, assembly GCF_014885135.2. Lineage (NCBI taxonomy): Eukaryota > Metazoa > Chordata > Mammalia > Rodentia > Cricetidae > Alexandromys > Alexandromys fortis. Next base: position 1,387,824 of record NW_026067907.1, read on the forward strand.
GTAACACATTGATATCCATATATGCATTCAGTGTGCCATTTCTGCTATTTAAGCCTGAGAATTCTTCATTTTAACATCTAACATAAAGAACTGTAAAATGCAGTCAGCAGAACCCAAACGGGCTAATGAATGGAGCAGATGAAATAGAAGTGGTTAATAAGTACTTAAAAAAAAAAACCTCAACAACGATTGTCACCAAGAAACTACAGATGAGAAAATGCTTTGAGATCTGTTCCACCCCAGACAGTGTGGCTATCAGTGAGATATGACAGCAAATGCGAGCACACACTGATAAGGATGCTGAGCAAGGGGACCCCTTGTGTGCTGTGTGGGTATGGAAATCACTATGCAGAATCCTCAGCTAAAGCTAGAACTAACGCATGACCCAGCCGTGCCACTCCTGGCTACGTCTTTGAAGGGCTGTACATCATCAGACTCTGGTGTTTACACACTGGTGCTTATAGTTAGATTTTTGATAATGATCATCTTATGGAGCCAGACTAGATGCCCATCAACAAGTGGGTAAAGAAAACCTGGTACCCACTCACACAATGGAATTTCATGCAGCCATGAGGGAAAGGGAAACCATGGTATTTGCAGGCAAATGGATACAGCTAAAAGCCATTAGGTTAAATGAAAGAAGCCACACTTAGACAATGCCATGCGTTCTCTTATCTACAAAGCCCAGATTAAAAGTGCGTATAAGTGTTTACACGAACCCAGATATATGTATTTATGCATGTACTTATATTCAGGTGTGAAGATGTAAAATAAGAAAGAGAAAAAGCCTAAGGGGGGGGGGAGGGAATAAAAAGGACAATTGAGTCCATGTCACATGGAGGCAGAATAGGGCACTAACAGGGAACGAAGGAACCAGCTGGAGGGCCAGAGAAACAAGTAAGAACATGGGAAATGCATCTATGAAAACGCCTGGTGAAGAGTTTCCTTTGCATGCTAATGTAACAATTAATAAAAAAAGGAACTTGCCTTCATAGTACTTATTTTTCTTTCTAAATATTTATACCATTGTTTGAGAAAGATTGACCAGATACTTTACCAATAAGAATAGTGTATGTTTTCATTACTGGGTATAGCTGGTGCATTTTAGAACTGTTAATTATTTACCTATGTACTTTATTATCTACTTCACACGCGCGCGCGCGCGCGAGAGAGAGAGAGAGAGAGAGAGAGAGAGAGAGAGAGAGAGAGAGAGAGGTGGGGGGAGTGTTTGAGACAGAGTCTTGCTCTGTAGCTTAAGCTATTCTTATTGTGTACCAACTTGATTGCCATCTTGAATTTATGGCGCTCCTTCAGCCCCGGCCTCCTGAATACTGGGATTACAAGCATGAGACATTATACTTGGCTCCCTTAACTGTAGCTTAGGGTCTCCCAAATATCATTGATTGCACTCATTGAAGGCGATCCTCATTCCTATGGAAGGAGAGGTAAGAGGCTCATTGCAAGGGCTATGTTTGTTGGATACACCTGGACTTGGAGGAGAGCAGCCCCGCTGTGAATGATCATGCCCCCATGAAGCCACTTGGTCCATCACTTTCCTTTCTGCTTCAACGTGAAGCATAGGTGACTAACGTCAATCACTCCAGTTACTGCATGCAGCGGTGTAGGTAAAGACCAGCTTTCCCCATCTCTATAGCAATCCTTGCTGTTTCTTTTGAGGGCGAACTAGACATTAAATGAGGAACAAAGAGGTTCCACAAACAATGAAACCATTCCAAACAATTGAGGTAAAATCGTTTTGACATATAACACATGCCCTATCTTTGTGTTTGATGGTATTTTCCTGAGGCAGTGACTGACAAAGAGTTCGGTGGTTTCTGTTTAAAGAGTGTATTCCCAGCAAGGTGTTCCATGGACATCATCAGGCCTTTTGTCTGAAGTGATTCTACCTCGGGAGCATATTCTGATTGGCCACCCCACCTCCACTCTGAGGACAGGTTGTTCTGGAAAACAAAACAAAAAAACCCCTCAGAGTTAAAATATTTTTATCCGGATAACTTCTGTAACCAACATAAGTTATCCTGTCTTTAGAGAATAAAATGGAAAAAGACGTGAATTCTGTGACATCAAGCTTCCATTGAAATGTAGAGATGGTTAGCTTGGCTGCTGAGAGCTTGGGACCAATGGTGCCAAAGTTTCAAGTTCTGTCCCATTTCAGAGCAGTGAATTGAAATGGAAAAATTCACTGCACTGGCAGACTCTTGGGGCCATCTACCACCTATGCTCAGCTAGGCAGGGGGCAGAGTTTTAAGTAAATCAATTCCAGCATATTGAGCTTCCAACTTGAGGCTAGCTGGTTGTGAGACCAAGAGGGAGAGTCTTGAGTAGGTACCTTGGGGCAGAGAACGGGGAGGAATGAGGAAACCTGAGCTGGCTTCAGGAAGTAGGCAGCCAGTGGCTGTGCCAAAGAAGGGAGGGTTTCAGATGGCAGTGACCAGATAAATCTGTCTGCAAATGGGGAGCCCTCCACCATCTGCAAGGGATCTGGGAATGGAGGCTGGAAGAAGTGTTAACTAAATTCCATAGAACATTCCCCCAGTTGTCGCTTGGATCGGGGCTGAGATGTGCACCAGAAAATCTCTGGCAGTAATATGAGTTGACTAATGCGGTCAACTGAGCCAGCAGGGAGGCATGCTGGTGACAGTGGGGGTATCCGGTAAAGTGCACAGCTCTTTGCCTAGGCCTTGGGGTGAGGATGTAGAATTTATGCTGTGTTTGTGGGCATCATTCACTCATAGCCCTTACCAGATATATAAACTGGGAATGGTGATATTATCAAGGCCAGGGAAGGACTGGATCATAAGTGGGTGTCACCAACAAAACCAGCAACATGAATATGGACTAACAATAGCATAGCCTCTTCCTGACTTTCTCATAACCACGGCCACACCTGTGCACTTGGACAGAGAACATGTTGTTCATGACAGCATCATTGCTCCAGAAATATATGTGAGCCATTCAACGCAGCGGTACCCAGAAGAACTTTCTGTGATGGCGGATGTGTTCTGGTCTATGGCTATTTCAGTTGCCCCTGGATGTAAGCAGCTAAGGAGCTAGAGTGGCCAAGGTACTGACATTGGGATTCATCTTGGATTCTATCTAGCTTTTATTAGCATCGTGTAGCTGGAGGCGGTGGGATTGGACAGTGTAGAGCCACAGGCTGTTGTGATAGCTGGCCAGCGTTCGTGGAGGATAATGTAAATTAGTAATTCTAAACAAGCTAGAAGAAAAAAGCTGAAGTGTATCTTCCCCATTGTTCCTGGAGGCGTACTCACCCCTCCACAAGCAGCACCCAACTTTAAATTTGTAAAATGCAAACCTATCTAGTAATCACAATGTAGTCCTCAGAGACAAAGCAGACTAATTTTTGAGACCTCCATTATGCCAGCGCAAGTCTGTCAACGAGTGATTAATTTACATTGAAGTCTTTATTAAGAAGTAGATAACAAACAGGCTAATTTGTAAACATTCGTTTGAGTTATACAGCTGCTATTCTCAAAACAGATTGAAAACAGGCAATCGGCAACGTAGTGTGTGGGAAGAAAATAAAAGAACGTCTATTTTAAAAAAAGTTACATTAATAAAATTCTATTACTGCATGAATATGCCAGTATATAATTCAGAAGTGCAAAAATCCCTTGGGTGTACTGCTATGTAAATATTTTTTTATCCTAGTAGTGATGTAAAATCAAAAGGTTTGGCACTCTGGTCAGCGATGTGTTTATAGAGCAGGCTGCCCATAGGGCTGACGTGACATTTGCCATAGCCGCTATAGCAGCGGGGAAATGGTCCCTTGTGACCTTTCCGTGTAGCGTTTTCCACTATATTGGCTCGTTTATTTGTTGTGAGCCGTATCTGTGCTGTGTTCAGCGACGGTCTCTATTTCTTCCCATGTCTGTCCTCCGTTGTTTTCTGTATCTTCGCAGCTCCCTCTGATGTTCTTGCAGGGGCGACCCTGGGTTTCGAGACCAAGCGGGCTCACCGCAACCTTCTCCTACTGACCTCTGGGAGGGTTCCTTCTCTCACCGCTGCCCTCAACTGGGCTGCAAAGTAGACACAACCGTGACGCCATCTCCAGTTCTCCGAGTTCCCCCGCTTACGCAGACTCATTGATTGTTGTGATTCAGAAGCAGTGACATGACCTCAGGGCCCTCCCTGAGCCAGCAGGTCACATTCTGTCACTTCTGGGGGCGGTTCAGTTGCTAGGATCGTTCTCCTTGTTACCCAGGTGACTGTGATGTACACCCAGGCTTATCCTTGAGCGCTGCCCATGCGTCATCGGGTATCATTTGCCTGTTGCCCTTTATTCTAACCCACAGCCCAGTAGCTAGTCTGCTGGTCATACGCGCCCACTCAATCAAGGCAAACAAAATTAAATACAACTTTACATCCAGCTTCGGTGTAGTAGCCACTCCCAAGTGGTCAGTAGCCACACATGGTTACTGGCTATCACATTAGACATCTCAGCCACAGAACCCTTCTGCCATTGAGAGTTCTGAGGAGCAGCGATGGTCCCTGGGAAACAAGACTGGAGATGTGAAGGAGGGAAGAGTCTGGTGTCACCTGGGCTCCTGGACATTGGTGGGGGTTGTTGGCACATGCTGTCGTTTACATTTGGAGCCCAGTTTACAGATTTCTTCATTTTCAACTTCGAGTGCAGTCATCGTCGGAGAGTCGAAACTACAGGACTGCCTGATGCTGTTTTAAATGTTAGTTCAGTTTGCTAGCTTTCATTGAACAGGACTCTGGTTTCAGTGCAACCAACACCATCTGAGTCCCTAAATTAGTGTGTGTGCGCGCACTGTGCACCATTTAAAAAACAATTTAATCCTAAAGGTCACTTCCTCTGACATCTGTATTGCTTTACAGGGGAGGTGCACAGCTGGTGAAAATAACTCCAAGGTCTCTAATCCTCCCACAGGAAAATATGGTATGATTAACTTCCCCCGGTGACATTTGCGAGACTCCTCGCTCTAGCACATCAGGGTAGATAGGATCACAGGGCACCCCTGGAGAGCCCGAGGATATCAGGAACATGAGGCATGGTAGACACCCAGTTTAAAGCCTTCCGCATTTATTTAGAAGGTAAAAGGAGTCGTTTTAGTAGCTGAGAATTTACTGATTTGGGGAAAGAGCTACTTGAATCCTTATCCCCTGATGCCTGAACTCACACTGTGGTAGGGATTTTACCTACAGCTTGTATTACATCTCAGATGCTGTCCTGCTCTGTAAGTTTTTCACTCTGTGCTGTCTGAACAGATCAGTCCCACCGATGGACCTAATTATGCTCATTTGTCTTTGACGAGAACTATTAAAGATGTTCACAAGTGACTGTGTAATTATAATTACAATCTCATAAATGTCTATGTGTTATTTTTAACAAGTTCACTCTGCTAAGCCTCAACCCCACTTTGAAGAGTGGTATTCATGCTACGCGGAAGAATTATAAAAATGATAGTTTTAGTGTTGTCTCTAGCAGATAAAGCCAGCTATTGTAATCAATAACTGTAAATATTAGCTTGATAGGTATGGAAAATAATACAAAATGTTTATTCTGCTAGGATACTCATGAATAATGTGTATATAATAACTTTAGGAAGTTTATTCCATTAGAATACCTGGAAGGATTAATATGAATAACTAAGTCTCCAGATTTCTGTTACAAGAGTTATCTCCTCTCCCACCTTTGGCTTTCAATCTTCAATTTTAATTATTTTCTTTTAAAGATGGCTAAATCTTCCCCAATGTGACATTTCAGATTTTTTTAAATATAATATTGTGAAGAAGAATAAGATATATTAGATCTTTTTTTAAAGCCACATATTGGGCTAGAAATTATAAGCACTACCGAATTACCAGAAAATTCCTTTAACAACCAGCTCCGTCGTTCAAAAGTGCTGCCCCTGAAGGCTTGTGATAATCTTGTAATCCCAAAGCATGATCTTTAGAATTTTTTTTATTTTTATTATTCTTGTTTCCATTCAGAGCATTTTTGTGGAACTTAAAAATCTCCCCTCTGCTGTCTGTGGTCTTAATGTGCTTTTTCTTAGAAAAATAAAACCTTTAGTTTCAAGGGCCCCGTGTCTGCTTCCCATACTTTAAAATCATGGGAAAAATAACTGTCATTTCTTTATCCTGGTGCCAAATTCCCTCATCATTTTCTGCCACCAATTTTCTCCTTTTTCTTCTGTCTAGTCTTAGGAACTTTTTACTTGGCTCCATTCTCTGCAATTCAGGGCTCACAATTTCTTTGAGCTTCTTAGATTATCCTTTGTCCTTGTGTCTACTTTTTCATTAAAAAAAAGAGACTTTTCCTTTTATTCTTTGAAAAAAAGTCATCATCAAAATATAGCCATATTTAAAATCCATATACATATTGATTAAACCAAACTTTCCACCCTACTTAATTGCACCAAATTAAGAAGCTTCTGAATAACTTAAAATCATCACATATTGCAAAGGACTTTTCTAGCGTCTTCAGGTAGCTGTGTGACAGGCAATAAAGCTGCAGTGTAATGAATACAATACCAGGAAGCAATGAGAGAATCTGCATATCTCATGTGCTGGGACTACAAGCCCACAAGGCAAATTGCTATGGCATTAGAGATTTAACAAACCAGGCTGGCATTTTAAGAGTAGGAGCAGGGAAATGACACCAACACTGGGGTTAGCTTTTGCAGTTCCAATTTTTGATTCAATTCCCAATTATGTATGTTTTGGTATAAATTATTGTTACCTCCCCACCCTATCTTCCTTCCTTCCTTCCTTCCTTCCTTCCTTCCTTCCTTCCTTCCTTCCTTCCTTCCTTCCTTCCTTCCTTCCTTCCTTCCTTCTGTCTTGCCTTTCTTTCAGCTATATTTGGTCCTTTATCTCATTTATTTCCATCCTTAACACATTCCTCAATAACTCTGAAGTTTTCAAATAGCATTATTCTCTGAATGTTGATTTTAATAGAATTGTGAAAAGCACAGATTTCTAAAAACCTTTTTTGAAATCCAGATATACTTATATCATTTCCTCCCATCCTCTTTGTCCTTCCAACTCCTCCCATGTATGCCCTGTGAAGTCTCCTCAACATGGCTGTCTGAACAAGACCTGAACAAAGACAACACCCAAGAGACACCCAGTCTTCCATTTCTAAAATGGTACCTAAGCTCCTGGATGTTTCCCGGGGGTCATGTATAAAACCCCTCCATAGCACACAGCATGATAAACACTCTATAATAGTAATTCTTGAATTTGTGTTACATGGAGGTCTGCTCATTTGTAACCTGTTCAAGAATGGACCACTCACATCAGTCATCGCTGATAAATGCACCTCTTGAAGGCTGCACTAACTTTAGCTGCCAACTCAGACTTTAGCACCAGCATCTGTAGAGTCTAGTGTGGTCTTTCCATCTCACCAAAACTCAGCGCTTCCTCCTGGCTTTAAAAATATCTCCAATGTAGTTATAAAGCAGGTCTGTCGTCTGACTTGAGTGATTTTTTTTCTGTTTTTGATGATTTCTTTTAAGCTTTTTTTCACATTTTTGTATGTATGCATGCACGCTTGCATGCATGTGTGTGTGTGTTTACATGTGCCCAACTACATGTGTGCACATAAGCACTGCCATGGCATGCATATGGAGGTCAGAGTTCCTTCTCTCCGTCCACCATGTTGGGTGTGGCACTTGAACTCAGATTATTAGACCTTTACCCATTGTGACAACGAACTGGCTGCTGCAAGATTTCTTGTACTTTTGAAGTTGAACCTTTAGGCTATTTTCTGGCATCAGGATCACAAGTGCCTTTTGTAGAAGGAACGGTGGGCTGCGTTCCTGCTGCCTGGCTCCTGGCTGCCTGGCTAGCTTATGCCCCGAAATAACAACACACAAATTGTATTCTTTTAAACACTGCCTGGCCCATTATATCTAGCCTCTTATTGGTTAACTCTTACATATTCGTTTAACCCATATCTAATAATCTGTGTATCACCAAGGGGTCATGGCTTACCAGGAAAGATTCGGCGTGTCTGACCTGGTGGCTGGCTCCATGGCATCTTCCTGTCTCTGCTTTCTTCCTCCCACAATTCTCTTCTGTCTTTCCTGCCTACCTATGTTCTGACCTATCAAGCCAAACAGTTTTCTTTATTAATTAACCAATGAAAGCAACAGATAGATAGAAGACCCTCCTATATCAGCCTTTTCAAGAAGGGTAGAATTGGGGTCTTAGACATTGAAGTGTTCCTGTTTCTGCACCTAAAAGGTCAAAGGGGAACTATAATGGCTGTTTCTCCTTGATGAAAGCCTACCAAGGTGTGTAAGGTGCGTTCAGAGTATGGGACACAACTGTAAAAAAATGTGCTTCATATGTTAGAACTGTATCCAAAGTACAGAAGCCTGGAAAAGATGTCCATGTGCCCTTCTCAGTACCAAGAGATTAGATAAAGGGGCTCATGTCTGAGGACATGCTTCACTGAGAAAGGATTACAGTGCCATGTGTAAGGGAAATAAGCCCCTAGAGGAAGCTGTTTTAGTATCAGTAATGTTAGGAATCTGCTTATTAAACTTTTCACCCACAGATACTTTTGGAGCATGAACTAATTAGCTATAATTTTGTGAGCAATGAACAAAGTCTAGGGTAGTTTTGAAGTCACAGAAATAATTGCTCCTCTACCTCCCCATGTAGGGTTATAATCTTCATTCTGATTCTTAATTTTTTTTTATCTTAACTACCAGTTTGTACTAAACATGGGCAAGACGCATGGCTTTTAGAAATGTGTGCAGGTGCAGTAAACACAACTGGGGAACCTCTTAGTTATCTTCATAAGGTGTTAGGACGTCAAGGAATCAAATGATGAACTGTGTCTTTCTCTGATATGCTTTTCTTTTGATTGGACTGTGAACCATTTCTATGACTTTCCTAAACCTCGAACTGCATCTTGAATAGATTTTTTTTCTTTTTTTTTTCTTAAATATAATTTTTTATTGAAAAAAAAAAGATTTCCACCTCCTCCCCGCCTCCCATTTCCCTCCCCGTCTCCCTTTTCCCCCCTCCTCCCTCTCCTCTCCCCCTCCCCCCACTCCTCTCCCCCTC
>NW_026067907.1:1397716-1555916 GCF_014885135.2 Alexandromys fortis
AGAGACCCACACTGGAGCACTGGACTGAGCTCCCAATGTCCCAAGGAGGAGCAGAAGGAGGGAAAATATGAGCAAAGAAGTCAGGACCACGAGGGGTGCACCCACCCACGGAGACAGTGGGGCTGATCTATTGTGAGCTCACCAAGGCCAGCTGGACTACGATTGAATAGATTTTTTTAAAGCTGAGAATGCATTTTACCTAGTTTATTTACCTATTTATATTACATTTTCTTTGTTTTCCATTCTTAACTACCTTTTTTCCTTTATTTTTTTTGGTAGGTGCATGTGTGCCATGGTTTGTGTGTGTGTGTGTGTGTGTGTGTGTACATGTGTGTGTAGGTTTAGCAGGGTTGGTTTTCTCTTTCCACCTTGTGGTTCTTGGGTATTGAAACTGAACACAAGCTGTTGGGTTTGGTGGCAGGCACCTTTATCTGTTGAGCCATTTCTCTGGCCCATCTTATTTAAATTTAAGACTCTTCTGGCTGATTTGCATTTTTCTGCACTCCCAACTGTTATGGATATTAACTTTTGCATTTTATTCAAAGTTCATTCTCTCCCCTGCCCCATCCTCCATTCTTCATCCCTCATCCCCATCTCCCATCCTCCATCCCCATTCTCCATCCTCCATCCCCCCAACCTCTATCCTCCATCCTCCACCCACCCTCCATCCTCCACTCCCATCCTCCAACCCTCATCCTCTATCTTCTATACCCCATCTTTCATCCCCCATCCCCATCATCTTCTATCCTCCACTCTCCACCCTCCATCCTGTGTCTCTCTTCTCTGTGTTCTGTATGATGGTGGCACTTATGTCTGCTTGCTAATGATCTTACTACCAAAGGATAATTATTTGGCAGCAGTGTGTATTTATCAGTTGGTATTTGATAAACAAGCTCCTTTAAGATCTTTTTAATATCATTTCTGCACTAGCAATTGTCAGCAAAGGATTCTTGTTATTTGGTGAGCAAGAACAGACGTGAATGTGCTGCCTCCATGAAGATACACTAACTCTTCTGCAAAGTGTGTGAGAACCTTTAAGAATGAATTATGGGCTTCAAATCAGATTGGGTGGGATATTTGAAATTCAGGAATAAATTGCAGGATGCTACATCTGCTATTTTTTGGATTGGATGAGGATTGTTCAGACTGGAGTAGAGTCAGAGAAAAGGAATATGGGGATTCTATGGAGGAGAGGCTGGTCATAGGACAGGGCCCCTGTTCTCATTGGAATCTAGTCTTTGAATGGTATGGGCTGGGTTAATTCAGAGATGTGTGGATTATGACTTAGGAAGGCACATGTTAGCTATTGAGTATACAAAGAAATGTTCCCTATTATTGACACTTTTCAGTGAGAGTCTTTGCTTGAGCCAGAAGGTTATTCCTTTGGAAATGAGCATGTTGAAAAAGCCTTGCTTCATGGTGTCAGTGTTAAAAGGGAGATGTTTGCTTTCGATGACACCACCCTTAAAATTACAGCAGAACTTCCTAGTCTCTTTGACTTGGTAGTTCTCACTGTGTCTGCATCCTCTAGTGCTGCTTGTATTTGTCAGATCAATATTTTAGAAGCTCTTCTTGTTAACGCCGATGATTTCAGTGAATATCACGATGAACTATATATGCCACTTAACTACTATTCACCGAGAGGCTTATGCGCTTCGGTACTGTAGAGCATGCAAGCGTGTTTGAAGTGCAGGAGTTCCTAAGTGAGAATTTACTCAGCGGAAGATGCATTGGTAAGCCTCAGGAGCTAGACATGCACCCACTTCATCCACAAAACCATCAGCTGTGCTGAACTGGGATCCAGGATGGGACTGCTGTGTGTGGATGGCCCACAGACAGGGACTTCTTGACTGTGGGAATGTCATTGAGTGCTGGGAGCTCAGAAGAGGCTGGGAATATTCATCCGTGACCAAATTAAAGACAAGAGGGACTTTTTGTGTATCTGACGCTTCCCTCAGCAGCATGAGGCAAATGAGACACATGGGGCATTGGGAGAGACCAACTGTTTCTTTTCCAAGTTACAGAAGGAGAAATGGCACGTCTGAGTCGCAGAACTGTTAGGGAATGGGAGAAGAGAGAGAGAGAACTTCACAGGCCGAACCTGGGTGTCTTATTTATTCCTTTTGGCTGCAGAATGCCTGCCAGTAGGAGGCTCATTGCTGAGATAGTACAGGGAATTGAAGCCAGGCAAGAAGGCCATGGATTGCTGTTCTCCTCACTCCATAAATTTTGTTATTAATAAATCAGATCCTCGTAGAACAGCGTGTCACAGATGCCTCTGGAAACAAGGTTTTACTAGCAGAATTTTCATTTAAATAGGATACACAGGGGTTTTAAGAGCGGACACTGTGCTTTCGAGAGGAGATGGAAGTACAGAAAGCTAGCGCATCTGTTGGTCGCCAGCTCCTTGTTTAGTACTTACTGCTCGGCGTTCGTCATTGGGATAATGCAACCTAATGTAGGACACATACCAAGGTATAGAAACCTATAATGAATTTAGCCTGTCCGTGTTCTCTGCCTGGACCTCTGGGAAAACGCAGAAGCATTTCAGTGTTGCATGAGGACTCCATCTTTGGTAGCTTCAGCTTCCACAACGGACACGGGAGTGACCAGTCAGGACAGGGATGGCATAATGCTTTCTTTAGATTCCATTTGGAGAAAACATAATCAAATGAACTCATACATTTCCAGTGTGAGCTGGTTAACACAGAGAGGTGTATGCTCCCCGTGTGCTGGCTTGGTACAAGATTTAAGTTTTAAAGTTGTATCTGTGTATACATATGGTTGTTTCTGATTGCAATTGCAAAGACACGGTAACTGCAGAGAAAAGTTTCCATGGGATCATGTGGTGTGCGTGTCAAGTGTTTCCAGTTAGGTCCTTGGCTGTCTCCAGGGCAGCACAGGGCTCTTGTGAATTTGTCAAGCATGCCCAGTGGTGGGGCAGGCATGGCCAGGCGGTGTGCTAATTACTTCTCTCTAGCCACACAGCGGCAGCTGTTCCTGTCTCTCATTGGCAAGTTCTTATTGCCATAGCAAACAGTAAGCTAGCTAGCTAGCGGAGGGCTTTGAACAAGAAAAACTTAGTCTGGGCTGGGGGATGTGAAAACCAGCCACCCTGATTTTCCTCTTGCAAATGGGAGACTCCGAGCAAACCTGATGGAATCTTAGGGTTAGAGGACAGGAAGGAATTAATCTCCCGCACTCCCTGGAGGAACCATTTCCCATACAGCCCCACACAAACTCAAGCACAGTTGGTTGACCATGGCTAATCACTCTAGAAGTTCCTGTGTTCAGACAACTAGCCAGTGAATTTGAATTTGGGCCGTGGCAGATGACACTGTGGGACATTGTGGTCATGCATAAATGTGATGTTTACTGAGAAGTTGCGAGGCAGACTTCTGGGCTGGGTAAGGACAGGGTTAATTGATAAAGGGCCCGTGGAGAAGGTGAGGTTAATTCATGGTTGGGACAGTAGCCCGGTGGGAGAGTTGGTGACTGATTAATTTGAAAGAAAATTGAATTTGTGAATCAATCCAATTTTGTTCATTCATATACCCAACCTCTCCCTCACTATTAAGGGACTTATGGTAAACTTAGATAATGAGAATAAAATTTGGTGGTGGGGAAGGGCAGGAAAATAAGATCACAAACTGAGATCCCAGACTCTTTAGGCTGTACTACTCTACCAAGGAGTCAGCTCAGAAAGACTATCTGAAGTTCCTACCTTGACTTCATAAAGTAAAGTTTGTGCTTCATCGGACAAACTTGTGTGGTAGTTGCTTTTCAGTTTCGGAGTAAAACACCATGACTAAGACAAGTTAGAGAAGGAAGGGTGTGTTTGGGCTTAGGCATTAAATCCCATCATGGTGGGGAGGCATAGCATCAGGCAGGCACGGAAGCTGGAGCAGGAAGCTGAATGTTCACATCTTCAAATGCAAGCAAGAAGCAGAGAGAACAAACTGGAAATGGTGCAAGGTTTTAAGGCAATGGCTCTCAACCTGTGGGTCATGATCTCTTTGGGATATCATATCAGATATGCATATTAGATGTCCTGCATATCAGATATTTATGTTACTATTCACAATAGTAATAAGATTGCAGTTATGAAGTACCAACAAAATAATTTTAAGGTTGGGGGTCAGCAGAGCATGAGGAACGGTGTTAAAGGGTCACAGCATCAGGAAGATTGAGAACACTGCCTTGAGCTCTCAAAGTCCCCCTCCCCACACAATGATGTCTCTTCCTCCAGCAGGGCCGCACCTCTTAAACTTCCTCCAACAGTGCCACGAGCTGGGGACCAAGGGTTCAAATACCAGAGCCTATAAGGACATGTCTCTTAAACCCCCACAGTCTGCTTTGAGAAGTCCTAAAGAAAATTATCGGTAACCGGCAATGTCTCTGATACATTTAATATATGAGAGCTATTATTATGCTTTTTAAAATTATGATTGTCAGTTACGCCCAGTGCTGTGTAAGTATTGAACTGATAGCTACCCCTGGCAGCCTAGCAGAGATTTGGGTCAAAAGCGATGGTGGGAATGCAGATGTCTGCACACCTGGTATCTGGAACTGAACTCTCTGTGGTCGTTGGTTGCGATTATTTTACTTTTTAACTGGAGCAGTTTTTTTTTTATTTAAAATTGTGTAAAGGAAGAAAAATGGAAGCTACACTTTTAGAACACAATAATGGTTCGCTCTCCTTTTCCTTTCCCCCTGGGGGAAAATTAGTGCGAATGGGCTAGAATTGGGGGGATTATGTAATCTATCATCCAGGAATGAATATGATTGCAGCAGTGTTTGTCATGGTCTAGAACTTTCTGAGAGTATTAGCTCTGGAAATTGTTATAATCACAGTCTGATGGCTAACGAGGCCTGGGACAGAACTGGGTTAGATTTTATAAGCAAGCTTACAGCATGATATCCCTTCCCCCATCGAACACGACTCGAGCTCCATAATCAAAAACATTAACCAGTAAGGGGATGTTTTAATTTTAATTTCCACAAGCAGGAGAGGCGCTGTGTGCTATTGGTTGACTGATTAGTCCTGAGAGTCTGAGAAGATGTCCTGGAGGGAAAGGCATTTGTCTGGACTCAAGCAGATGAGGAAGAGATAAGCAGGCAGAGCAAGAGCATGCAACGGAGAAAGAATAACTAGCCACATTCACACAAACACATATACACACGCATACACACACACACACGAATGTACACATGCACATGCATACACATGTAAGCCTCCTGCACACACATGCATACCTCGTGCATATTACATACTTATACACATAAGCACATCTCCACACACATATATGCCACTATAGACATACACACACATGCGCGTAGGTATGCACGCATGCGCGGACACTTTAGGAAACAGGCAAGCTGCATGGTTTGAGCTTGTGTGCACAATTACTGACCCTGAGTCTGAATACTGGAGTGCAATGCTTTTTAGTAACAGAGATAGAATCTTACAGTTTTGACTTCTAGGCGTTTGGTGGCTATATTTTTCATCAAGACCAGCATGTTCATCTTCTACTTCTATACTGCAATCATTATTATGAAACTAAATTTGCGTGATGTTTCTCATGTGGCTGGAGTGAGGTCAGTCTGTTTGGGAGGAATTGAACATGGTTCTTATTACACTGCACGATGAGTGTTGTGCCAACATGGCCAGCCTCTGTGGATGCTTCCTTCACCACCTGGCTGCTGTTTTCTTCTTTCTATATTGGTCTTTGAAAGAGGCTAATGTGGAAGTTCACTCTCAAAGACGGGAAGTTATGTTCCATTTACACAGAAATGGATTAAATAATAAACTACTTAGAAGGATATACTGCATCTATTAACTAATTTATATAGTCATTTATAAATATATAATTTATATACCATAATTACTTTCTCTCATCTACAAAATCTCCTGTGTTTCCTTTGCCTGTCAGATACTGTAGACTCTTGGCAAGCCCTGTTTTTTTTTTTTCTAGATCATTCTGGTAGTATCTGTTCTGGGATAGCTTATCGTTACTGCCATGCAACATATTAATATTTCAGTCTAGCTACTTGTGCTTAGCCATATGCACCACTTTTGGTCTCATCTTTTCATGGTTTGATAGCTCATTGTTAAGCAAAAAAAAATTAGTGTTCTTTCATATGTACCTTCAAAAAATACACAGTTGTGAAAGACATCTTAGTTGTTTCCAGTCTCTGGAAATTAAGAATATAATTGCCATAATATCTCCCCACAGACTTTTGTACTAGCGTGTTTTCAATGCGGTAGAAGACTCAGAGAGCTGTCTGTTACATCACGTGGTCAGATGGTGCTTTGACTCGTAAGAAACTGCCATGTGGTCTCTCAAAGTAGCTCCACAGCTTTGTGTTCCCATTAGCAAGAAACGATCATTTCAACAGCTCTACAGTCTTGGCAATATTAGTTACACCAGTATTTTAGATTTTTGTTATCCTGGTACCTATCAGGAGACTTAATGGCTTCTGTTTTTATTGAAAATATAATAAAGAATTTGCATTTGTTATTTCTTAAATGTGCTGTAGAAATCATATTAAAACCATGTGGTTCTCGAAGTTTTTTCCTTTGGAAAGGTATTAATTATTGATGTTATATTATGCCTTCATTATCTTTTTATTGTCCATGGGATCGCTAATGGTAACTCTTCTTATATTTATGACTGATAATTTATGACTTTCCTCTTTCTTAATTATCTTGGATTGGAGTTTATCACCTTATCTTCATGAAGACATAGTTTATATTTAACTGATTTCTGTTACTCTTGTTTTCAATTTTATTTTAATGGCATTTTTATTAATTCATTGAGAATTTTATACAATATATTTTGATCATATTTACTCCCATGTCTCCCACATCCAACTTCTCTATCCTCACCTACCAACCCACCCAATCTTGAGTTCTCTCCCTATTCCCAATCCAGTGGGCCAACTACTCATGGGAATGGGACCTGCCCTGGAGTGTGGTTGACCTACCAGGGGTCACAGCATTACAGAGAGCTGACTCTCCTTCTCCCAGCAGCTACCCAAGGCCAATAGCTTCTCTGCAAGTGCTGGGTTCTCATGTCTGCCCTCTTACTCCTTGTTGGGACTTTGGTTTGAGGTTGTGCAGGTGTTTTTTTTGTGTGGCATCACAATCACTGTGAGCTCCTAGGTGCGACTCTAGTTGTGTCCAGAAAACGCTGTTCCCTTGAATTCATTCCCCATCCCCACTCCCCAACTTCTACGAAGCTTTCCACTCCCTGTTCTGAAGGCATAAGTCACAAACAATCCCACACCAGTTTGGAATTATGATTAATAGAATGGTTATTTATTTAAGGGGGAAAAAAACTTACAGATCACCATCCCAGACAACAGCCCTCTGCGCAATCAGAAAGGGAGCCTAGTCGCCGGAAGTGGAGCCGGAAGCCAGAGAGTGAGCAGAGGGCAGTGGCAGCTTTTTTTTTAAATTTATTAAAGATTTCTGTCTCTTCCCCACCTCCGCCTCCCCTTTCCCTCCCCCTCCCCCAATCAAGTCCCCCTCCCTCGTCAGCCCAAAGAGCAATCAGGGTTCTCTCCCCTGTGGGAAGTCCAAGGACCACCCTCCTCCTCCATCCAGGTCTCGTAAGGTGAGCATCCAAACTGCCTAGGCTCCCACAAAGCCAATACGTCAGTGGCAGCTTTTTTAAAGAGAGAGAGAGAGACCATGCCCCAATGGGCTGGTATCTCAGCAGCTATTGGCTGAAGGAGCGCTGTGCCATGGAAGTCCCATTTAGGGATGAATACTTAACAGTCCAGCTAAGGGTCTCTGTGCAGTCTGCTTCCACTGCCAGAAGAAACTTTTCCAGTGAGGGCTGAGAAATGCACAGATCTGTGCACCCAGCAATAAGTCACTAGGGGTCATTTTAACACTGTATCTGTGCAGCAGAATGAAAGTATTAGACTCCCTCCCATCCCAGGGACTATGGCCTGTTTGGTCACAGGCTCTGGGCCCTGTTATCATCTCAGGGAGCAGGCGTAATTGTCATTTTTTCTTCTGCTTCCTTTGGGGTGCCCAGCCCTTTAAAGTGTCTTTTCCTGAGGTTTCAAATCTTAGGTTACAGATACGTTATTTTCCCTCTTATTTCATATAGATATTTTACTGTTATAAATTTTCTTTTAAGGACTTTATCCTTCACCTTAATGCATTTTAAGTTTTATTTTCACTTGATTTAAAATATTTAAAATTTCCTTGAGACTTCATCTTCAAGCCACACGCCCTCTAGAAGTGCATTGTTTAAACTTCAAATACGTAAAAAATTTCCAAGTGTCTTTTACCTACCAATTTCTGACTTATTCTCATTTTGGTGTGAAAAGTGTGCTTCCTATGGCTTCTGTTTTTTTTTGTTTTGTTGTTGTTTGTTTTAATGTGGTTTATGCTCAAAATCTGACTCATTTTGTATTTTATGAAAGCTTGAGAAAATGTGTATTTTTCTATTGTTTAAAAGTAGCAATTAGATCTAGCTAACTGACAGACTGTTCAACTGTATCAGCAATGATTTTCTGCTTGTTTGAACTGCAAATTATGGACAGGGGAAAGAAGTCTCTAAACAAAACCATGGCTTCGGCTTTTTCCCCTTCAGTTCTAAAGCACTGTTTCTAGATGCATACATGATTGCTCTTGTATATCACTTGGGGAATCGATGTTTCTATTATTATGTAATTATCTCCTCTTAACGCTTCACCATGTCACCTTCTGTAATCTGTTTTGGCCAGAAATCATATAGTGACTACAGCTTTCTTTTAGTCAGTATTGGCATAGGATTTCTTCCTACAACCTTTTCCTTTTAACATATCAGATTTTTGATAGTCAAGGGGAGTTCGGTACAAACCTGTTGCTCCAACTTGACAGTTTTTGTCTTTAATTAAAGTCTTCAGACCATTAACACTTAAAGGGCTTACTGATGAATAATTTTGGCCTCAACCAGATGCATCTTTTTATTCTTCTCCGGTTTCATTTGAGCACTTTGTATAATTCTATTTCCTCTCTACTCCTAGAGGATCAATCATATAACATGTTTTTGCAGTGTCTCTGCTGAAATTTATGTGGTACATTTTTAGCTAATTGGGACTACGTGCTGAAGTGGCATAATTCCATTTTACAAGTAGCATAGGTGCATCACAGCACCCGTGTCTTCCTTCCTGTCCCCAGGACGCTGCTCTCAGTCATTTCATTCCCTGGACATTGCAGTCACCCAGAACTTCACTCTTGTTTTAAGCACAGTTATTTCTTCGGGTCTTTTCAGAAACTTTAAACATCCAGTTTACATTGGCTCTGTCTGACCCCTTTAATGTTTACGAAGGTGCAGATCTCTGACCTCTAAACACACTTTCATTTGACCCCAAGGACAATATTTTTGACATTTTTCCATAGGTCAAGTTTCCTGGTAACAAAGTCCCTCAGTTTTTTCTTGACTGACTTTCTAATTTTATTTATTGCTTTTCTTTCATATTCAAAAGATAATTTCTGTAGATCTGGACTTCTTTGAATGTTTTATGTTTCATTGCAGACTGCCCTAATGCTTCCTTCCCCCATTCTTTATCAGCAGGTGATCCCCTATCCCTTCTGGCTTTTTTAAATGATTTCCTTTGTCGTTCCACACCTTGGAGCTGCTGGAATTGATGGTCTGGTGTCCTTAAGGAAATCATGGGAGGTGTGCCTGGGAGAGCTGAGGTTGACAGGCCCTCTCCAGCCCATCTATGACATTTGGGGAAAAATAGCCCATCTTAATATACTTCATGTCCCAACACCTAAGATCTTTTCATATGGAAAGTGCGTAGATGATAGTATTAGTGCAAAAATGAGGAAATATACTTTTAAATGTTTCCAGACCGATTTGACATAATTTAGAAGCACTAATAAGAAGCGCTATGACTGGTAATTGCGGCAATTGTATGACCATGATTGCATCTATACTGGGCCGTCAGAAGCACTGACCTTCAGGAGTTTCCAGACCCGTTTGTAAACAGAGCACAGAACACAAACCTCTTATTTTACTGATTAACAGTGTCTATAAGTTTGCACAAATTGCACCCATCAGCGTTTCCTGTTATAGGTGCCATGTGTTATTTAAGTGGGGGCCTGAAGCCTTTGTAATTACATTCAAACCCCAGTTCTCCATCTCTGCTTCGATTCTGCTTTTAGTAGTGATAATTGAACACGAGGCCTTGTGTTTGACAGGCCTGTGCTCTACCACTGAGCTACACCCCCAGTCCTGTCTCAGTTTCCTTGGCTATGGAAGGAGATGCTGTAGCACTAACCTTACATTGTGTCTTTGAAAATTAAACTATGTTGTTTGGGTCAAGAGCTTAGATGAGTGCCTGGCATGCATCGAATTCTCAACAAATGTGAGCCGGGTGGTGGTGGTGCACATCTTTAATCCTAGCGATCGGGAGGCAGAGGCAGGCAGATCTCTGTTAGTTCAAGGCCAGCCTCATCTACAAGAGTGAGTTCCAGGACAGGCTCCAAAGCTACAGAGAAACCCAGTCTCGAAAAACCAAAAATACAAAACCCAAAACCAAAATGTCAGCTATTATTATAATGATTATTGCTAGTAATTATTTCAAGCAATGCAAACAGTCTCTCCAAGTGATGGCGTTAAGTTTGACTTGATGGGTGGATTGAAGGAGCAGACTTTGGAAATGGGTGGGACAAGAGATACTTGGCACTTGGCTGGGCAGTCTGGAGTGGGGAAACAGGCTGTGCATAGAGCCTACGCTATCCACTTTCACCCTAGACTCTTAAGCCACAGAAAGCAGTGGTTATCTATTTTGTACTGAAAGGCAAATTTTGATTCCTACCAGCTCATATATTAGGAAAATCTCCCTATGTAGGAAGACACTTGAGAAGCCAGGAATTAACAAATGCCTATTATTTTAACAAGTACTGACAATTTTTATTTCAATGATGTTTGAAGAATGCCTGGGAACAACAGCTGAATTTGAAGTCCTAGACAAAATGATGAAAACTCCCATCAGTCCCCAGTTTCTCTTAATTACCATCACTTAAGATGCTTTGTGATTCTGAATGACAAAAATCCCGAAGACGCTCCTGTGTGGAGCTATTGAAACCCTACCAAGGCTCAATCATGCTTATTTGTGTTTTATTTCCTTGTGTAACATCAACAGGAACATTTTCCCTACCTTGTAATGGGAGCCTACTACTCTCTAGGGATAAACCATTCCACCGAATAGACAGGTATCTTGGCACTGCGATACCCAAAGAGCCTGCGAAGGGCTGCGTGCCTTTAGAGGTGCAGCTGCCTCTGTTACAGCCACTGGTGTGCCGTACAGTTCCGAGTACCACCTTAAAGGTCTAGGTGGAAACAATGGACTGGAGAGAGCCCTCGGACAGGGATAGACAAGGATGGAGCATCTTGATGCTTGCGGATGTGGAAGGGAGGAAGCTGTGGAAAGTGTCTGCAGCTTGCAAGCAATGAACCCTTTGTTAAGAGGGCGAGTAACCAAGCCTCTGGACTCTATGCTCTTGACCTCACCATATGGGAGGAGAGTCAGGTCGGAAGTGTGGTGTGGTGAGTTGAACTCACTGAAGGTATACCTTACCGTCTCCCCTCCAAGATCTTCGACGAGAGCGTGGAGTTAATTTATTAACTTTCTTTGCTATTCTTTTTTTTCTGATATATGCCTTACTTTTATTTATTTTTTATTTTTTTAATTTTTTTATTTATTTATTAAAGATTTCTGTCTCTTCCCCACCGCCGCCTCCCCTTTCCCTCCCCCTCCCCCAATCAAGTCCCCCTCCCTCGTCAGCCCAAAAAGCAATCAGGGTTCTCTGCCCTGTGGGAAGTCCAAGGACCACCCACCTCCATCCAGGTCTAGTAAGGTGAGCATCCACGAAACTGCCTAGGCTTTGCTATTCTTTACCAGAGAAAGACGGGGAGTCCTAGTAAGACCCATGCTGGTAAAATCCAGGAAGAGAGAGAGAATCTTAATAGAGAAGATAAAAGAACAATTAAAAAAATCTAAAAATGAAATAATTCTTGGGAACATCTGCATGGGCTTGGGATAGAGGGATAGTGCTAACTTGCCCTCCAGTTAAAAGTATTGGAAACTAATAGAAACTGGAAAATTATATGGCATAAATTGCTTTAAATGTCAGGTGTCTAGCAGTACATGATGATATCCTAGAAATTCCTGTTTAGAAGAACTTCATCCCCTAATCCTGATACAGTATCCATGCATGGTCCTAGGCACCATCATGCTATCTCTGCTGTAATGAATTACATCCCCTAGAGTTGCCACCCAGGATAAATCCTTTGTCCCTAAAGTTGCTTCTGTCAGGTACTTGGTCACAGAAACATGAAACGTAACTAAGGCAGAACTCCTTAGTTCCTGCCAGAGGCCACTATGATCACGGAGTGACTTAGAGAGAAAACGGTACAGTGGCTGCCCTGTGGAGATTAACCCATCACCAGTTAACTAGATTGCAGTGGAAAGTGAAGATGAGGAAGGTGACAGATTAAGGCTGCAATGACAAGGGAGGGATAGAGATAGAAGCAGGATCGCCTGCCAGCCACTATTCTGTTGCTAGAACAAAATACCCAAGGCAACTTGTAGAGAGGAAGAGGTTCTTCTCGCTCATAAGTTTGGCCCGTGTTTATTTGGCTCTACAACTCTTGGGTGCTAATAAATTGGTATGTAGTGGAGGGAGCTCATAGTCAAAATGTTGGTTCGTTTGATGGCATCTTAGAAATGAGGCCAGTGGCAGGAAGGGGCCAGGATCCCAACTGTTCTTTCTAGGTAGTGTCCCCAATGACCGAACTTTCTCTCTTGAGGACTTATATCAGAAAGCTTTGACACCTTGCGATAGTGTCATAGATTGGTACCCATCCTTGTAAACCCATGGTCCTTTGGGAGACTGTGATTGGCCATAGCAGATGGCAGCACTGAGTAGAAATGAAGGAATTTAAGCAACAGATATGTGGGGAAAATGCCTGGTCAGCTGAGGTGATTCTCTTGACATGAAGGAATGTTAAGTGGTTTTAAATGATGCAGGTAGTTTTAAATGCACAGGTCCTGGTGCTGTAGGAATTCCTACAGTTGGTAGCCTTTAAGTTACCCGCCCACTGGGGCATGGCCTCTTATACTATCTATGCTGATGTAAAGCCTGCATCCGGCCTCTTCTCTGGCTGCAAGATTCAGTTGCTGTTCTCCACTCCAGCAGAGGATATTGATTTGTGAATCTACCCCAAATAAATAACCCTCTATTATTCTCAATTCTGAGCTGGTGTGGGATTTCTTTTAAGCATCCCTCTTCATCTTGGCACCTGAGAGGCTGTGATAAATTCAATAACCCGTGACTGCAAAATGTAAACTGCATGATAAGGTTTATGGAAGGCAAAGCCTCTTAAACTGGGAATCATGACCCTGTGTAAGCAAATATGAGGCTATGCGAAAAATTTATAATAGTGAGGTCTCCTAGGTGGTGAGGACTCCCTGGTGGCAGTGAGTGCTCTCTGGTGACAGTGAAGGCTCCCAGGTGGTGGTGAGTGCTCCCTGGTGGCAGCGAGGTCTCCCTGGTGGTGGTGAGGACTCCCTGGTGGTGGCGAGAGCCCCCTGATGGTGGTGAGGTCTCCTACTCAGCTTCACGGCCACGCTGAATCAGAAACTGCAGTGCTATTCTGCGTGTGTAACGTTTTCTGCTCTTATGGAAGGAAACATCATGGTTTTACTACTAAAAACACACCCCCTTTCCATTTCCTACTATCATTTCCCAT
This sequence comes from Alexandromys fortis, assembly GCF_014885135.2. Classification (NCBI taxonomy): domain Eukaryota; kingdom Metazoa; phylum Chordata; class Mammalia; order Rodentia; family Cricetidae; genus Alexandromys; species Alexandromys fortis. The sequence continues at coordinate 1,411,483 of NW_026067907.1, forward strand.
CTGCAAGTGACTCATATCTTTGGAATATGTTGTGTTTGACAAGCAGCCACATCCATACGGTTACTATGTGAGTTTCATTTCACCTTTAATATGGTAACATTGTGGACAGCAAGGAATTATCATAAAATACATTTCCTTTGAGAATTGTGATGCATTTATGTCTGATTTGTATACCTATTTTATATACTTATCTACCTAAGGTTCATGAAAATTTCAAATAGGTGTCAATGGGGAAAGTTCAGCCGGTCCTGATACAGGGATTTTATATTATATATTATGATACACAGGGTCTGGAGTTGAGGAGGCTTGGGTTTAATCTTGAGCTGCTCTTGGAGAGACCACAGGGATGGTAGCCCAAGTTTCATCTTCTGCTGTTCAGTGGGGGTGAGACCAACCAGGCCATAACTCACACAGTCCATTGTGAATGTGTCTGAGTTAGAACTGGGGCAAGGAGACTCTTCTGTGGTGGCTTTAATAGGTTGTTATCTTTTTTTAATTTTAAGCAATCAGCACACCTGTTTCTTTACAACATACTGAACTTAAAAAGCTTTTAGCATATTTCTGTCTTTTTTAATACCTCACAGGTAATGTGAAGTTACTTGAAAACAAAGGGAATTAATTATGCAAATGTCTGAAATAATAATAATTGAAATAGCTGCAGGGAATTGGGGAAAATTACTGATATTCACTTTTTTTTCTTTTTTAGAAACATAGGTTACTAAGAGGGAAAAGAGATCATTCCAATGAAAGAAAATTTGAAAGATGGCATTAGAAGCTGATAATTCAGAAAATTCCATCATTAATGGATATTCAGACGGTATATTAACTTTGGCCAAGATTCAATGGCCAAATCAAAGAATTTAAAGGCTGGCAAGATGAGTAGTTGAACTCTAGGTGGGCACAGCGATGTGTGCCTCTGAGCCCCAGTATCTGTGAGGTGGACACAGGGAGACGGAAGTTCAAGGCCAGCGACGTGACAAGAGTAAAATCAGCCTAGGACGTATACCAAGGCCCCATGTAAACCAAGAACCCAACCAAGGGCTGGGTATATAGCCCAGCGGTCAAATGCTTCTCTGAATTGCATACAGGCTCTGGGTTTTATCCCCCATACACACTTTGCAAAGCAAAACAAAACCCCTCAGCGAACCAGAAATCATTTCTCAGTGTGTCACAGGCGTTTGACTCATTAGGATCAATTCTTCATTTTAGGGCCAGGGCATAACCATCTAAGCAGCTGGTATGGCCTCTGCCTCCTTCTCCTCAGGAACCAGCAGCCTCTGGCTTCTGTCTAGCCACCTCCTGACTCCCAGGCTGTCTTTGAAGTACTCTTCAGGACTGGGATTTTCTAGGGTCTCTGGTCATGTTCTCTCTGCCTTGCAGTCTCTTTCTGGTCGCCTGGTTAATTGGCTTAGCAAATAACCTTCAATTAATGTCCCCAGGATGGACTGGTGTCACTCAAATGTACACTGAGAGCCACTAAAGGTCTTACATGTGGCTTTTTCACGCCCTCGGAGCAATGTGAGAAAGATATTCCCAGTTCAGACTGGCTGCATCTCAGGGGTACAGGGCAGATGAAACAGCGTTTGGCTTTTAACCCTTTATTTAAATGCGTGACTCTACCACGGAAATCATCACTATGTGTTAGCTGACTTTTGAGAGGATAACTTCGCTTAGATGCAAGCATGATCTCGTCAGTGACACAATTTGAGAGCCAATAAGTAGGGAGCAGGTACTCTGATTCCCAGCGACAGCTTTGGGAGTGCCCTGCTGAATAGGCAGCTCCACTGTCACGAAAATGGCATCTTCATTGCTAAATGACAGTACAGCATGTCCTGTTTGCACTGCACCGCACGCTACAGTGCCATTCGGTACAATAAAGGTTGTGACTGCCGTGCCTTTCCTGTATAATATTGTCACAATCTAACTATTTTTTTTTTTACCTTTATGAACTAGTTGTTTAGTCTTTTGACTTTTTTCTTCAGATAGTTAAAAAAGAAGTAGTCAAGAAGAGGTAGGTTTATGTTGGTGCTTTACAAATAATTCTGGAAACTGTCCGGAAGAAATGTGATTAGATTTTTGGATTTTAATTTTTCCATCACTTTTTTTGATCTTAAAATATAAACTATAATTATATCAATTTCAACCTTCTGTTTCCTCTCTTCAGCCCACCCCAGTGCTCTTCTTCCAATCCCTCCTGTACCCTCACTCTTTTACTACCTCTCAAATGCATGGCCTCTTTCTCTTTGATTGTTATTGTTTACAAACACACACACACACACCCCAATAGCATGTATATGTAACCTGTTCAGTCCACGTAATGGTATTTGTGTGTACATGATATCAGAGAATCCCATTTTGCTATTGGATAGTCAATGAGAGGCTCACTCCTGGGACTCCTTTCTTCTCTCAGGAGCCACTGGTTTCCTGGACTTCTTTGTCTAGGGCTCACATGAGGTTTCCCCCTCTGACGTGAGCATATTTATCAGGGTCATCATTGTTCGGCAGCCATGTCACTGAGGCTTTCCTAGGGCAGGAGACACAATGTCACAGCAGACTTTTGTGGTGAGGGGTGAGGATTACAGCTCTCTGTGGCTGTAAGGAGAAGTACACCTCATCCTGTTTAATTAAGAAGGAGCTGTGTGTGCCATAGAGACCCAGCCCGTGGATGTTGGGGCTGACCTTTAGAGTTCGCTTCATGTGGGTGAAATAGAAACAAAGGTTGGTCTCCCCCCATGTTTATCTAATTCTAGCCAGAGTTTAATTGAACTTTTATAAAATATTGATGTAATACTACCGCTACTAATGCAGTCACTTACAGCTTACTGGAAGAGCATTTTCCCCATTGGGCTGTACTCTGGGGTCCTGCTGCATACAGTTGGCCAAACAATGTGTATCATTTTCTATTTTGATTTGCTTGCAGGGATGCTGGCATTTGTAGAGCATCATGTCTTTGGAATAAATTTGAATATTTGCAGGTGTTTACAAACTCTTCCTTTCTCTGTTTGGCTGCTTGGTAGTTTTATAAATATTCAACTCTCATCTGGCCATCTGTGTCTTAGGGCTCTACATCTCAGACTTGGGGCTCTTTTTTGGCTAGTGTTCACTACCCTGAGTCATCCCACTGTAAGAACCAAGTAGCAGCCCAATACATTATTTTATTTTAAAGACTATGCCAATGAAAACATCTGACCAATTGCTTGTAAAGTCTCTCAAGAAAGTAAATTTCCTCACTGGACATGTGCACACACAGAATCTCCAGTCAGCCTACTGCCCAGCTGTTGGTTCCTGACTGCTCAGTCCCAAAGTAATCTCACAGATACTGTATTAATTAAATCACTGATTGGCCCATTAGCTCTAACTTCCTATTGGCTAATTCTTATATATTAATTTAGCGCATTTCTATTAATCTGTATATCACCACGAGGTGGTGACCTACCAGCAAAGTTTCAGCACATCTATCTCTGGCGGCTCCATGGGGTCTCTCTTGACTTTGCCCTTCTTTCTCCCAGCATTCAGCCTAGCTTTCCCTGCCTACCTAAGTTCTGCCTTGTTGTAGTTCCAAAAAAGTTTCCTTATTCATTAATGATAATCACAGCACACAGAGGGGACTCCCACATCACCCAGCTGCATTTGCTATCAGCGTGATGTCGGGAAGAGAGAAGCTTAGCTGGAGATTTGTCTCCCTCAGATGGCCTGTGTACATGTCTATGTGTCAATTACTTGAAAAAAGATAGATATGGGAGGGCCAGGCTCATTCTGCATGGCTGCATCCTGAGGCAGGTAGGGCCTGGACTGTATAGGAAAGATAGCTGTGCAACCTAGAGAGAGCAAGCCAATAAGCAGTGTCCCTACATGGTCTCTACTTCATTCCTGCCTTGAGTTCCTTCCCTGAGGAAGCTACACTACAAGGAAGTGAACGATGAGGGATGTAAACTGTAAGCCAGACAAACGCTTTCCTCCCCAAGTTCCTTTTGGTCATGGTACTTATCTCAGCAACGGGTCTAGAACATGTATTCTTGGAAGCCTCCAGTGGTGTAGCTTGGAGTTTTTGAAGTGGCTTCTATTCCATGGGTTGACTTGCTGCTGCAGAATGCTTAGTCCTGCTACGATTCCTGCATACAGATTTTGTTTTAGCATAGGTCTGTTAGGTCACCATTTAAACCAGCACAGGACCTGGATCTGAGGGCAGTGTGTTTGCCTCTGCCATAGGCTCTAGGCTGGCTCCTCACGCTCTTCACGCGTCCATCGTGTTACCTGATACCACGGCTCCGCAATGTTCTAGCTGCTCCAGTTGGAACTGGCTTATTTTTCTTAAATATGCCACATCCAGCAATGAGCCCGATGTTTCACAGGTGCTCTGATGAGCAAAGTCGAGCGGGACAACCATCTCCCTTAACCGAGATGTCGGCATGTTTGACTGGGAGATTATTGACATGTGTGTCATGCACAATGGCCAATGACATGCCGCCGCCTTTGTTTGCTTGACTTATAGGTCCTTGTCCTTGTTAGCTTTGTGCCCATGATAATGAATACATTTCATAACGGGTTTCTCTGAAAAACAGAAGAACGCCAACTTCCTTTCAGAGGTGGCATGTGAATACAGAGTAATCACCAAGGAACTCCAGGGTGCAACCCGTTAGTGTGTGGTAGCAAAGGAGAACCAGCACAGGCAAGGCCTGAGCAGCTTTTTTGAAGATTTACCTCACAAGATTATCGTGAGGGCTAATCACCTTAAAATATCCTCCCAGATAGTGCACATAAATCACTCGAGACGCACAGCACATGCTCAATGTCAAAACAACAGGACTCAGCTTTGAGTCCCAGTACCTACATGGTGGGGCTCACAACCATGTAAGTTCACTCCCAGGGAATCTGACTTTGTCTTCTGGCCTCCCTGGGCACCAGGCACAAAGCAGGCAAAATACTTGCATGCACATCAAATAAATAATAATTCAAAACAACAGAATATCAACCTTTATTATTATCATTGCTTATTCCAGGACTTGCATGAAATAAATAATAATTAAATCCAATGAAAAATCAACCTTTCTGATTATCATTGCCTGTAGCACAAATTCTCATTGGTCTTAATAATAAAAACCCAGAGCCAGATCTAGGGGTTGGTGCTGAAAGATGAAAAAAGCAGAGCAAGAGCCACTGGTTCTTACCTCTACTGAATCCCCAGACCAACGGGGCGATCCTGTCCCTACGAATCCTCAGACTGAATGCAATGAGCTCCTGTCTCCTCCTGCTTTATATTCCTCTTTCGGCCCAGCCATATCCCTTCCTGTCTCTTATCTCCCTAATGCTGGGATCAAAGGTGTGAGCCACCACTGCTGGGCTGTTTCTCTTTTAGACTGGATCAATTTTGTGATGTCCGGGGTGGCCTTGAACTCACAGAGATCCTTCTGCCTTTTCCTCCTGAGTGCTGGGTTTAAAGGTGTGTGCCACCACTGCCTGGCCTGTGTGACTAATTAGTGGCTCACTCCACATTCTGATATTCAGGCAGGCTTAATTTATTAAAGCGCAAACAAAATATCATCACAACTGCTTATTCCAGGACTTGCAAGAAATGCTAATTTTTGAGCAAGAAGGATTGGTAATTTCTATACATTATATGCTAATATACCTAACTTAGTCTTTAAACAGTAAAGCTATATCTTTAAAATATATTCCAGCTATAAATTTTTCCAGTTTCTTGACAAATTAGAACAAGAATGAAGTTCTCATATTAATTCTTTCTGTCCTGAGTGGCAAAACAGTTGATATATGGTGTTTATTTTTCATGTGTCCAATGTTAAAAATATTTAAGTTAGCCAAGAGTGGTGGTGCACATCTTTAATGCCAGCACCCAGGAGGCAGATTCAGATAGATTTCTGTTGTTCAAAATCATCCAGGTTTACACAGTGAGTTCCAGAACAGCCAGAGCTGTATAGGGAGATCCTGTCTCAATACAACAACAACAAAAATTGTATTAAAATTTTAGTAAAATAATAATTCCTTTTATGTAAGTCTAAACCTTAATAGCTAACTCAATATCTAATTTTGGAGAAGGAATTTTGTAAGAAATACAGACGCTTGTGTTCCTCTTTGGCCTTTGAAATGGTTATTTTTGCCGATAACCTTTGGTCAGAACAGAATGGCCTTTTTCTTGGTAAGACTCTGAGTCAAAGACGGGAAGAGTACACAGCAGAAAAATTGGACCACCTGCTCCCCTGGGGTCTCTAATTAATTAGTGAGAGTCACAGGTGGGTAAACCCTTGGGAGAGGATGATTGGAAACTATTCAAACATTTCATATTTAGAAAGAGAAATGCATTTGTGAAAAACCCAGCACTAAGAACACCGACAAACTTGGGTCAGTTCCTAATTCAACAGCAGTGGCCATGGGAATTTGACTGAGCTACCGTGGGGACTGGGGGCCATACTGTGCGTCTGGAGTAGATTGGCATCTGTGACATCCCCCAGTTAGAAGTCTATTTAGGTGATGAAGTTAGCCAGTGAATTGTGTGTGTGTGTGTGTGTGTGTGTGAGAGAGAGAGAGAGAGAGAGAGAGAGAGAGAGAGAGAGAGAGAGAGAGAGAGGAGGAGAGAGAGAGAGGTGATAGAGGACAGGTATATGTGTGAGTGTTTTGCCTGCATGTGCACATGTGTTTCTGGTGTTTGCAGAAGCCAGAAGAGCATTCCATAACCTCTAGAATTAGAGTTAGGGTTGGTTGTGTGCTGCCATATGGGTGCAGGGAACCAAACGTAGGTCCTTTTCGAGAGCAGCCAGTGCTCTTAACAGCTGAGCCATCTTTCTAGCTCCTAGTAAATGTGTTTTTATTATTAATAAAATATTTTCAAGCTGGACAGTGTTGGCATGTACCTTTAATCCCTGCACTCTGGAAGCAGAGGCAGACAGATCTCAGAAAGTTCGAGGCCAGCCTGGTGTACAGAGCCAGTTTTAGGACTTCTAGGGCTGTTACACAGAGAAACTCTGTCTCAAAAAAAATATAATTTCAAAGGCTTCCAAACTTAGCTGAAGGACTGTGGAGATCTCAAGTAAATTGCTTGCCATACAAACACTAGGAGTTGAGTTGGGATCCCAAGCACTGTGGAAAAGCCAGGTAGCACACCTGTAATCACAGCAGTGGGAGGTGGGGATAGGAGTGTGCCTGGGTTAGCATCCCTGAGTTAGCACTGGAAGGTGGGGACAGGAGGGTCCCTGGGTTAGCACTGGGTGACAGGAGGGTCCCTGGGTTAGCATCTCTGGGTTAGCACTGGGAGGTGGAGACAGGGGGGTCCCTGGGTTTGCTTGCAGCCAGGTTGTATGAATCCATAAGCTCTAGGTCCTGTGAGAAACTCTGACTTGAAATATAAGGTGGAGAGTGACTAGGCACTCTTGGCATTGGCCTCAGGCCTCCATATGCACAGCCATACACTCATCCATGAACACACGTTTGCACACTCAGCAGCAGGAACACACTCACACACAGAGTTGTCTGGTGATTAAAATACATGACAAGAACCATGCACGATTAGGCATCTAGTTTTCTCACAGTCTGATTATCTCTGTGCTATTATATGCTCTGTGTTATTTCTCTGGACTGATTATCTTTTTCTTTAAAGCATTTTGGTAAGACACGGTTGGCCGTCACTCTCCGCTCTCTCCAATGTTTCTTGTCTTTTATCTGTTTGGTAGTTTGCCTTCTAACTGCAGTTGGGGAAGGGGTGGCCTCTCGCGGATTTGATTTGCATCTGCCTGATTATTAGTGATGCTGAACATTTTATATACTTGTTGGCCATTATGTCTTCACTTGAGAAGTGTCTTCTTTGGCTGGCTGGTAATTTCTAACTGCATTGTTGTTGCTCTGCTATTTGACCTTATTTTTGTGTGCCAATGATTGTTAAATCAATGTTCCTCTTGGGATTTGGTCGTTGGTAGATCTTACTCCATCATGGTGCTCCACTCTTTCATTACTAAAAGTACTGTCAATTTGCTATTAAGGGGTGTCTCTAACAGATGCAGTATTTAAAATTAAGCCATATTTCATGAGTAACTAGTTATAATCCTGTTATTTTTATAACATTTCTTATACATACATAGACACATGTACACATATATACATACACAGACATATATACACATGTGCATACACATAGACACATGTACACATATGCCCACACATACATATACATACAGATATACATACATAGATATACATGCACGGGTATATACATATGGAATACGCATATATACAAACATGCACAATAAACATATGCATACACATACATAGACACACATGCACGGATACACACACATATGGCATACACACATACACAAACATACACAGATGCACACACATGTCCATACATACATATACAGATACATATGTATACTCATGCATAGACACACATGCATGGATATACACACATATGACATACACATATACACAAACATACATACATGCACACACACAGACACACACAAGTACTGGTATGTTAGAGATGACTGCTATTAACCAATGAAATCCCATCATGCATTTTCAGGAATTTGCACACCTCTTGATATCAGAGAAGTGACTTGTTACATGGACATTCTTTACCCCCGAATATCAGCAAATGCCACAAACAAGTGCTGTTAGCATTTTCATTTGGGCTGAGAGTTACTAAACACTTACGAGTTTGCATGTGCCCTCAGCATTTATTTTAATAAAGAGCTTTCATCTATGAAGATGGTGTTTGTATTGAAGTTCACAGGAGAAAAAGGTAATGGAACTTGTGCTTTGTCCTTCTGCATTTTCAGGGATACGGAAGGACCGGCGAGGAGGGCGCATGCTGAAACACAAGCGCCAGAGAGATGACTTGGAAGGCAGTAATGGCATGGGGTCTTCAGGAGACATGCGGGCCGCCAACCTCTGGCCGAGCCCTCTTGTGATTAAGCACACAAAGAAGAACAGCCCTGCCTTGTCCTTGACAGCTGACCAGATGGTCAGCGCCTTGCTGGATGCCGAACCGCCCTTGATCTATTCTGAGTACGATCCTTCGAGACCTTTCAGCGAAGCCTCGATGATGGGCTTACTGACCAACCTGGCTGACAGGGAGCTGGTTCATATGATCAACTGGGCAAAGAGAGTGCCAGGTAAGGATGCAGACCTCCACTTCTGCTTTAAGAGTGAAAAACTGTTCAAGAATTGGCTGTGGTACTGTGGGAGAAAAGGAAGCAGTCACGTGCTATGTGATTAGTGCCAATGCCACATTGAGATTTGTCAACTGTCCATATTAACCCTCTGTGTTTCTCTCGAAGCTTAGGAAATAGCCTTTAAAAATAAACACCCAGAACAATAAAACCTTTGACATAGTGCTTTTGGTCAGGTTTTTTTTTTCCCTCAAAAGACCTGGATGGATACTACATAGCACATGCGTACATGTGTCTGTCATGCAGACATCACATAGTAAAAGCACTTAGAGCTCAGTGATCAATGAAATTATTTTGATTCCTAAGACATCACTCAATATTCCTCTATTAAGAAGGAATATTTTTCCATCAATAATCTCTTCTTCAAATACTGTGCACTAAAGGGCGAATAATAGGTTTATTTGTGGACCGCCAATTATTTATTCAGTTTGCTTTATGCCTTGGATGTTCAGGGGAAGGGAAATACAATAGGAAAATAAATGCAAGCGATGTTCTGAGGAGCTTCTAGAAAGATCCAGAGGCTGAAGTGACACTCCACTCCTCCTATTGATCTCTCAAGTGCTGTGTCTATAGCTCTCGACTGTTCTCATTTATGGAGAAAGACTCTAGTTATGATGGAAACACGACTCTCCTGTGCTCCAGCTAATGGATTTCGGATACAGAGACCTGTGCTGAGACAATAAGAGGTGGATTTTCTTGTATGGCTTGGAGATCAAATCAAGTGAGATTTAAATAGAGCTTTTTTTCTTCTGGGGCTGCGATAGATGAAGTTATTTTCCATGACTCGTGAGATGTTTTTTCCTTTTTATAAAACAAAAAATACATGGGGGGGTTTGTGCCTTCAGTTCCCAGGTTAATGACATAGGCTGAATTAAAGTAAATCTTAACATATATGTGCACAAATCTGCATGTAAACATGTTGTTCTTTGAGTAGAGAGCCAGCAGTTGCAATGAGCCAAACTTACTACATGACATCTATCTAGGTGGTTTAGGTAGGAGAGATCAGAGTTTATGAAATAATAAAGATTGATAGAAAAAAATAAGTATTGAGGATCATTCTGATGAGCAAGCAAAAGTTTCTGGCCATCTAAGGAACTGAAAGTTTTTATCGGATGCCTAGCTATTTTATCATTGTTTTTGCGAGATAGACACAAGTTCTCAGGGATTGGAATTATGTGGGGCTTTGTGTTTTTCCTTGAACTTTATGCCTGTTTTCTTCTTGTTTTTTACACTTTGAGAGAAAAGAAAAACAAAATGCACAAAAAAGAATTGACTGAGAGTCAATTCTTGGTTGCTGTTGAGTTTTATTAATCTATAAACAACCCCCCCTCCTCCAATCCTGCCATGAGATTCTGGCAATACTAGTTCCAGAGCCACTGAGCAGGGTGAGAAACAAGTATATAGCATTCAGTTTTGTCTGAAGAGACCCACCTCAGCATCTTAGAAGTGATACTTTGTTGGTGGCTGGTGTTTTGTGTCAGGATTTGCTGTGTAGCCAAGGCAGATTCTGAACTTACTTTCCTGCTTCAGCCTCAATGTGTTCAAATGTATTACCCGTTCATGAAAGATCTGTGAAAGTAACCTCAATTTAGGATTCAAATGGAGGCAAAGGTCAAGCTTAGAAAGATGCTGTGGTCATGCATGGTTAGCTGTTCCATTGTTAAATTCATAACAAGACAAAGTATCTAGCACGGCTGCTCTCAAATTTCCCTATGCTAATTCAAAGGTCCAAAAATCTCTTGTGTCAAACTATATTTTGGTGACTAGCCCTTTATAAAAAAAAAGGATTATAAAAGCAAAATACAGTTATATACAGCCATGTGCTATGTAGCAATGTTTTTCTTAGCAACAGGCCTCATCAGTGACGGTGGGTCTGTATGTTGTAAGGATTAGAGATGGAGTAAGTAAATTGTTGAAGTTGGTGGGAAGGAACAGATCTACCCAGGGATCCATTTCTCTGATGTGTCTGTCATCAAGTGACTGACACAAGACTCTGTGTGTGTGTGTGTGTGTGTGTGCGTGTGTGTGTGTTGCTTTATCTGTATACCACCGGAATATAGCTGTTGTAGGTCAGCTTGTCTGGAGAAAAGGAATGACAATGGCCATTGATTTTAAAATAGTGGGGGAAAAAAGGAGCAGATCAAGCGGAACTCTGGAGATGACTGCGAACATTTGTGGAGCAAGCTGTATTTCACAAATATTTTATATACCCAAATACCACCTGCCATTTAGAAAGATCATCCACACGAAAGAGCTGGTATAGGCAATGTCACATTTATGAGGTGATAATTTAAGAATAATAATGGTAATTTTCAAAAGGGAATGAGAAACATCGTTAGGGAGAATGATAGCAAGGAAGCCATGGTGTGGAATCAGTGATGTGATATGAATTTGAAAGAGAACAGAGAGGGGTATAAGGAGACGTTGGGTGGAGGAAAGGGGGAGTATGATGTAATTGTATTATACTCTCACAGAATGAAAGAGAAACAATTAAAAAAATATACAAAAAAGAAGGTAAAGAAAATCATGTCAGTAAAGAAGTCAGAAGTATAGCAGTAAGAATAGACTTCATTTTAAATGATGGATTTTTTAATAAATATAATCAATACTTTGGGTTATTTAACTTTTTTACAATACAGTATTGTTAGGATTCTCAAGCATTGGTGACTAAAATTGAACTTTCCTTTGTCTTACATCGGGGCCCATGTTCTGACTTGAAATGTGGGAATTAAGAGGTGAGGATGTGTAAAGTGAAGTAGAAGCGTGGCCCTCAGTTGTAATCCCAAAGGATTTGTGTTAAACCCTAGGAAAAGAAGACTCTAAGGGATAAATGTTTCCCTTGGACATGTCTTAAGAGCAGCTATGGGAAGAATGATCATACCACTTGTCCAGTTCTGCTTTGTATTCCTCTCTAGTGCTGGCATTAAAGGTATGCACCACCACTGCCTGGCCTCTATGGCTGACTAGTGTAGCTGCTGGCATTAAAGGTGTGTGCCACCACTGCCTGGCCTCTATGGCTGACTAGTGTGGCTGTTTTTCATTCTGTTCTTCAGACAAGCTTTATTTATTAAAATATAAATAATATACCACTATATTCCCCCTTTTTGTCTAAAATAAAAAGAAGGCTATAACTAATATAAGAAAAGCTGTATACAATAAATACAATAACTATATACAGTATATATAGGCCATAAATGCATCAACAATATCGAGTCCATTTGCATTTGACAAATTCAGAGAAAATACTCTATTATCTGTATTATCTTGGTGAGTCCAAAATCTTGTACCTAATCTACTTTCTATCATAACTTGGTTTTGTGTGTGTGTGTGTGTGTGTGTGTGTGTGTGTGTGTGTGTGTGTGTGTATAAATCATACCAAGAGGCACAGGGAGAAGAAAGTAAGGCAGCCATCATACTCAACTTCCTTCCTGATTGAACATGTCAACTGGACAGCTGACAAGTGTCCTCTCTAAGCCAAGGATCACCAGAGTTCACCAACAGATACTGGGAGCTAGAATAGGCAAGTGTGAACTCTAGCCTAAAAGCCTTGCCAACGTGTAGGTCTTGAACCATCATGTTCTAGTTTCATTCCAGTCCCATGATAAAACACTCTGCCAAAAGCAGCCTGCGGGAGAAAAGGATTTGCCAAGCTTACACTCTCAGGGTAGGCCATCACTGAGGGAAGTCAGGGCAGAGACAACAGAGAAATACTGCTTGCTGGCTTGACCTCTGGTTCATCCTTAGCTAGATTTCATCTAATGCAGTCATCCTGCCTAGGGAATAGTCCTCTTACCACAGTGGGCTAGGCTCTCCTGCATCCATTAACAGTCAAGACAACCACCCACAGACACTGCCACATACCAACCTGAACTTAACATTTTCTTCTTAGACGATGCTAGGCTGTGTCACAGTGATGATGCTAACCAGAAAACCTTGCCTCTGGAACTAAGGCAACACACCTTTGTTTTAAAAGCCACAGTTTTTGATATTTTATATGGTGGCCCAGAAAAATAACAGAAAGTATACTAGCCATGTTTTTGTTTGGTTTTGGTTTGTTCTGTTATTTTTGTTGCTGTTGCTGCCAGGCCTTGAACCTGGGGCTTTATACAAGTTGGAAACGTGATCTACTATGGAGTGCTTTCCTCCACCCTGTTTCGTATTTGTAAGTCAATAAAATAAAATAAAACAACACATAGAAGGAGCTATTAGCATAAAGAAGACAGGTGTTGGATGTGATACCACACACACCCACAATTCCAGCACCCAGGAAGTTGAAGCAGAAGGATGGCCAGCCTAGGACACACTCTAAGTGCAAGTCCAGCCTGTGATAAGGAAAATACAGAATAAAATCCTGTCTCCAAGAACAATGAAAGGTGGGTAGGACAGTCATGGGGACACACGTGTGTAATCTCCATGCACAAGAGACTGACCCAGGAGGACTGCTGTGACATCAAGAGCAGTCTGGGTTATGTGGTAGAAGCTTGTCTTCTGACAAAGGTAGAGAGGAAATGTTGGCTCCTCTAGTATAGGCCTGGCTGATGATTTACTTCGGTGTATATTCTCTGCCTCTACAACTCTCTTGGTTCGCTTAACTCCTGGCTTCGAAGCCGATTCAGAGCAGTGCAATCCCATGGCTCTCCCTGGCAGCATGTCACAGATTTCAACCAACAGAAGAACGACCTTTCCTGCTGTTTCATAGACTCTCCTTGCGATCATAACGTGCACCGTTGGAACTTGTCCCGGGGCTGGTATGAGGTGTGACTCCCACGTTATTTTTATGCAGGTATTCTGCTGTCTCCACTTCCTTTACTAAAGAGCCTTCTGCAGAAATAATTCTAAGAGGTTTTCATAATTGACCTTTTGAGTTGAAGGGCTTTGTTAGTTCTTCCTTTCCTGTGCTTTAAAAGCTTTGAAAATGAAGCAAAAACATTTGGCCATCGGTCTATACATGTGGTTAAGAGAATAACCACACACACACACAGACACACACGCACACACACTAGTTAATTTACTTTAACTGAATGCCTTCCATGACTTTTCTTTTGGGTACAGAGATAATTAATGACTTTCAGTTCATTTGGGAAGTAAAAGAAAAATTCTTACAGCTTGAAACATTCATGTAGGAGCAGAACGGGCAATCGGAGGGCAGGTTGATTGGCTGACTCAGCATTAATGAGCCATACCATCTGTTCACCAGGAGAGAGCAAAGGGTGCACCAAGTAGCCCCTCTTAACTTCTTCCGTCTATTGCGGGTGCACCCTCACTATGCTTCCTGCCCACTGGGCAGGCAGTCTCTGCACGCCTTCCACCATAACTTCAACTCTGTGAGGCTTTGGTTCTCTCTCAAGTCCTAAATAACAACGTGCTCAGCTTCTGCGTTCATTTGTCCACAGACAGCACTTCACACTTTCACCAACATATCAGAAACAGCATATCAGAAAACCAACCTATCAGAGAACAACATATCAGATACCCGTTCCTCCTTTCTGCCCTTCTCGTGTTCTCTGTTCCTGCCAGGGCGTCTACTTCTCATGCTCATCCAGCTTAGTCACTGTGTCTTCACCGTGCACCACTGAAACCCTGAATATATGTTTGCTCCTTTCTATTGCCACTAGCTTTGTCTAAAAATAATCTCACTTTCCCTATGACAAAGAGCCATAACGCCTTGTGAGCTTGTCCTTTTTGTTCTTGCTCTTCTTTCAATTCATTCTATCCATTGATGCTAAAATTTGTGGGGATCACTGTTCCAGGTGCTGTGTTTGGCTGGAAGGGCAGCTCGGTGGTGGGAGCACTTGCTTACAGTATGCTATGCCCTGGGTTCATCCCCAATGTAATAAAGCCTTGACTCCCTGTATTACTTTGCTGTGGCTCCCATAACAAGTGCCACAAGCAAGTCAGTTTACAACAGAAATGCATGCCTTCCTAGTTTAGAAACTGGTGGTCTGACATCACAGGGTCCACAGGACCGTGCTGTCTTCCAGGGCTCCATGTCCTACTTCTGTGCCTCTGGTGGCTACTTGCAAGTATTTCCAGTGTTAACTGCCATGGTCACATGATGAGGAGTTCCTCCCTCCCAGATGTCTAAATTCCTGTGATCATCTTCACCGCTCGCAAAGACACCGATTCTTCTAATTAGCTTTGGCTGCCAACTTGACCCAGCCTAGGTTTTTCTGAGATGAAAGTCTGAACTGCAGGAGTACCCCAGTGAGACTGGCCCAAAGGCATGCCTGTGGCAGGAGGTACCTTAATTGTTCATTGATAGAGAAGAACTTAGCTCACTGTGGCTAGTACAATCCCCTGGACAGGTGGTCTTAGGCTGTAAGACAGTTAGCCAAGCACAGGCCTCTGAATGAGCCAGCAAGCAGAACATAGAACACTAAGCATGTTGGACTGAATCTCACTCCGATTCAGTGTAGTTTATTCTTAATTTTAGCATACTTGCAAAGGTCTTCCTTCCTCATCAGGTCCTGGTGGAAATTGCTATTAGGTGGACAAACAGTTGATAAAACATGGCATTAGGACCTTTATTATTTAGTATACTTTTAAAATGCATTAGCCGATAAATAGTACTCTCCTCCACAAAGCTTAAAATGTAGACCTAACTGATACCTGGGATTCCTAACCCGAGGCCGATTTACTGTAGACTAACCTTGGATACGTCTTTATGTGGTCTCTGTACCTTCTGCTGAACTCAAAGTCCCCTGTCCCATTGTCCTGCCTGCCATCTTTTCTCTGGATCCTATATACATTTCATTTTGCCTTTGTTGAAAATCTGCTTCCTACAGTCTCTGCTCAAATTCCTTGACCATTTTTGTCCTAAAGGAGAATCACAACACCTAGTCATTCTTAGAAACTTCCCATTTTATGCCCAAGGTAGACTTGGATTGAGTTTGCCTCTTGGAGAAGCACTAGCTTGTCAGATGTACGTTGTACAACGGTGTCAGCCGTGACCTGAAGGCCAGGGGTTGCTTTCTCCTGCTTTCTTAGTTCCCTTCATTGTTCTCTCATGCTAGATTTGTTTGCTGCTGATAGTTCATTCATTAAATAAATATTACAGAAAGGCATTGTTTAAGGTCCTATCAGATGAAGACTCAAAATCAAGGTGGAGTCATTCGCCATGAAAGACAAAGCAAAACCAAGTTGTTACTTGGGATTCTGAGAAATGAGAGAAGGAGGTGATGTACAAACAGGAACCGTTCCATTGCTGTGCTACCGAAGCCCCTCGACTGCAGTGCTTACACCCCAAGCTGAAATGTAGCTCACTTAATAGAATGACTACCTATGGTGCACAGAGCCCTGGGTTCTTTCCCCAGCACAGTACCCCTGTAAACACAGCCTTGGGGCGGTGAAGACGGGAGATCAGCCCCTCTGGGTCATCCTGAGCTTAGAAATTGAGGCTAGCCTTGGTTATACCAAACCCTCTAGTAAAATGCTGGCTGTGGGTACTTGGGTCCTTCCATTCTTAGGAAACGTAAAACTGAAACCATCTGATGTTAACTATTCAGGTATTTTTCTATTTTTCTGTCTCCTTGATGAACTTTGAAGCGAGCAAACCATTTCTTTCTCCTTGCCTTCTTCAGCCAGTGTCTATCCATAAAGCCAACCTCCTCTTCCTGGTCCTTTGCAATGCATTCCATTCCATCAGAGAAAGCATTGACTTGCTTCTAGAAGAGCAAAATAAAGTCCCTTAAGACCTCTACGCTAGTTGCTGTCATTTTGTATTTTGACGGGTCTGTAGTGGAAATTCTTGTTTGAAATGAAAGGGGCTGTATTTCGGCCATCTGAATTGAATTCATTTAAGTCACCAACTTTCTTTTAAAAACTGTGTATGTAGGGGCTAGTGAGGTGACTCAGCAGGCGAAGGTGGCTCGCTGCCAGGCCTGCTGGATGGAGTTTGGCCTCCAGAACTCACAGGGTGGAAGGAGAGCACTGGCTCCTGCAGGTTGTCCTCTGAGCGCCACATGTGTGCTACGGTATACCAGTGCACACACGAGTGCACATGCAAGCACACACGTACACAAAATCAATAAATAAAAATAAAATGACAACAATAGGCTAAATGATTGTGCAAAAAATTTGATATTCAAAGAGTCAAATTATAGTATTTAAGTAAAACTGACAGATACCCATAAAATCATCATTTTGTGACAAAACAAGTGGGTTTTTTTTTTTTTGGACTGAAATATTTCTATGGTGAATGGATGTTTTTAAAAAGATGACCATTTATAGACATTTGAGTTCTTAGAGGGCTTGAAGCTGTCTGATTTCCCTAGGCAGAGTAGCTCTCTGGGGTGACTGGTCTGTGTTTGGGGGTTTTATCTTTTGTTGTCTACATCCCTGGAATTGACTTACTCCCTGCAGTCCTCTGTTAGGTCCCTGTAGGCCCACCTGTGTGCCTCCAGTGTCACCATGGCTGACTGAGTCTGGCTTGCATTTCCCTAATGTGCTAGGAATTTACGCCTCAGCGATGACAGATGTTAGGTAGTTTTTGTATTTTATTTTTTAAGGATTAACCAGTGGGGAACTGTAGAGAGAATATCAGTATTGGCCCTCATGAGATCTAAGTTGCAAAAAATATAAAAAGCAGTGAATTCACTAGAAGACGTCTCATATTAGAGTTGAATTAAAATAACTTACTATTTCCCAGTTCCACCTACAGAACCCATAACACTACAAAGAAAGCTCGCCAAAGAGATTTGAAGTATATTTGCCATCACTACTGTGCATTACTTCATAGGAGCTAAGCGTTTGCCATGTAATCTTTATAGTAGGGTATGATATAAACATGACTATTTACTTTTGGCACAATTATTACTATTCTCGGCTCACCCATGGCTAGCTTAAAATACTCGGGTTGACCATTTATTTTTCTTACTAAACATAATCGCAGAGCCTCAAGGAGGTGGCCAAACACTGAAGTTGATCGACAAGCTGTAAACTTAGATACTACGAAACTTAGGTATGTGTTCCTTTATTTCTCACAGAAGATGGTGTAAGTAGTTCAAGTTGAGTCCCAGCAGAAGGTCAGAGTCGTTAGAAAAACAAGGGCTCACTCCTACCCTTGGAGCCACTCTGGTGGGGAAGAGTTAGAGAGTGCTGTTGGTTAACTCTTTTGTCTGGCTTAAGGTGTTTGAACATTGACAGCAGATGGCGCGCCCTGGGGTTGTTGCTATTTTACCTCACTTGGGCCACAAGCTGCTCGGTGTGTTGAGTTCCATTTCTTCAGAAGGGCTACTGACCCAGTTAACTCTTGCCCACTTTCCCAGTCCCAGGGAATCTTTGAGCTTTGCTTCTGCAGACAACCAAACTCTTCCACCCAGTGTATTCAACTTTGACTTATGCTGTTTGGTCTCATTGGTTTGCTTTTTGGTACTTAGTGGTGAACTTGGGACAGTGGATACATGAAATACACATTCCTCTGCTGACCTATGCCCCTAGACCCAGTTCTGCTTTGAACGGATACTTCTTTGTGGTATGGGGGAGGTGTATATGAGGGTTCACATGTGTAGTAGCATACATGCACATGGAAGCCAGAGGTCAACCCTGAGATTGTTGTCCAAGAACCATTCCACCTTAATTTTTTAAGGCTCTCACCGGTCTGAAGCATACTAATGGTAGGATGCCTGACCAACAAGCTGCTATCTCTGATTCCCCAATGCCTGACCACCCAGTGCTGGAATTACAAGCAGGTACCATCATATCTGACTTTCTCTGTAAGGGCTAGGGATTGAACTCACAGTCTACAGCTTGACAGCAAGTACTTTACCCAGTGGGCTATCTCCCAAGCCTGAACAGTTATTTCTTGTAGGAATATTCGCCCTGGTGAGCAGACTGCTTGATTTGTTAAGACCTAAGTGCTGTTTAATGATTCTCAAGGCAAACTCCCTGTGATTTAATTAAAAAAGATATTAAACGATCTTGTTATTTTAGTCGAGCACTTATCACTGAGCTGTACCCAGCAGAGCCCGACATAGGAGCGAGGGGAAGAGAGAAGGGTGGCTGCTGAAGAAAGGCGAAATTTAGCAAATGGCGGCAGCACCTTTCTCTGGAGGGAACTGAGGCTTCTTCTTGTGGTGGTGCATGCATTCATTAGGGGCTTATTTTATAAATGTGAAATCCATTAAACGGTGAGCAGTTCTTTTCCTGGAAGGTGGACCAGGTGTCTGTTCTTGAAGAAGCCAGGGTTCTTAACGTGGAAGGAGCTCCATAGGACCCTAAGGCGAAGCTGTTTCTACCTATTGTTTCCTACCCCACATCATTGACTGAGCAACATTTTCTTGCAAAACATTCAGACTCATACTTTAGGGGGAAAAGTAAAGTTTTGGATGAAAGAAAACACTTTCGAGACATTTAGTGTTGTTTTTGTGTATTTCTGCTTGCCACATCTTTTGTCTTACCTGGTCAGGATGTTTGCCTATGTTTCCTCAGGATATTTGAAAGTAGGAGATAAATGGTTTAAATTCGCTCAAGGCCTTGGGCTGTGGGAAGATACTTTCTGAAGGATGGGCTCAGGTTCTGTCTACCAGTGTTTCTTCTCTCCCATCTATAAAGAATGTCTCCACCCACACACAAATGGAATGGAGTCATTTTTTTTTTATTTTTCCCTTTATTTCTATCCATACTTCTGGGATATAAACTAAAAAAAAAAATCAGCTTTTCCTGAGCAGATATTGAATTGTCCTCAAAGGATTCCCAGAACTGGCGGGAGGCTTCCCTGAACGAGCTACAAAGGCTTCATCTGAAGAGACTCGCAAGCACAGAGATGTATAATGGAGTATGTCAGATACTCTAATACGTGCCTCTCAGACTCATGGCTCTGCCCTCACACTGTCGGAAGAAGTCTCCGCAGAGTCTGTAATTGCTTTGCCCCGCACGTGGTGTCAAGACTTGGAGGCGCATGGAGCTGGGGTGTGATGGTTACGTTGGATAAACAGTCATTATCGGTCCAGTTTATTTGGAGGATTTGCAATATACTGAACTTAAGAACGTGTCATGGAAGACAATTTTAACAACTGGGTGCACTCAGAAGGCAGATATTGGCAACTGAGGGGCAACGGTGTGAATGGCCTTAAAGGCCACTAAAGTGCTCGCTTTCCAGTGACTAAAATAATAAGGCCTATGTTAGACATTCTTTACTATAATAGAAAAGAATATTCAATGCATAAAGCGCCTTATATGAAAAACAGCAGACATTGCATGGTGTGTTAGCTTTCTGATCACTCACCAAATTCCTGAAATAACCAACTTATAAAGACGAGTTTTTATTGATCCCCAGAAACCTTCATCTGTAATCACTTGACACTGAGGCTTTGAGTATGTCAGTTGTACATCATGAGGTGGGGGCGATGCAGTGGGACAGAATTGCTCATCTCCTGGATTAGAAGTAGGAAACAGAAAAGGGGGGGTGGGAGTGGAGAGGGAGAGGAAGGGAGAGAGAGGTCACACATTCCTTCAAGCCCTTATGCCCAGTAGCCTAGAGACCTCCCACTAAGCCCCACCTCTTAAAGCTTTGCCACCTTACAGTAGTACCAATCCAGGATCAAGCCTTTAGCACACAGGCCTCTTAGAGACTACACGCACACTCATCTATGGATGTGTATGTGTATGTGGGGGTGTGTCTTCATGTGTATTGTGCATGTGTGGAGGGCAGAGGTCAACATCTGATGTCTTTTTCTATTGATATTTTTTGAGACAGGGTCTCTAACTGAACCTGGAGCTTACTGATTTGCTGGATTGGATGGTCATTGAGCCCAGGGAGCCCCCTTTTTCCGTCTCCTCAGCACTGAGATTATTGGCCAATGCTCCCCTTACATGGGTGCTGGAGCTTGATCTCAGGTCCTTACACTTGGACATCAAGCATTTTACCATCTAAGGTATCTATCTGTCCAGCTCAGGAGACAATTTACATCCAAACTCGAGCACAAGGAAAAAGAAGTAGACAAACATTTCTCAAAAGTGATGTCTCTTACCACGCACTTCACGTTTGTTTGGGTGTTTCTTTTTTTTTTAAATAGATTTTATTTTTTTTAAAAGATTTATTTATTACGTATATAGTATTCTCAGTATTCTGTCTACAGGCCAGAAGAGGGCACCAGATCTCATTACAGATGGTTGTGAGCCACCATGTGGTTGCTGGGAATTGAACTCAGGACCTTTGGAAGAGCAGGCAGTGCCCTTAACCGCTGAGCCATCTCTCCAGCCCCTGTTTGGGTGTTTCTTGGAAGATGTGTTGAGCCAGTAAAACGAGTGGATCACCTTTCATTGAGGCTTCACCCTGGGCTCCTCTGGAGTTTCCTACCTGTTAGGAGTCCATGTTTGGAGTTCCATCACTTCCAGGAACTAATGAGCACCCTCTGTGCACTAAGTATGTTCTGTGTAAAAGGGTGTGCTGGAAACAAAACGGGGGACCTCCCTGCCTCTGAGGAGCTTTCACCCCAGCACCCTAGCCATGGTTCGAGAGTGTGAATGTGGTTACGGGCAGCTGTGTTGTTTGGGGCAAAGTGGAGTGTCCAAATAGGAGCAGCTGCTGATAAGCTCCTGTGCACACGAAGCTAGCTTGTGTTCCTCGTATGCATGATGCTGCTGAGTACACACAGGTTGATAATAAGAGGCAAGTCAACATTACAGTTGCTATTTGAGTTCTAGAACGGTTTTCCTATGTGAAACCCTTAGCGTAAACCAAGACCCGTGATTGCACGTCTCTGTTTTGGTGTGTGTGTGTGTGTGTGTGTGTATTGGTTTGTTTTTTGTCCTTTTGAGTCAGGGTCTCTTCTCTCCTAGGCTAGCCCAAGCTCACTCTGTAGCCAATGCTGGCCTTGAACTTGAGATCCTCCTGCCTCCATCCCAGAGCTGAAATCATGGGTGTGTTGCATTGTGCCTGATGTGATTGCATGCTTTCAAAGACTTGTCCTATTTTCTCATTATCTCAGAGATCTCAAGCCTTTCCCATCCTGAACTGTTTGTTTTGATGGGACTGTATACTGCAGCTAATTAAGAACACAGAATGTCTTAGAGAACTGGGCTCCACAGCACATAGCCAATAATAGTGGTTCTTCCTGTTGCTGGTTTTGTGGTTTTGCTGTAGTTTTAAATGTAATTTGTTTTGCTTTTTCACATTTATTTATTTATTTATCTATCTATTTATTTACTTTGTGTATATTTGGGGTAATTCCATGACACATCTGTAGAGGTCAGAAGACAGCTTGAGGGAATTAGTATCCCCTTTCACCACGGAGGTTCCAGGGACTGAACTCAAATCGTCAGGCTTGGTAGCAAGTGTCTTTGCCCTCAGTGCCATCTTGTTAGGCCATGTTTGGCGTTTTTGGAGATAGTGTCTTGCTATGTTGCCTAGGCCTGGCTTGAACTTTCAATTCCCCCTCGGCATTGTGAGCACAGGAATTATAGGCGTGTGCACTACACCCAGCTTGAACCCAATTTCACGGACTATTGAGAAACTGTACAGTAACATCGTAAGATAATCCAAGATTTTGTGAACTTGGAGGAGTAACCAGGTTTTCAAGCACACGAAAACTTCAGTTTAGCACGTGTATTTCTTTTTATTTGTATTATGTGATGTGCTGCCATGACTTTATTTCTTGCTTTTCAAATAGTTGTCTCACTGCTGTGCAAAGCTAACTGAAGTTTGTTTTCCTTTTGTTCTGTTTTGACAACATGTTGCAAAAGTGAAAGAGCAAATACTTGCCGAAGTCGCTTAGCCACTAGCTGATTTCCAAGTGAACATTAACTAGATTCGTGTCACATTTGACTTCTTGAGCATATCTGACTTAAGCTTAGTGTATTTGTGCATACAACATGTTTTACTTAAGCTTAGTGTATTCGTGCAAGTAAATTTTCAAATGAGGCAGCAAAGAATACAGAGGCAGGGAACAGTATCTATTGAGGAATAAATCCTATAATGAGTACAAATGAGGATCAAAACCAAACACATGTAACAGCAAGCCCCAGATAATGGAAGGTCAAGCATAGCATAGACCATGTGTTCGTTCACATGAATGAATCTGAACTCACAGAGCAGTGGTTGATATCTGTTTACTACTGGAAACTTCAAGATATAGTTTGATAACAGGCTACCATACTTACTGAATAGCTCAAAGGGAATTTAATGTATATGTATATAAAATTTAGTTTAAATGAATGTTACGGTTCCTAGATCATCATTTTAAAAAGAATCAAAACTGGAAGTTCAGGGCAGGGCAGGTAGCTCAGTCTGTTAGGTGCTTGCTATATAAACATGAGGACCCCAGTTCAAACTCTGCATAAAAAATAAGGGTCCGGTAGTGAAGCCTTGTAATTCCAGCTCTGTGAAGGTGGAGCCAGGAGATCTGGGGACCAAAAGCCAGCCAGCCTGACTTACTTGGTGAGAGAGACCTTGTCTCAAGAGAAACAAGGTCAGTGGCTCCCGAAGACGACACTTGCGGTCCTCCTCTGCCTGCTACACGCATGCACCAATGTGCACTGTGTCTGCACACACATAAACATGTATGCAGACACACACCCACACCCATAGAAGCCATACTAAAGCCATCTTGGGGACATAGTCTACCATTTATTGTTTATTAGCATCACAACACACTCGATGTTTCCTGCTAATACTCTGGCCATTGTGTGGATAAAGAGACGGGAATGTATAGACACTAGCTTCCCTATTATAGGCTTGTGTATACACATTTGATTGTACTGTGTGTTTATTTCTTTAAAAAACCCCACATATTATGACCCAAGCGTACATATTCATGTAGAAATCCTAGGGAAGTTATACCAATTGAGATGTTCTCTGCTAAGGGAAGGTGTTCAGTAAACAAGTGATGAATGGATATTTTGCACAATTGTCTTCAGAAGGTATCTCTGCCCCAAGCCCCACAATGCGGCATCCGTGCTAAGAGTGAGTATTTTTAATATCCTGACATGTTAGCATTATTTCTGTTTTTCCCTTTTGGGGGGACTTTCAAAGATGATGAATTGGAAGTGAGTTTTATTGTTTCCATTGTAATAAGCAAATTTTCTGAGAGAGAGTGAGAATGGGAGGGAGGGAGAGGGAGAGTACGCTAGCTTGTGGTTATAGAGACATTGAATGTATCTGCAGGGTGGAAGGGTGTTACCATCCCAAGGACAGGGTGCTGAGGAGATTACAGAGGACAGTGAGGAACGCTTGCACCACTGAGCTGAATGTGCAACTGAAATACTCTCTAATGTATGAACTGGCCATCTAAGAACCAAAATGCTCAGCAGGAAATGCCTTCTCTGCAAGCACTGCCTTCCCAGCTATGGAGCTTGGCTTGTTTCTTCCATCGTTGACTAGTCCATTCATCAAGATTAGCGAGGTGCTTAGTCACCTTAGCTAAACATAAGCTCCTGATTGTTAGGAACCACTGGAGCGATGCACACTCTTTAAAAAACCCGTGAACAAGTGCAAATAATCTATTTTAGCATGAATTTTTCTTTGAATGTTTTTTTATATTAAACAATTGTAGCTTCCCCTTATTTTTCATCTCCCACAATTCTCTCAGGCTCTGTATTCTGCTGCCACAGAAATGCCCCCATGGCATTTCTTCATTGAGAACCCTTTAAGGGTTCAAAGCTTCATTGAACCCTTCATTGAAGAGCATGCTTCATTGAGAGTTCATGCGAACAGTACTCAGAGGGGGAAAAAGATTGCTGTCATTGTGGCTGGAACAATATTCCAGACAGAGAACTCAGAAAGTGGGAAAACATATTTTGAGAGGGAAAGGGTGAGAAGCCATGTGAGTTCCCACAACAACTGGTACTTTTGCTTTTATTCTGAGGGACTTGGGGACCCGTGGCTGTTTGGATGGAGGATAGAACCTAAGTGGGCCAAGACCAAAGGCATCCAGGACAGGGGAGAGCCTTCTACAGCAACTCAAGTGAGAAGCGAGAAATAGTGGCTGTTTCTGAGGAGGGTGGCAGTAGAGATGGCTGGAGGGATGGTCATATCCTGGCTGCATCCTAGGATAGAGTTAACAGGCTTTTCCTGGTGGACTGGGTGTGGTGTCTGGGAGGAAGAAAAGAGCCACAGATGATTTTCTGAGCCTGGACATTTATAAGGTATAATTGTCAACAGCAAAGGTAGGGGAAGTCTACAGGCAGAACAGGCCTTTGAGCAGGAAAAGCAGCCCAGTGTTTGAAACATGAGACTATTTGGGTAGAGGTGTCTGGACTTTGAAAGTGGACTTTGACATAAAACTTTGAGGTTTTTTTTTGTTGTTGTTGCTGTTCAGAGGAGACAAGTAATAAATAAGATCAACAACAGAGTGAATATAGAGGGGAAAAAGTGGATCCCAAAGACTGAAGTGTGGAACACAGGAGCATTAAGTCAGAGAGGAGGGGAAGGTCTGGAAAAGGAGACTGATGCGGAGCCCATCTCCCTGTAGAATCTTCAAAGACAGGTGAGGTACAGGGAGCAGAAGTGACAGGGTGAGGCCAAGGATGAGGAGGATTGGTAATTGTCTATCAGGAGTGGCCTTCTAGGGGAGTGGGATGGAGACATCTTTGGGCTTAGTTCTTGAAGAAATGTAGGGAAATGGGTTGGAAAAGCAAGTTTAATAAAGTCTTTCAGAGGAGAAAGAAGGAAGAGCTATCATGACACCAGGAAGACCAAAGGTAGATTCTCATGTTCTAGAAGAGAAAAGTCATTGTGGGTAGAGTGCCTACGGGTGGGCACTGTACTTCCGGGAAGATTCTCTTCAGATTGTCCCAGATGTTGGGAACAAGGTTATTGACTTAGAATGTGTCGGGGAAAGAAGGTGTGAGAGGCTGGCATGGTGACCCAGGCTTCTAAGGGACAGGGGAAATGAATGGATTAAAGCAGGATATGGTGACTCTGGAGACCTTCTAGTACCATTTGATGGTTGAGTCCCGAAGGTGACAGTGTGTCTTCTTCAGCCAGCATGTCTACTTGAGTGTCTGATGAAGTTGAAGTAAGCCCCATCAGAAGTTCTGGAAAATGAGAGGGATGAAGTAAGAGATGGATCAGGGAGTCCAGACTGGATTCAAATGATATCTCTAGAAAATGATGAAGATGAGAAGGGAGAGAATGGTTGTTGAGTGGCCAAGAGGCAGTGTTTTGTCTAGGGCATAAAACTCTCTAGTCTTTTCCCAATTAGAAAAGCATGCTCTCTGTTTGATGGAAATAAAGACAAGACTGGAATGATGCCACCGTTTACATTGCAGGCTGGTTTTAGCGTTTCCCTGACTCCCTTTTTGCTGTGTTGGGCTCCCAAAAGATAAGACACCTCAGAGCATGTTTCTCCAGAGAGCAAGACTCCAGTTATTCATATCATTTACCCAGTTTGACCAGTTCTTTGCTTTCCTAATATTTAAGTATGTTAATTCCCCATATATGGAATCATATTTAATATATAATAAGCAAGCTATCAATATCTTACTAGATTTGGGGTTTGCATATATCCCCCTATATTTCTAGCCTGTTTCCTACCTCTGTTATTCCATTTGCAATGTAGAGCCTTTTAATTTGATGCAATACTTTTCTTTTGTTGTTGTTCTTTCTTAATGCTTTCATGTTTTGTCCCAGAAGTCCTCGCCTGTAGCAATATTTTTTTTGCATCTCCTTTTGGTAGGTTTTCAGGATCAGGTGTTCTGTCTCTGTCTTTACTCCAGTTTTCATTGACTTTTATATATGGTGTGAGACAGGAGTCTTACTGAGTTCTCAGTATGTGAATATCTAGCTTCCCAAGCAACACTGATTGAAGACAAGGATCTTGATATTGTGTGCCTTGGTACTTTTAATCTAATTAATTGAGTAAAGATGTGTGAGTTTATTTTGAGCTTCTTACTCTCTTCCATTGATTAATGTGTTGGATTTTGTGCCAGTTCCATAATGTTTGATGTAAACACTTGATAATGCATTTTAAAGTAGGGGAGTGTGGTACATAGATCTTTGTTCCTTTTGATCAAGATGGTTTTTGCTAATCAAGGTATTTTGTGGCTCCCATGAAATTTAAGGAATGTTTCATTTATATGAAAAGTGCCCCTGAAATGTTGATAGATATTGCATCAAACTCTGTGATGATTACAGAAATGTGAACAATAACAATTTTTCAGTTAATGGACATGGGGTGCTTTCCCTCTTGATCCTGCTTTCGTCTTTATTTTTACCTTAAATTTATCCCTAAGGTGGGTTTTCCTCCTGTGTGTGTTTTGTTCTTTATTTGTTTGCTTGCCTGACTGTTATACATAGTATTGTTTCCTTACTTTATTTTTAGATAGTTTATTATTAGTATGTAGAAATAATAATGATTTATATGTTTATTTTGTACCCTGCAACTTTATTGAATTTTTAAAATAAGTTTTAATCTCTTCTTGGTAGCAACTTTAGCAGTTTGTACATTGAAGGTTATAATATCCAAATAGAAATAATTTCCCTCTCTGCTTCTGCAGTCCTGTGGTATACACAGGCTTTGCTATAACACACACACACACACACACACATCCTTAAACAATCTTGAAAAAAATCAAAAAAGCAGAAGAATTGTATTTCTTGACTTCAAACTATATTATAAAATTATTATAATCAAAAGGATGTGACAGTGTTGCAAAACAGATCTACATTTTACCATCAGAAGGGAATAGTAGGAAAATTTATGATTCTATACATTTATACATATCTATATACATATATACATACATGCATACACTATTTTTAGTAGCCACAAGGACTAAAACCCAGGGCTTTGATGTGCCTCTACCTCTGAGCTATCTGTTGACCTCTATTTACTGATTTTGATTAGGGTTTTTAATTTATTATTAACTAATATATTTATGACTATATTTTATCAGTTCAAGACATCTGTTAGTGAATATTCATAGAAATAAAATCTATTTTCCCTTCTTTCCAAAGTTCTTTCCCTCCCTCCTTTTTAATATCACTACTACTTGGACAAGATTTGCAGCTACTGTTCTAAAGTTATAAAATGCATTTCCAAATGCTAAAAAATTTTATTTTATAATGAGCAGCCACAACATTTTGGGATAAATAGTAATGATCATTACACAATGAAGCTCCAAAAAGAATTTTTGGACCCATATTTTATTAAAATGGGAATATACCCTTAAGTGGCTTCTCAGAATGGTTATACAAGTATGTGCTAGAAGTTTTGAGCTGTTCACTGATCAAAAATAAAATGGCCTTTGCATTTACTAATAATTATTTGACTAGCTGTACAGTTCCAGGTTAAATTCTTTCCCCCTCAGGACTTTGAAGACACTGACCACTGCAGCAGACGAGATGTTCCTGTGTCACCCCGAGTCATTTCTTTGCTGACTGTGCTAGGCAGCTGTGTCTTATCCACTGAGCAAGGAAACTCCTCCGTGGTATCTCTACATCCTTGTTGTTGCTTTGTTTAACCTTCCAAAGTCTTTAACGGGCTTTTTAACATCTAGCGGGCTTTCTCAGTTAGATTCCATCATCTTCGTTCAGCTCTAGGTTATCTTGCTCCGTTCTTCTCCTTCCGTCCTCGTCCTCTTTTGCTGGCACGTCCTTATTAAGAACTTTGCTTTTCTTTGAGGCTTTGTCTCAGTCTGTCACCCAGGTTGGCTTCAGACTTATAAATCTCCGCATCAGCTCCTCAGATACTTAGGGTCACTGGCATGACACTACTGTAACTGACTTTAGCTGCTTTTCTCTCCTTCCCCTTTTTATTCTGTATTGCAGTGTGTGTGAGTATTACTCATGTATATGGGGCTATGTGTGTTTGGGGCTCACATGCATGAGCATACACGGGGAAGCCTGAGACTGTCATGAGGTATCTTTCTCAGTTGAATCTACATCCGGTTTACCACAGGGGTCCTCTTTCTCTACTTCCTGATGGTAGGGGTTACAGATGAGCTGCTACACCCGCTTAGCCTTTACAGAACTCCTAGGGATCCAAGCTTCCATCGTTAGGCTGGCACAGCAGAGGCTTCGTCCCTGTGGACATTGAGTTTCACAAGTATTTCCTATGTCTTGGACATTACCTTCAAATTTGCTTTTCCTTTAACACTATATTTAAGGACTCTCTTAAACTTTCAATGACAGGTACTGGATCTTCAGGTCTGTCAATTTTATTATTCATCCTGCCTGCATATTTTCAACGTGGAAACTGCATTTTCGGTTTTTAAAAACCTGCTGTTTGCACGGATTTTTTTTCCTGAAGTCCTGACTTTGCTACCTAGAGCTCCCATGTCCCTTCTCTCTTCTTACACTCTGGCCCAGCCGTGAAGAGCGATGGCAACAAAGCTGGGATGTAAGGGTGCTGGCGAGGGGCAGAGGAAGGGCTGCTGATGTGGGGGGACGGTAGCTGATGGGGGGCACAGTAGCGGGGCCCACGGAAGACCTGCAGACTGTAATGAAGCGTGTGCACCATCACGTTTAGTGTTGGGTGTTGGAACATGAGTGAGTGAGGGGATATTTTGGTTTGTGTGCCCACCAGTAGCACCCCCAGTGGCAATCTGGCTTTGCTTTCTGTCTTGAGTATGTGAGGAACAGAGTGCGAAAAGGGGGAGGAATCCAACCCATGGCACTCCTTTCTCCTCACAGTTTTCTCCCATGTGAAGCATGGGAGAATAAATCTTAAGTACTGCTCCGTCTCCTTTCACGTGTTCTGCAGCGATCGCCCATCTGTGGACTTTCCCACTTTCTTCCCTGTCCAGTGGTCCGTGGTTGGCCTGTTTGCATTGTTCATATTTACTAGCAAGCCAAGGTTGGCACGGGCAGCTGATCAGAGCTCTCGCTGTGGTTGTGTGATCCTGTTCCCATGCCGTGGTTCTCCTCTTGCTGGGTGAGTTGACTGGTTCCGGGTCAGTAGATGGAGCATTTCCTCTTACAAGCAAGTCTCTGGCCTGATGGTGGGGGCCAAAAGGCAGGCTCCCTCTGCTTGGTCCTGGAAGAGCTGTCTGCTCTATTTACTTGTTCATCTTCTTTGCGTGTGTGTGTGCGTGTGTGTGCACATATGTGTATAAGACAGAGGAAAATGTTGTGTGCCTTCCTCAGTTGCTCTTCACTTTATTTATTAATCATTTAACTGACTAACTAATTAATTTTTGATACAGTTTCTCTCCGTGAACCTGGAGCGTATCGACAGATTAGATTAGCCAGGGAGCTCCAGGGATCGATTTAACCCCCACTTCGCGCTGGGTGCCCACTACTGTGCCAGGCTTTTTTACAAAGCACTCGAGATCTGAGTTCAGGTCCTCACACTCAGCTTTCATTACATTTCCTTTTTCTGCACTCTAAGGATGGAGTTTCTTTGTCTCTGGCATCAAAACTTCCGGGCAAGACGTTCCTTGCGTAATCACCCACAGTTTTGGCCCACAGAGCTCTGACTGTGTACGAAGGCTGGATTTACAGAGGGATCCAGTCATGATGTGGTGCACTACACCGAGTAGTCCTGGGGATCACCCCAGGTGCTTCACGCTTATAGATGTCTGCCTTCTAGGAAGGACCTGGTTCCTTTCCATGGAGGCTGTGCTTTCCTTTGTTCTGATTCTGGAGGCTGTCCCATCTGCCTCTTACTCAGAGAGACAGAGGAAGCACATGTCTTTCGGCTTCCTTCAGCAAACCCCACCTCTGGTTTACTTTAAATACGATTTTCCATTTATAGAGATTTGTTAATGGAAGGTTGATATAGGCCACAGCAAAAGCCCAATGGACCCCAACAATCAAGAATGGTCTTAGTCTTGTATTATGGAAGGGAAGAACAGACCAAACTAAAATTCCTTCTGGGCAATGGGTGGCGGCTGTGATTTTGCCATCGGTAGTGTCTGTCCCTGTTAGTCGGCCATGCCAACCACAGAAGTTGTCGAGTCAGCAGAAAAATGTGTTTTCCTCCCACCCAGCAGACACACCCCACAGTCAGCAGCAGAGAGAAGCAGCAGCGCCTGACTTGCTCTGTTGGATCCCATTGTGAGCCGTCCACACTTCCGGGGTTCTAGGATGCTGGGACTCAGCGAGCTCTCATTGCACACGTCACACCTGGGGGTTCTTCCCACTGAGCCCCTCTGTGCTGCTGGCCTGACACTCTGCGGCTTGACTTTCCTCTTGCTGCATACTCGACATCCTCCGCCATACTAAACTAAGTTATCCATTGTTTTTCCCAGTGTGCCCCCTCTTTCCTAGTGACATTTTCTAATCTCTGCTGGCTTCACCCCCCTCTGCCTCCAGAGGGGTCCTTCTAATTCCTGTCTCTGATGGTGATGACACTGGACAGTCTTTCTAGGCAGCCTCCCTGTCTCATTTCTCCTGGCCTGGTGCTCAGCACAGTGCTGTCTTCAGGCAGTAAGGTCAAAGGTCACCAGCACTACACAGTCCATTGAAAGGAAGGTGGGTTTGGTGGTGGCACCAGGAGTTCACCGGAAGTTGGTCTCTTTCTCCCTCTGGAAAGCAGATCCGGTTTAGTTAAAGAAATGTTACAGCAGGAAGTTGTTTCATGGCTTCTTTCGAAGGAATTACTCACACTTTTTTGTGGGTAGCAGCACAGAGACATTCTGGACAGCTGGTTATGACTGGTTATGACTGGTTACGAAACCGATCCTTAGTCCTTTGGTCTAGACACAGTCGTGTGTCTTGTCCCTTGATCTTTGTTCTTTGCTTCCACCCCTCACTCTGAGGTCCAGTCCGACAGGAAACTTTCTGTCCAGTCCATCTGCTAGGTATGTATCTATGCTATCTCCTTTGGTGCCCTTCCACACACCACTCTTTCCCCCACAGAGTCCCTGCTTTTGTTTTCCAGACCCTGCAAGGCCAGCTATAGATGCCACTTTGTCTATGACAGTCCTGACTCCTGTCTCACTGCAAATATCTGGTCCCCTCTTTGGGTGCCTGCCCGTGTGACAGTGTATCTCACCTTGAGCAGACTTCACCATGAACTGCACATGCCTTTCTCTAGACTCTGAGAACACACCATTAATTTTGAACCCCATGTCATGCTGGTGCGCCACCTGGCATACTATGGACAACTGACACTTGCTGATAAGATCTCTATTAATAGTTCACCATTTATTTGTCTTTGCTCGTGAAAGGTCTAGTATGAGGAGGTAGCATGTTGGGAACCAGTTGTGGTCCGTGGTCTCCACCGATGAGTAGATGTTAATGGCTGTCTGGTGATCATCTCCTTAACCCTCCCTGCTGTGCGAGCTAGGAGGAGGAAGCAGGGTGGAAGGACTGAGATGACATTACACCCATCACATTCCATCTGCGTGCAGAAGGGCGTTCCATATGAGCCGCTCCAGAACTGTAAAGAAGCCAGGCCATGCAGCTGGGTTTTCAGTTGACCCTCCTATTCCTAGACAAATCACAGGGTCAGCAGAGGGGACGGAATGGAACGGGCTGGGAAGTGTGAAGGGGGTGGCAGTGGACCTGGGATGAAAGGAAAGAAAGCTGCCAGCTGTTTTTATTTGAGGGGGACATCAGGGGATTCCTAAAGGTACCCCGGACTGTGTCTAGGACCCACAGTTATCACAGTAGAGCTGCTGCTGCTGCTACTTCTTCTTAGGTCTATGGAGAAGGCGGCACCAGCTCTCTCAGTCACAAGCCTTAAGCTGACTGTCAGCCCTTTCTGAATGCTGCACGCTACTTAAAAGCCAGCACTGAGGACCAGTGAGATGGCACAGAGATTAGAAGCACTTGCTGCACCAGCCGGGCAACCTAAGCCCCGTATCCTGGACCCACATAAGGGTGGAAGGAGAGACCTCACTTTACTACGTTGTCCTTTGACCTTCCCATGCATACCACAGCGCACGCCCTCCCTCACACAGTGTGCACACCTGCAAGAAAATGATAAATTGAAAATATTCCAAAGCAAGCACTGAGAAAGCTATGGTTTCCCTTTTCATAACCTGCGGTGGCTTCTGGGAGTAAAACCCAGCTTCCTACGAGGACGAATGAGGGCATCTTGTTGCTAATCGGTGACGTTTTACATCCCGCAAGCCATCTGAAATACGCCCTGCCAAATAGCTCTGTGGCCGTCTCCAGTCTCAGACGGGTCCTGGACACTCTCTACTTATGAATTCCCTTTCACTCGTGGTAGATGCATAGCAGCTTGTTGGTGTGAAGCAGGAGTCATCGGAGTTTCTGTGAAGGACCAGATGCGAGTGTTGAGTCTTTATCACTTCCGTTCTGTCACCGTGGCACCTAACTGGCCACATGTAACATGTAAACAAATGGCCACGGCCGTACCCCAATAAAGCTTTATTTGAAACTGAGGGGTCAGCCTGGGCTGTAATTTTCCAAAACCTGGTGTAAAGCAAAGACAAAATGTGCTCTGTCCATTAATATCCCCAGCCAGGCTTCATGCGAGTTTTTTCTAATTTTCTAAAACTGACCGAGCAGGAAATGGCTAAATTGACGACAGAGTGATCTAATTTAATCATTGAGATAATGGTGGCTCACCCGGCATGTTTGCCGTGTGCTGGGCATTTCGCTAAGCACTTTCCATGATTTATATGATTTGTAAAGCAAGCGCTCTTATTATTTCCACTTACTGCTCATGGTACTGAGTCATCGATAGCTTAAATAGAGTGCTGTGCTCGTATGTCACCAATACATTGAAATGGACGTCTGATTTGGGGTTCCTTGGGTGTCTGTACAGACTGAAAAGATGTTATTAAACTAAGAGAATGGAGCATGAGGCTTACACTCAGAAATCTAGAGTCCTATCTCAACCCTACCCTGAAGAAAGCACATTAACTCTCAAACTCAGCCCTCCTACCTATGAGAAACAGTTAGCCGTGGTGTCTGCCCTTCACTCCTTAGAGATTGGTATCAGGGTAGAAGCCTGTGTGCGTGCGTGTGCTCTCTGAACTGTGAGCACTCTGTGTGTTATTAATGTGTGTTTGCATCCAGATTAGTGTTTTTCTTACTTGAAATGAAAACCTGTAAGTTAGAGTCTTTAAACTAGAGAAGCTTCATCTTTTCACTGTTTTGCCCCTTAGATCAGTCCGTCTCTGCTTCCACAGCACTCACCTTCCCTAGACTTCAATCTGTCATCTCTGGCTTTGAGATTTTTCCTCACTGCCTCACTCTGATAGAAAGGCGAAGCAAG
Organism: Alexandromys fortis; assembly: GCF_014885135.2. Taxonomy (NCBI): domain Eukaryota; kingdom Metazoa; phylum Chordata; class Mammalia; order Rodentia; family Cricetidae; genus Alexandromys; species Alexandromys fortis. The sequence continues at coordinate 1,445,735 of NW_026067907.1, forward strand.
CAGGCACGCATGTACTCATTGCACGCGCGTGAGCGCGAGCGCTCTCACACACATACACACACAAACTTGCACACATGCACATGCTCAGGAGTGAGAGACTGCTCTGGAAAGCAAGAATGGAGCTTTTTCTGGAGGCCATCATGGATGCTTAAAGAGTTGTAGACACGAAGTAGGTGGCAGGGAGGCTGAGGTGCATAGAATACATGGTTAGGTTTTACAGAGCCCGTTGGTGATCCCTGCATAACTAAGTCTTGTTAGAGGCTGATTTGACAGGCACAGGTTCAGGACAACCCTCTCCCAGTTTCCTTCCATCCCCTCAGCATGGCATCTACTTAAATTCTGGTAGTTTAATTGAGATTAGATATTGCATATCTCCCTGTCTTGGTAGACAGATGAAGCAGAAGGGTGGAGACAACCCTGAAGATGTCTCTTCCACCTAGGAAAAGTCCTATGGATTCTGTGTTCAGGAACCTCATTCAGCATCCCTATGTCATCTATTAAATATTTTTAAGTCTGTGTATCCACGATATATGTCTGTTTATACAATGTGTGTGGATACAGGCTTACATGTGTTACAGCGTGCACGTGGAACTCAGATGACAAGTCTGGGTTCTTCTGCTCCGTTTGAGGTAAGATCTGTCATGTTCTCGGCTGCATCCTCCAGGCTAGCTCTCATGTGGATTTCCGGGGACCCTCTCCTTTCAGCTTCTCCTTTCCTCACATGAGCACTGAGGTTGCAGACTTGCACTACTGCGCCATGTCCAACTTTATATGGGTTCTGGAGATTTGAACTTAGGTCCTCAAGCTTGTCTGAAAAGCATTTTATTCACTGAGCCATCTTCTCGTTCCACCCAAGGATTGGAATCGCATCTGAGGGATTGCCTCGTGCAGTCGTGACATTGGCACGCCTGATATCTGTATGCCAGGCTGACAGGTTAAAGCAGGCAGGCTATGTGTTATCGTCTCGAGGCAGAATTCTTTCTTAGAAGAAACCCCAGTCTTTGTCCTGAAAGTCTTCACCAGATGGGGCAAGTCCCACCTACTCAATGAAGGGAACTCAGTCTTATTTAATGTCTTTTTAGAATGTGAATTACCTCTAGAAACATTTGCACAGATATGTCAAGACTAGAGTTGACTAAGATCTGGACACTGGAGTCCTGCCAAGTTGGTGCATAAAATTAGCCATCACATATGGTAACTTCTTATACTTTCTCTGTAACCCTAAGCTAGAGAGAAATGCAGGACATTTTGATTTGGCAGTGTGGAAAGTCTGCCCTATCCTGTGCCTTGCAACTCACTCCCTGGGGAGTGTTCCCCTACTCTGATTCAGCATGTAACATTGCTTGGTTATTCTCCAGTGGCAAAATTTTTTTTATCATTTACTTTTGCTCTAAGTTTTCACACAAACATATATACAAGTATAAATATATAACAAAAATTAAATCTACCCTTCAACATAATGGAAAAAATTTTGAATTGAGGCTTCTTGAAGTCTAAAAGTGTTTATTATCAATTTCCTTTGTTGGTATTACAAACGCCAAGTGGTGTGGAAAGCCCATTGAAAACAGCGGCTAAGTACCGGATAACATGTTGAAAACTATCTTGCACAATGTCTCACTAAGCTGGCAAAAGAGTATCCCATTGTAAATAACAAAAGAACGTGAAAGCAGGAACTCTGGGACCAAGATACTTGTCAGACCTGATAGCCTCCAGATTCCATCCGTACACAGAGCAGAGCAGTTTCACATGTCTGCAGCCCATCCCCCTGAGCTGGGGAGCCTAAGAAGGAGTGGGAAATAAGCCCTGTGCAGGAAGGAACAGCAACCAAACTTGCTGAAGGCAACTTTGGCAGAGAATAGAGGAGAAGAAGGTATGTTTGGTACCTGGGGACCGCATGCTAACCTAGTGTGTGCTTGCTTCAAGGATGGCGGTTATCAATGCAATCTGTTAACTCCACAGTCAGTGTTCTTTAATGTGGACCTGGGGAGAAGCTAAGAACAGGACCCCAGAGAGGAAGGGAGAGAGTTCATGCTGGGGAATGGAATTTTGCATTGATTCTCAAGAATTTCCCAGTAAAACCACTTCCGAGAACACGTGTCACAGTGAACAATCATAGGACAAACGTGCGATGTCCTGCACAAACGCCCAGGAGCGAGATGGAAGTAAAATAAGGGTTTGTAGAGTCAGACTCAGGGACATCAGCCAGGGGCGTTTGGGCATGGAAGATGACAGGTGCATATGAAGTAGGTCTAAGGAGCAAAAGAGGGACTTGAAGATGTCAACAAGGAGGGAAAAAATGCAAATCTGGATGAACATGCCAGAAGACAGAATAAAAACTGTCTTGGAAAATAAAAGAGTGTAATAATGATAGTGAAAAAAATTACAGGTGGGCTAACAGTGTCCTAGATAGAACACAACGATTGATCAACTAAAGACTATGTCCCTAGACATGATCCTTGACAGGAAACTTGGGGGCTCACTGCATAACAGCTGTGAGGTTCAATTTAGGTGCAGTGTGGGGAAGAATGTAGTCCAGTTTAACCAGGGCTACATAAGACACAGAGCAGAGAAGAGAAATGCGCAATCTTCAGAGAGCACAATGGCCAGGTATCTCCTAGGAACATCAGAAGACACCAGGATTAGAAGCTTGCGAGATGCAAGCAGAAATGGGGAAAACAAATCCACAACCAAGATCCATATTAAGGTCTCAGGAGAACATCAGAAATAAAAAGCAAAATACAGATGGAAAGAAACATATCCTCTTCAAGGGCAGAAGAACCTCAACGAGAAGTAGATAATTCCAATGTGGCGAGAGGGTGGAGCTTTACAGTTCAAGTACATCATCAGTCAATCTGTCAAACTAGAGCGATGTGAAAATGTCATCAGACAGAAAGGTGAGAGAGAGAGAGAGAGAGAGAGAGAGAGAGAGAGAGAGAGAGAGGGAGAGAGAGAGAGAGAGAAGCTTGGCGTGTGTATTTTAAACCTGAGAAATCCGATTCTAGCAAGAACGTATGGTCTATGGGGCGATCCTGAGATGAGGAGGAGGCGAGCAAATGAGAACAAGTGTGAGCTCACGAGATGGTGGGATTAGTTTAGTTCCCACAACAGAACTAAAATGCAGCATGATGATGATTTATAAATTCAAAGCTGGATAAGGAGGCAAAGTAGCATGTGAATCTCACATCCTTGGCATCCCGTCTGAGAGCTTGAATGTTATCTTTTTATTATCAGAAGGACTAATTTGTGCTTAGCGAAAAATCTCATCTGTTCTTTCCAAGTAGTGGAACATAAATCTTGATAGACTTGCTTTCTAAGTATTAGGTCTTATAAATTAGAAATTAAAATTTAATGAGGTTTGACTGCTCTGGTCACAACAGAATAATCTTTGACATTGATTGTTCAATAAAAAGTATTTTATTTTTCTATAGGAACTATAAATGTTTTTCTTTTTAATAATTTTAATTAAAAAAGGGGATGATTTTACTTCATATTCAAGGACTATTTCATTGTTTTGACTTTCAACAATATACATTGCTTTTAAAATTTCTCTAATTGTGTAGGAGCCAGAGGGGTCAAAGACACCACAAGAAGGCTCACACAATCAAACAACCTGGGCTCATAGAGGCTCGCAAAGACTGAACTGACAACCAGGGAGCCTGCATCAAAGTGACCTGAGCACTCTACATATATGTTACAGTTGTGTATTTTGGTCCTTTTATGGGACTGCTAACAGTGGGAACAGGATCAGTCTCTTTTACTGGCTTCTAGGGTCCTACTTCTCATACTGGGTCACCTTGTCCAGCCTTAATATTAATATGTGTGGGGGGGTGGTGCTTAGTCTTAACTGCAGCTTGATATGCCATGTTGTATTGATACTCATAGGAAACCTGCTCTTATCTGGATGGAGATGGAAAAGGAGGGAATTGGGGAATGGGGGAAGGATGGGGGAGAGAGACTGGGAAGGGATGATGGAAGGGGAGGCTGCAGACAGATTGTAAAATAAATAAATGAATAATATATATATATACATATTTTAAAAAACTCTAAATAGTAAAATGCTCTAATTTTAGTTTGAAACTAATCTCATTAATATTTATGATAATTTATCCTTTTAACTTTTCTTACATGAGTGGTATTTATTTAAAAATGTTGCTGTTTATTTAATAGTTTAGTATGTTGCCAAAGTTCAGCAGTAAACTTGGATGACTTTAATTTATTTATTAACTTCTTCTCATTTTAATTGTTTGGCTGGAATGTGCTATACATTTTCCCCCTCCCCTTCCACCCTCCCCCCTACCCTCCATGCTCCCATTTCACTCAGCTGTTCTTGTCCTTTTCTCCCCTTCCTAGACAGATCCATGCATGTCTCTCTTAGGGTCCTCTTTGTTACCTAGTTTCTCTGGGGCTGTGGTCGGTAGCCTGGTTGTCCTTTGCTTTATGTCTATATTCTCCTTATGAATGAGTACATATTACATATTATATTGGTCTTCCTGGGTCTGAGTTACCTCACTCAGAATGGCTTTTTCTAGTCCCATCCATTTGCCTGTAAATTTCAAAATATCACTGTTTTTATTGTTGCGTAGTACTCCATTATATAAATGTATCACGTTTTCCTTACCCATCTTTTGGTTGAGGGGCACCTAGATTGTTTCCAGGTTCTTGATATGAACAATGCTGCTGTGAACATAGTTGAGCACATGTCCTTGTGGTATGAGTGAGCATCCTTTGGGTAAACGCCCAAGAGTGGTATTGCTGGGTCTTGAAGTAGATTGATTCCCAGTTTTCTGAGAAACCTCCATACTGATTTCCATAGTAGCTGTACAAGATTACAGGCCCACCAGCAACAGAGGAGTGTTCTCCTTACTCCACACCCTCTCCAGCATAAGCTATCATCAGAGTTTTTAGTCTTGGTCATTATGAGAGGTATAAGATAGTAAGTATCTCAGAGTTATTTTGATTGGCATTTCTCTGGTAACTAAGGATGTTGATCATTTCCTTAAGTGTCTTTCAATTATTTGATATTCCTCTGTTGAGAATTAGTGCTCCACCCCATTTTTTTATTGGATTATTTGGTCTTTTGATGTCTAGCTTCTTGAGTTTCTTTTTTGTTTTGTTTTTCTTGAGACTCTACCCCTAGATGAAGAGCTACAGACAACCAATGGCTACAGAGGGAGGGAGAATCAATTAACTTCAGTGATGAGCCCCATAATAGGTTATACAACCCCAACTTGTACATGTGTGTGATTTTAGGGCATATTGCTTGGCATTGTATAACCTATCATGGGGCAGAACTAAATGAATGCCACAGATCATATATATGTAATAATAATAATTATAAAAGAAGGTGGCATGACTATGAGAAGGAGGAAGGGCTGAAGAAGGAAGAGTAGAAATTATATAAGCATAGTACTCATATATGAAATTACCCCCTCAAATAAAAAAAAAATAGCTTAAAAAAAAGAGAGAAAATGTTCTGTGGATTCTTGTTAGATCCATTTGAGTAATAACATCTGTTACTTCCTTCATTTGTCTGTGTAGTTTCTGTCTGGAAGACCTGTCTGTTGGTGAGAGCGGGGTATTAAAGTTTCCCACTATTAATGTGTGGGGTTTGAAGTGTGATTTAAGCTTTCATAGTGTTTCTTTAACAAATGTGGGTGCCCTTGTATTTCGAGCATAGATGTGCAGAATTGAGACTTCATCTTGATGGAGTTTTCCTTTGATGAATATGAAATGTCCAAAGGTTCAGTGCTGAACTGGCCATCACCTGAAATCAGATTGGTAACTATCCCAATTGTCATCAGAGAGCTTTCTTCCAGCAGCTGAGGGAAGCAGATGCAGAGATCCACAGCCAAGCCCTGGGACTAAGCTTGGGAAATCCTGTTGAAGAGAGGGAGGAAGGATTGTATGAGTCAGGGGCTTGAGGTCATCATGAAGAAACTCACAGAAACAACTAACCTGGGCTCATAGGAGCTCACAGACTCTAGACCAACAGCTAGGGAACCTTCATGGGACCTAACTAGGCCCTTTACATATGTGTGACAGTTGTGTAGCTTGATCTACTAGTGGGATTCCTAGTGGTGGGAGCAGGGCCTGTCCCTAACGTTTTGGCTAGCTTCTAGGAACCTATTCCTCATACTGGGTTACCTTGCCAAGAGGACACATTTAGCTCTAAGGTAACCTGATATTTGTTGACACCCATGGGAGGCCTTCCCCTTTCCGAATAGAAATAGAGGAGGAGTGGATGGGTGGGTGGAGGGAGGGCATGAGAAGAGAGGAGGGAGGGGAAACTGAAGTTGGGATGTATAATAAATGAATAAATTTAATTAATAAAAAAGAAAAAACCAACACAGGCCAAACAGACAAAAACTGGGCTCCTGACTGATAGAGGGGATGGAACATTTGTCCCACTTTTGCCTGTTCATTCACTTTGGAAGTAAACAGATTTGATGAGTTGCATGTAACATTATTGTCTGGTTATTTGAACAAAGTTTTATATGACATGTTATTATTCCATGTTTGCCGAGTGGAAAGGCTTTAGAGAAACACTGCAGTTTTAGCTGTCACATTTTAGAAGACAGATTTAGGAAGAAAAGGACCCTTTAGAATGTTGGCAAATGATGGGATTTCTTGGAACCAATTGCTCTCTAATTTTACTAGACAAGATAATACATTCAGATAGTCAGCTGCGTTCCAGTTTGTATCTCCCCCGAACATCCTCCCCTTTGCGTTCGCAGAGTGTGACACTCCTACACACTGGTTAAAGAAGTTGCTAGACCGTCCAAAGAATTCAGTGCCGTTAATTCCTAGTCTCTTCTCTCTTTGATGTGTCACTATAAGGCTCTGAGTAATTTTTGGTGGCTGGCATCAGTTCAAGGACCATTCCCTGACTTTGATGTGGGGGAGGAACAATAAATGAAAAAATATTTTTTTTCCTGAAGGGATTAAAATATATACTTGGTTTAAATAGCTTTGAGTCGTCTTTTTTCTTATTAGGTGACCTAACAATGGATAACTAATTGGAAGGGTTAAGAGTGACTGGGACTCTTTGAATAGGCCCCAGGGACAGAATTGGAATGGCAGTCACTATACACTGTGTGTCTGGGTTATCTCGCCCAAGAGCTCGACTAGCTGAGCCTTGCAAATCAGACTCATCTGAAGTTTTCAAATGGCTGCAGGTGTTTTAGGGAGACACTCATTTTATTTTCTAATGGCTAGGACGAATGGCCAGATCATGAGCTCCAAAATTCTGCTTCATTCTTCCTGTCTTGGACGGCGTGTTCTGAGTTTCTATTTTCAGATGGACAGCGCCTCGCTCTCTCTGCTCATTCTATACCTCCATTTAAAGGCTTGGGAGCCTCTCATCTCAGCTTGTGCCCTTATAAACATGTGTCCTCTCCCTCCCCATTGCCATTCCTGTAACAGTGAACGGTGACTTGTCTCTAGCAGAGCGTACATGAGGGAGCCACGAGGCATTCAGGGATCAGGAGGAGTTCCTTGTTCATTCTCTCACTCACTTTTTAATAAACTGCACCATGGTACCCAGAGAGCACTTGACCATTGTTTTTTTTTTTTTTTTGTTGTTGTTGTTTTTTTGCGACACTTAATTAAGTTTGGTCTTAGGATAAGTGACATTGAAAGTCAATGAGACAAACATCTTCAACCCAAGAGAAATATAACCTAGGGAGTTTGATTTTCTTTCTTTGTATGGAGCCAAGTTGCTCCTTGAAAGAAAAAAAATCATATTTAAATGTAAGATATTTTTAGTGACAAGTCAAGTTCAATAAAATGGACTTGAGAAATATATGAACAATATCTATTAAACTATTATGAAATATACATAAGTATGATACCTATTTGAAATGGTTGAATCTGTGGGCATGTTGAACTATAAAAATTTAGACATATGCAGTGCCCAATACCACGTTTTTTTGGGGGGGATGATATTAAACCTTATTCCACATGGTTTGCTGCCCGTGCTGTCCTCCTGGCCCCTCCTCTGTCTGCCTAATGTCACTCTGTACTCTTCCTGTGCCTCGTGAGCACCTTTCTTGCCTTTTCTCTTCTTAAATTGTTTTTATTGAGCTATATATTTTCTCCACTTCCTTCTCTTCCTCTCCCCTCCCCTTCTCCCCTCCCCAAATCCCCATGCTCTCAATTTACTCAGGAGATCTTGTCTTTTTCTACTTCCCATGTAGATTAGATCCGTGTATGTCTCTCTTGGGGTCCTTACTGTTGTCTGAGTTCTCTGGGACTGTGAATTGCAGGCTGGTTTTTCTTTGTCTTATGTCTAAAAACCACCTATGAGTGAGTACATATGATATTTTTCGTTCTGGGTCTGGGTTGCCTCACTCAATATGTTGTTTTCTAGCTCCATCCATTTGCCCCGCAAATTTCAAGAGGTCATTATTTTTTCCCCACTCCATAGTACTCCATTGTGCAAATGTACCACACTTTCCGTATCCATTCTTCAGTCGAGGCTGAGCCGCTTTCTTAAAAACAGAGCAGTTTCTTAGGTCCGTGGGAAATGCCAAGATCAGGAGTTGTGCAGTGGCCCTAGGCCAGCTGTGGCCCATCGTTATTTTCTTCTTCACACTTGACATTGAGATTATAAAAATTCCTTTATAGGATACAAGCATACGTTTAGAGCCTATTTTAGTCGTTCACTCTGAGTTTCCTTCATTGGCCAAGAGGCATGACGGCTGCTACCATGGGTAAAGATGTCAGGATTATAACGATGAAGGATGAGCGTGCCGGCGTGGCCGTCAGTCAAATGGGCAGGATTGTGCACAGACAACGGGGTTGAAAAGGGGAAAGGAAGTGAGACTCAGAAATCTGAGAGACTGGTCCAAATCCCCCTATTACTGTACCCCCGAGCTTACCGCATGCCTTGGCTTTAGGGCCCCTCGCTTTTCTGACTGGTAAGACAGGCTTCATACGTAATGCGTTCACTTTAGTGAGGAGCATTTGAAAACTACTACACACAGTGGCCAGAACTGTGCTTGTCTGCTGGAGCCATACGGATTTTGGTCTCAAGGAGTAGCCACGTGAAAAGGGTAAAAATCGGTCAGTAGAGTTGAAAGCAACAACACCTGTTCAGTGCACAGAGTGCTGGTATTAAACATGGAATCAGTATAATGGATTATTTTGCAACCATTTCCCAGATTTTGCTTTGTGATATTTTCAAAATTCTACTATAGCCTCTGAATTTTGGTACTAAATTTTCACTAGAGTGTGTTGTGTTTATTTTGAATATTGTTTGGTTGGTACCAGGGTTTCTATGAAACATAGTCTCAGAGATCAAGAAGCTTGGAGTCTAAATTTCCTTCATTGGTCAGTGGTTCAGAGAGGTGGAGACGGACATGCCAGAATTCTGTCCGTTCCTGTGCCTCTTGGTTCTGTCTTTCAGTTTGAAGGTTTCCTCAAGAGCAAACACTATTTTTGAGGCACAAGCAAATTATGTTGTGATTTGTTTTCAGTGTAAAATAACTACCTACAACAGTTCATCGTGGTCTGCTTAGAAAGGTCAACTGGCAAACTGCTGAGTGTGCAAGCATGAGGACCTGAGTTCGGATCCCCAGCATCTACATAGAAGCCAGCTACAGTAAAGGGCATGCATATTTAACGCAGTACTGACAGGTCCTGGGGCTGGGGACAAGCAGATCCCAGGATGCTGCTGGACGGGCAGTCTAGCCTTTTGGTGAGCTCCAGTGTCAGGGAGAGACGCTGTCAAAAAGTGGAGAGTGTTAGACCTCTTGCCTCTGTACACATGCACACAGCCTGTGTACCCAAATACACATATGCACACAACTAGCATTTACTAGTTTTACATATTAAAAACAAGCAAGGTGCTATTTAATAAAAGAATACAGTGTGCATGAATCAAATCTAGGCTTCTTCAATCTGCTGTCCCTCCACCCCTTCCCAGCTCCAGTAGTCCTCATCAACATTCTATTTTCAGGTCATGGGTTTCTTTTTAATTTCCACAAATGAGAGAGAAAATTTTGTGGTAAGCCATTGAAGAAGACTCCTGATGTCAGCCTTGTGTCTACACACACACACACACACACACACACACACACACACACACACACACACCACATGTACACATGAGGAAAAAATGTAAAATAGTCCTTAGAATCTCACTTACTTTACAATTCTGAGTCCCTGGAAGAACCCCAGATTTAAAGATTTCCGTTTGGTCAATTCTGTGGACTTTATCTATTGCTTTGCTATAATTAATCCTCCCGAAAGATTAGACAAATAAACCTGCCAGAAAATTTAAGTCAAAGAACCAGAACCTCACAGGTAAGAATGAACTGGAACACCTAGAGAGACTGGAGAGAGTGTATAGGATGTTCCATACAGGATTCGCCTCCTTGATTTAAACTTCTCAGTGAGGATCTCTTCTGTCACCCGTGATGGTGGTTGCAGCCCTCATCCCCTCCTCAGCTTTCTAGTGAGAGGAATTGTCTCCTAGAATCTAGCCTGCATGTGCTTTCTCGTGGGCATCTTTATTAAGGCTGCTTCCCATTTATCAGAAAATTTCCTTTGTCTTTAGAGAAATACAGGTTAAGGTAAAATCAGAGACTTTTCATAGAAAGCCGGGGTAGCCATTCAAGCCCAAGTATGAAGAAATAACATCTCTAAGCAAGATTCAATTTGAGAGCCAAAATACTAGAAATAACAGACTTGGTAATCAGTTTTGGCACTTGAAGCTGGGCTGAAATCAACAGCTATGGCACCTGTGCACGAATGCAGACCTTTTTACACAATGGGATTTTAACCTCTGTCATTATACACTTGCACCATCTCAGCAGACAGCCCAGCCCCGTGCCCAGTGGCCCCCGCGGGGCCGTGTAATCTGTACGCTGGGGAGCTATTATTTGTGAGTATTATTCTGCTGTTCTGTTCCTTTGTCTCAGAGATGGAGATGCCCATTTTCTTAATAAGAGGCTTCTTTGCACACAATCCTATGCTGTCTTGCATGGCCCCTCTTTCCACGAAAGAGTCTCTCAGAGCAAAATCTCAGACGATTTGAACAAAGCGGTTGATTTTTCCTTCTCTTCTGAATGTCATCTAACTTGAGTTTGCCATGTGCGGATACCTTGGCACAAGGTATTTTAGCAGGAACAGGCCATGAAACCTGATTTAAGGTCTCGTCCGTTGTGTGATTTTGCATGAGTAGTTTAATCATGTTCGTCTTTAGCGTCTTTATCACTGCAACGCCGGTTACTCCCTCCACATGAGGGGTATGGTGTGAAGTCGCGTACCATGTATGCATACATATTACCACATAAAGTACTAAATAAATGAAACACACCACTCCATGTCAGCTCGTGTGCTTTTCCTCATGGTTGGCGAGGTTGTCCTCTCGTTCTCTGTGTTGGTCAGATGGCTGTGCTGTAGATCATGCGCTTGGGAATTTACCTTTGAGTGGGAACCTCCCCTCCAGAAAAGGGTAAGTGGATCTTCTGAGGGGTTACAAGGACAGGGGTGGCCTTCAGATTAGGTTGACTATGGCAATAGGAACTCTATCTGGGACATCCACTTGCCCACAGGCGTTAGCAAGCAGTTACTTTTCTTGGTCAAGTTCTTCGTTGTTTAAGTTTCCAGACTGCTGCGTCAGGATGAGGTGAGTGAGTGCTCCTGTCATTGCTAACGCACACTGGAGGTCCTTTCTTGCTTTAGAACAAGCCCAGGACTGGGGTAAAATACATGATGCATGACACCCTAATCTTGGGCCAAATATGTAAGATGCAAGACTCTATAGTCAAGACAGTTTTTAATGCCGTCTTTTGAAAATCAAATTACTGCAACAGTCTATGATGATGATACTTTAAATCAAGACCCCGTTCTCTCTCTTGTATATGTTGTAACATAATATTGCTTAAGGTGGAATATCTCTGCATGGTCTTCCTGCCTCACGTAGCCATTTATATTGGTCTCAATTTCTCCTTCTCATGCCCAAGGGTACCTCAGGCACATTGCTAGAAGCAACATTGATCTATTTTGGTGAGATTCTAAAAACGAACAACAAAAGTGTGCCTTATTGCAAATTTGGATTATAAAACATGATTAAATAGGAAAATGTGCAGCACTTTGTGGACCAAATGCTTACTTAAAACTATTTTTGAAAATTGTGGAGTTTTGTGGGGGGAGTTGGATATTTAATGAAAAAGTGGGGTGTCCCTTTCCGACGTACTCTTTTCAGTGTCTTTGCCAGTGGAAATCTCCTTAGGACAGTACTCATGGAAGCCACACCACGATTTTGGATATTTACTTGTAGCTAGATACTAAGCATACTAATTTTCTAGAATGTCCTGACATTTTTGCTATGAAAGATTAAAAAAATAAGTTTTCCTCATTTTTTTTCCTTTCTACCTTTTTGACTCTTAATATTTTTCTATCCTCAGGCAGGGAGCATGGATATTTGGAAGGGGTATCTACTCATCGGACAGAGTTTAATTTAGGACAATGTGCCTATACCCTTGCCCTGACTTTCTCACCTATGAGCAAGGAGCTCTAATCAGGGAGTCTTGCCCTGGAAGCACCCTGGTGTCTCTTAATAGAATTTGTTTTATCTTACTTCAGTAGATCCCATGGGCTCTGCTCTGAACAGGGGCTTTTACACTTCAGGCACTAGCTGGGCTTCAATCATCGCATCCCCTCTATCTGTCTTTCAGTTTGTCCCATCTGAACTTATATACTTGTGATGGCATTGATGTTAGCACTTTTAGGAATCTGTCCTTTTTATATGTTGTTATTATTAAAAGCAGACTGTCTTTTAAGTATTTGTTGCTTTATTATTAGGGATTTTCATCAAGATCTATCTGTCTGTCTGTCTATCATATCTGTCTTTCTGTGTAATCTATCAATCTGAATTAAAACGAAATTTATGCCCTGGCAATGCTGAAGTATGCATGGGCAGCCCATATATGGTGGTTCTGTTGAACTTGTCCATATTGGGTTTCATGGTCTAAGTTGATGAGGATGACTGACCAGGTCTCTTCCCCAAGAGGACACCAGGTCTCATTACAGATGGTTGTGAGCCACCATATGGTTGCTGGGAATTGAACTCAGGACCTTTGGAAGAGCAGGCAGTGCTCTTAACCACTGAACCATCTCTCTGGCCCAATCTATTTATCAAACTATCTATCATCTATTCCGACCCCACATCAATCTGCCTATAATTTATTTATATCAGCCATCTATATCTCATTTGTCCATCTATCATCTACCATTTTTTCTTCAAATAGAGAAAAAAATGCAAGCAGTTACATCTTTTGCTCATTGTTTGAGATCAATGGAGTTAAAAGCTTATGGTAGTTGTAAGAATGCATTTCCACTTCTATGAGTTGTCAGAAATGCATCAATTTATTTGTTTATTTTTGGAACAGTCGAGTCAGGTACATTGATTAGGACTTTTACCACCACATTGTGGAAAATTGCAGCGTGAGTGTTAAAGGTATTTCCTAATGTGTGGCCATTTGCTGAGTGCTACCTCTGTGAAGAATTGAGTCTCCACCCCTCCTTGCTGGATGCTTAGCTTCAGATAAGAACCATGAAGTGAGGATGGATTATAGTATATGTACTTTTATTAAGCTGAAGAGGTACTTAGTGGAAATATGAATGTCTTTATTTGCTTACTACTTTATCTGACTCTTGCCTGATTAAAGCCCAGGAATATAAAGTTTAAGATCCAGTAAGTAAACTGGGCATCAAAAGTATAAAATTATATTTTCTGTCTGAGTTGTAAATACTGTCTAGTTGATAAAATAATTTAAATACATGCCATAAACCAAAACCAATGTTATTTAGTTTATGTTTAATAAACCTATTTATGATTATAGCATATTCATTTTTCATTACTATTGTTTTCTTATTTCTTCCTCTAGAATGAATTTCAAAAAATACTCTAGTAGTGCTTGTTTAATAGAGGAACAGTTCCCTCCAAACCTCAAAAGTGATCAACTTAAAAACTGTTGTACTTAAAAATACTGCTGGCTTAAATTGCTGTTCACAGAAACAAGAAGCACCCAATAATAAACACAAACATTGACTTTGTCAAAAGTAGTTTTTTGAAATTGAGCTAGTCTGTCAGACATAGGTAAACTAAGTGATTGGCCAGCGCTGATACTTATTTTCATTATTCACTATTTACATTTAGTTGATTTCAATCATGTCTTAATGCAAAGCTCTCTATCCGCTACCTCTGTCGGTCTTGTCCTTTCGGTGCTGTGTAACACGGACATGCAAAAACTGTGTTGTCTCTGTTAGACTTATTTTCCACTATGTTGTGCATGTGTTTGGAGAGGGTGGGGTGATGGACATGTATTCTGGGACCAGCCCTCTGCTGTGATACCGCACTCTCCTCTGAACAATTGCATTCTTTTCAATCATGTGGAGGATCAGTACCCAGCCATTTCAGCTTGAACACAGTTCTTACAACACATACTGGATTGACAAAACTACACATTTCTACTTTTTGTTTCTGTTTGATTTTTTTAAAAAAGAGTTATTCCAGTGACTTTCCAGCTTTAGATTTGGAGGCAAAATTTTCTACAGAGGACACCAAGTACCAATATCTTCACATGTTGGGGAACTGTTTTTAAATCACGTCAGTTCAGGATTTTATGTTGCATGCACTAAGTCCTCATATCTGCCTCTTTTATTTCCCAGCTGCGTGCTTCTCCACATTTAGAAATACATTCTTTAACCACGTAGCTTCCTGCACGTCCATACAACTATGCTGCTTGGGTTCTTGAGACGCTAACGTGGTGTTAGCTGAACGGATGATTGGCAAAGTTAGAAAATGTGAATAGCAATAAATCATATTGTTTATCTGTTCAGAATAAATCATATTGTGAGTAACAAATCATTTCTACTGTTTCTAAATATAAACGTACTTGATGGAGGTGGGTCTTGTAATAATAAAGAAACTGCCTCGGCCCTCATAGGACAGAAAATTAGGTGGGTGGAGAAAACAGAAGAGAATTCTGAAAAAAAGAAGCTTAGTGAGTGAGTCGCCATGATGCTCCCACTCCAGACAGACACAGGTTAAGATCCTCTCTGGTAAGCCAGCTCATGGGCTACACAGAATATTAGAAATGGGTTAGAACAATATGTAAGAGCTAGCCAATAAGAAACTGGACCTAGCCGGGCCAGGCAGTGTTTAAAAGAATACAGTTTCCGTGTAATTATTTCTGGACATAAGCTAGCCATGCGGGCGGCCGGGTGCCGGGGACGCAGCCCTGCCGCTCCTAATTTCAACACGTACTGAAGTTTGACACTTTGCAGATCTTCTGTGAGGCACGGAAGGTCATGATTAGCTCCTTACCAGTGCAGTGTTTAACCTTTTAAATGAAATCTGTTTGGGGAATTGAATGGGTGCCCATGAATATATGTGTAGACATTGTACACAGGGAGAAAGAAAATAGAAAAACATCTATGATTTCTTTTTAATTAAAAAAATTATGGCTGTCCTATAAAAGTTTCCGAATTTAAATGATTAAGTATAATAAAACTTTATTTATTGCCCACCAAATCATTCATTTCTGGGTCTTTTGACGAGCTGTGGCTCATTTCTAACATGGTGACTCAGGAAAATAGCCCACCTCCTTCTGTGGTGACACTGTCTTGTGTAGCCTTGGAGTGCTCTGTGTCTTGCTCGAGGATGAATCATTCTTGGTAACCTTGGCCTTGACCAACACCTGTTTCTGCTCCTGTTCAATAGAGAAGAGCTTGGGTCATGATGGCCCATAGGTGCAAGAGTGGGAGAGGCTCAGAAGTGTAGTCCCCAAAGAAGACACCTCTCCCTAGCGGCAAATGTAACCATAAACTACAAGAGGGCCACATGCAGGTCCATGTAGCTCCCAGTGTTAGAGACTGAACACCATAGAGTCAGATCAGCAAGAGGTCATCCGGCTGCCTCATACCATGGCAAATGATATCATAACAGGGAGGTGTGTGTGTTTGTGTGTGTGTGTGTGTGTGTGTAAGTGATCACACGAACCTTCTTTTGAGAAGGATGCTATAATCCTTTAAAGACTTCTCACCTGGCCACCGTTCTTAAAGGCCAGGTGACCTCTCAATATCTGCTCACCAGGGACTCAGTTTTCAGGACCTTCTGTTGGATAGCCAATCATGCAAACCAGAATAGAGACTATTTATAAACAGACGTATGAAGTGGTACTGTATAGTATGCATGAACAACCAAGAAGAATTGGGTTTGCTGTTCAAATCCACATAAGATTTCTCCACTAGAAAACCAAATATTCTTAGTTCTATTTCACATTGCTTTTAGGGTACTGTTTTGCATAATATGATCTCATAGGAGAGCATTGTTTTAAAAGTAAATGCTGGCACCATTTTTAGCCCTCCCATTGGTGGAGGATAGACCTTTGTTAGTTAATAAATATATTCCAAAGATTTTTTTCCTTTTTCTTTCTCAGGTCCTAATAGAACCACATCATTTCTCCTTTCCCTTTCCTCTGTCTAAACCCTCCCATATGCCCCCTTGTTCTCTTTAAAATCCATTTTTATTAATTGTTACTACATGCAAGTATTGAGATTCCCTCATCTAGAAATAAACTCCTGATGTTTTCACTAATGTATTTTTATTAGGCTATTACCATAAAAACTCCATGAAACTGCTTTCACATTTGAATGCTGTCTTTGGGAAAAACTGAAATCTATGCTCCTGAGACATGGTCACTCATTTATTGGCTTCAGAATAGACTACCTCTTATTTCCTTTGGAAAATGAAAAATTAAACATGTGGCCAGTGAAATGGCTCAAAAGATAAAGGCAGTCCTGAGACCTAGACTCAGTCTCCAAGTCCTGATGACCTAGGCTTAGTCTCCAAGTCCTGATGACCTAGGTTCAGTCTCCAGCATGCACGTGGTAAAAGGGGAGAATTGACTCCTCCCAAGCTGTTCTCTGGCTTTTATACACCCGGCAAGCACATTCCACACCCCTTACACACCAAATAAGTGTAATTCAAGGTTAATGCTGATCGGAAAGCTCATTTCTCATTAATTCTATACTGACAACAAATTAACTTCAGGGATCCTGGTACTTTTGTTTATTTTGGATGACAGATAGAATGCCAACTGAAGTTTGACTCTCGAACCACAATTTATTGTCCCTGAACTTTATTATCTATCTGAATTATTTCTCAAGGGGGGGTGTTCCTTCTGCAGAATTTGGTTTTATGTTTCATTTTTCTTTAGAATTCTAGTCTGGAAATATTTATTGAGGAGGATTTCCTAATTTCACCTGCTTACTGCTGCAAGAGAGAGAACAGTTTAAGACCTCTGCCCTTGAGTGGCTTGAGCGACACAGAGTGGCAGGAAGTACGTCACAGAACAGTTTATCATTAGGAACCGGAAGACGGTGCTCGAACATTAAGAGTCTAGAGAAAGGGAAAGGAAGGTGAGTTGCATTGGAGCTTCAGAGAATACAATCAGCTCTGACCTGGCTGTGGGAAGATGAGTCAGCCTCGTCAGAGGACCTGAGGATCAGGGGTGAATCGGAAACATCTCATGAGAGGAAATAGTATCGCAAACAAAAACTCGGGCCCATCCCGCTTCCTGTCTGTAGTGTTTTGTTGTTGTTACTGTGCGAAGTGATGGATTTCTTTGTGGCATTACATACTTTATTCTTACTAATCCTCTTCTGACCTCTCTGCAGCCACTGCCCCTCCAATGCCCCCACCTTTTCTCTCTTCATCCCATTTCTTCGGCATTTAAGTCCTTGTATTGCCCAGCAAAAACCAAGGCTTCCTGGCTCTCCAGGCCAGTCTATGGATGAGAGTCTCCTTAGCTCTGTCTCCTCTAATTCCACCACGAGTTTCTCTGGACATTATGCAGACTCCTGGCTGCCTTCTCTTTACCTCTCTAGTAGAAACAGGTCACCTCCTCCAGGATTGTCCCCAACCCTAGGCTGAATGTCTCCCGATTCCTCAAACTGCTGGTTTTCTGATATGGTTGTCTTTCACACCAGCTAGGCTGGAGCACTGATGAAGGCGGACGTTCTACCTTTTAAATTCTTGTTATGCTCTACGATATGTTTTTATTGTGAACAAAATGTACAGAGCACACAATTTACCATTTTAGCCATTTTTAGAGGCAGAGTTTCACATCTTGAGGATAATCATGTTGCATAAACACTGACATCATCCATCTGAAGAACTTTTGTAGCCTCTCAGATTGAAACTCTAAGTCCATTAGACAGTAGCGCACTCCATCCCTGGTGACCTTTAATCTCCCTTCCGTATCCATGAATCAAGGTAATGCATGCAAATGGAATTGTACATTGTGTGTCCTTTTGTTGCTGGTTTATTTCACTCGGCATAAGGTTTTTATGGCTCATTCTGGCAGCTGTGCAACTCCCAGGGCCTGCATCACGTACTCTCCATTTGGTTTTTATTTTTCAACTTTTATTTTCACTTACATGTGTGAGTGTTTCCCTACACAAATGTATGTGCACCACATGCATGTCTGGTGCCCGTGGAGGCCAAAAGAACGTATCAGATACTTTGTAATTCAAATCAGAGGTGACTTTTAGCTGCCATGTGAGCGGCGGGACCCAAACACGGGTCATCTGAGACCAGCAAGTGCTCTAACCACTGAGCGGTCTCTCCAGCTCCATCTTCCGTGGCTTTCCCACACGTTTATCTTTCATAGTACCTGCCACATAGGAAGTAACATGAAATAAGTATGAAAGACAGGAAAGAAACATATTTCCATGTCAAAGGAACACTCAGATGTTCTTGGGAACAGAGACGCCATAGTTTAGAGTTTGGAAGAAACCCGAAAGAGATGAGGAAGGCTAGGTGTGTTGGACCAGGGTGGAAAGGGTTTGCATTTCTTGAAGTGTTTGCATTCTTTTGTGAAAAGTGATGCCTTCAGTTTTCCTGGGGTCTCTTAGTCTGGTAACAAGGATGAGAGTTTTTGTAAGTCATGCATGAATTTTTGTCTTAGCTACTCCATTGAGAGAGAGCAGAGAGGATAACTAGAAAGGGGCTTAGAATGTAAGGAAACAGACGTGTTCTAGATGTCATTTAGTACTAACAGTTCCTGGGAGGAAGCACGCTGCATTGTGGGACTCCACATATCTAATCCGCAAATGTCTGTGGTTTTTACTTGAGATACAAAGTGTTATGGGAGGAATTTCTCCCCATTCACAAGTTGTAAAGATGAGATGATAAAGACCAAAAATAATCATTTTGTGCTGTATTCTAAAAATATTTATCTTTATATGGAAATTTATATGTCATATATAACCCTTATATAACTGTATGTCTTATATACTTTACAGATATCCTTTTATATACATATTACATAAATGTACATTGCACAGTTGTCCTGAGTGACTACCAAGCGGAGGAAAAGAGGTTTCTCCCTGGCTCCATGAAGTTAATAAAGTGACAGTCAGTTGCCAAAAGGCTCCTAGAATGCCATTCAGAGACATACCCATCACCTACACACTGTAGCCAAAGGGAGGGAGGGACAATCTTAATACCACTTCTCCTGTTGGGGGCAGATCAGGCTGAGAGTAAAGGAGCCTCCTTCCTTTCTTCTCCCAAGTCACAGCTTTCTGATAGAAGTCAAGTTACAAAGACCATGAGCCAAGTCAAGGATTGGAGAAGAATGAGGGTGCTGGATTACACCTAAACCTGTACTAACTCCATCTTCCTCACTGCCCCCAGTAATCTCATCCCTACATTTTCTCACATAGTAGGAGGGCCTGCTTGTTTTGTTCCTGGCTGCTTGGCAGCTCAGATCCAAAACAATCACACAGAAATTATATTAATTAAATCACTGCTTTGGCCTATTAGCTCTAGCTTCTTATTGGCTAACTCTTACATCTTAATTTAACCCATTTCTATTAATCTGTGTATTGCCATGTGGCTGTGTCTTACCTGCTAAAGTTCTGTCTGGCTCCAGCGGCACTACATGGCTTCTCTGTCCCTCTGCCCTTCTTTCTCCCAGCGTTCAGCTTAGTTTTCCCTCCTAGCTCCGTTCCCCTATAGCTCTGCTATAGGCCCAAAGCAGTTCCTTTATTTATCAGTGGTATTCAAGCATACACAGGGAAATCCCACATCATTCTCAGAAGCACAACACTTAACAATTTACAATGGTCTTGATTTTTTAGTAACTTGATTGAAATTTTCAACAGTGTGGTAGAAAGATGAGTAGCTTGCACAAGGCTGAACAGTCAGTCCCCATTGGAGAAGCTAGAACATGCACTGATGTCATCTAAGGCCACATGGCCACTTCATCTGGGAGTCGGCTCTTCTTTCACGACGAAGCAATACTGGGGATTCTGCTAAGGATTTCGTTCACTTCTTTAAAGTGAATGAAATGATGCAATGATGAGTTGATAAACGTGATGATATGATAAAAGATGCTCTAGAACATGATGTCATATACTATTGCTCTAGATGAACTAACTTGTCTATCATCTTCCCTTCAAATGATTGTCACTTTTCCAATAGGAAGACAGAGATATAAATATATTGTATTGTTCATGTCACCAGCAACTGCCTAGCAAGTGGCAAAGTAAGACTTTTCCGTTTGAGTCCGAGTGTGCTGAACTCTACGACTCTGAAACTCCTTCTGACCCAAAGACTGGATTTTTATTTTAAGTCCATGTCTCCCATCTAGCCCAAGCTATGCTCTCCATGACTGTGTAGCCCATGTTGGCCTTGAACTTGCAATCTTCCTGCTTCAGCTTTCTAATACTGTTATCACAGGTGTGTGCCATTGTGCCCAACCAGAAGCTTAGCTTGTTCTGTGTCACAAAGGGCAGTTGTTGATTCCACTACTTCATGGTGAGAACCCTAGCACTTAAAATTTAAGCTCCACTTTTAATTGTTACACACACTATGCATACACATTTACACTCATACATACACACAGACATACACATGCATACACACAGATACACACATACATATACACACATACACACATATATAAACACACATACACACACATTCTTAAATGTCTAGATACTACCTGTTCAGTCAATGTTACTTATATATGTGTAATTTCAAGGCTGGTAGCTTGATATTGGAAGACAGAGAAAGAGGCCTGAGGCCATGAATTTGAGAGTCAGCAAGGGGAAGTGAGGGAATGGTATATTTTCACTTCAGAAATAAAATAATAAAAATTTTTAAATGAAAACTATAACTCTATTAAATTTACTGTAGATTTTTCAAGTGTATTCTTTGATCTCTCTTGTATAATCCTAGGCATGAATACACTTGATGAAAACCTGTTGAGTTAAATGTCAAAATGTTCCCTGAAATAAACCCAAAGCCAAGGAGAGAAAGGCCTGCTGATGTCCTGACATGTCTGGCGTACTGTAATTCAGGACCAGTTGGTGACAAGCCCTCTCCTACTTGCTACTCTATGCATGATAAGAGGTAGCATGCAGAACCTACCACCAAAAGTGAATCCAGGGAGCCATGGCAAAGTAAGCAAAGAACCTATACAGTGTAACACATTGCATTCTGTCAACATAGAATACTCTACCAAGGCAACAGACAGACACAAAACAAACAAACCCACACTCTGCTCTCTCTCTCTCTCTCTCTCTCTCTCTCTCTCTCTCTCTCTCTCTCTCTCTCCCTTTGTGTGTGTGTGTGTGTTTGTGGTATGTTCATGTATTAGTACACAGGTTAATGGAGGCCCAAAGACTACCTTGGCAGACATTTCTTAGAAACTGATTTGTTTTCCTGCCCCTTGAATTATTTTTTTCTTTTATTTTTTGTGATTATAACAGAATTCAATCATCTTACCCCTTTCTTCCTCCAATCCCTTGCCTTGTTTTTTTTGATTCAAAGTTTCTTGCTAGCCTGAACTTGCTCATCAGCTACCCTGTTTCATCTTAAAATTATTTTTGCCCCCTGAAAAGGGATGATTGTTGAAGCAGAGAAAGAATAAGCAAAGAGAAAATTACATAAGTTGGCTCATTTTTTTGGTGTAGTGTATTTTAATTTGAAAAATGGCCATTGGAAGGTTCCAGCTCTCTAATTTCCAAGACAGGTTTCTTATCTTGATTTAAAAATCGATCTTTATAAATAATATCTGAATAATGTAACTTCTTTAAGGCAGGGAGATTCTGTGCCTTTTATGTGTCCCCCACATGCCTTGAGCATTTTCCACACTGAAATGTGGAATGGATTTTAGAGGAGACAGCGGGGCGGGGGGCTGGATGGAGCAGACACCCGAGTTGCATTGAGCTCATAGGACTCTCTGTTAAAAAACAGACCTATGAAGATTAGTGGCAGCCCAAAACTAAATCCTGGGCCCAATAGAATTCCGGAGCTAGGAGAACAAGTGGCTTCTGTCATACTAGCTTGCCTAGCTGATCTCCACTCTTCCTTCTTCTTTTCACCCACCCTTCAGCCCATCATCCATCTATCAATTCATGCACCCACAATTTATATGTCAGAACGTATATAGTATACATTAGGGAAACCTTTCACATGGGTGTGAAAGTCATCTTGAGTTAAGATTATGACGTGGGATTCATATTCTATATTTGACAATGGCGTTTTAATTCTTTGTAGATAGTCTAAGTATATTATATACTTCATTTCTCTTTTTCTATTTACGATTGTTTTGGTCAAAACTTCAATTTTGAATGATCATTTTTGTTATTGATATTTTATTTTTTAAGCCAAGGAGCAAAGATTTCAGAGAAAGATGAGGAGCATGGAGACACAAATGCTTTTATTTCAAAGCCATCCACCACCTTGGATTGTGGTACAATTGCCACCACTGCCAAGGTGACACTCAGTGATGGTCATTACTGACTCAGACTATGTCACATTTTACTGCTTCTTTTACTCATTGTGACACCTCGGCAGGGAAGGTGCTCTCTTTAGATTAAGTTCTTTACCCAGGGGAAGAAACAAGCCTGCGGAAGCTGAGTGTATTTCTCAAAGGCATTATCTATCAAGACCATCAATGTGTTTAATACACCACATATTTTTCTTCATCCCTATGGTACAAGGGACATCCTCCTTATTTGCCTATGAAGGATAAGGACTTCATGATTGCCGAATGGGATTACTATGGTAGCTACCATAGAGTCACATTCAAAGTTCCCAACAAGGCCTGGAGGGCCTCGACAGCTGGCCTGGAAACTCCCTAGGTTAAGTATATCCCTTTCCAAGTGTATACTTCTGCTACTCAGTCCCCGGGATGATTCTGTGGTGTCTGCCTCTCTTTACCCAAAATGCACCATTCTCTCTCTGCTGTCTTCATTCATACCTTTCTGTACCTATAGTCGGATCCTTTCCCATCTGGCTCCAGCCCTTTTTCTTCTCTCAAACAAGCACAGCTTCAGGCTGTGCTCAGTTCCAGATGAGGTACTAAGTCTCATCATGCCGTTTGATAAATGATGAGACCCTGTCATGTGCCTCTGTGCATCACTCACATTTGAGCCATCAAGAGCAATACGCATGTGCAAAGTATATAAGGCTTTAAAATCCATCTCAGCATAGGAAGTACACTAAAGCCACAGTACTTGGAATATCATGGGATTTCGACACATGTCGAGAAAGACTTTTGCCGTCTTGGTTTGATTAAATAAACTCGGAAGTGCCACAGCTGGAGTAAAAAGAATTCTGTTGTTCTGGGTCATTTCAAACGAGCAAAGGTCCTTTCATCACTAACGAGGGACAAAGACACTGCAGTGGACAAAGGGTTTCCAGACCATCTGGAGATGTTTCTCCCTTGTCCCAGACAACAAGATGGGGCACTAAGAACCTTTTCTCTCCCTGTTTAACTAGCCTTCCCGGGTCCGCCAAGCCAAACCAAAAGCAGTACAAAATAAACTCACTGAGAATAGCAATTAATTACTATGTTTTTAATTGGCCCACCCTACCTTGCTGATTTCCAGGATCTTTGTGCGAATCTTTGTGAAAGTGGTGTGCTTCTGGCTTCTGAGTTTCCCCACAGTGCAGTTGCTTTGAGTCTGTCCGATTAACATCTGATTTGCTAATCAACTGCTAAATAAATGAAGATTCTGTGGTAGAACCTTCCAGAAATATAAAAAAAAAAAAAAACGAGATGTGAGTAAATGGCCCAGCGCAACCTTTGTACTCAAGTTAAAGAATACATATGTGACAACTTCAGGGAAGTTGAGATGATTTTTAGATTGACAAAAGATTCAAATAATAAAAACCATATCCTTGGTATTGTAAAGTGCGGCAGAGACAATGTCTGGAAGAGTGTTACAGCTGTAGGAGCTTCAGGTGGACAAGTGAAAGCCATTATGTCTGCTAATTCTAATGCAGCAGGAACAAAACTCACCCTGAGAAATAAACGCCGAGGAGCTACAATTGCCGGAAGCTAATAGACTGGAGAACCAAGGGTATTCTTCAACCAACTCTTGTTCCACTTTCCGCCTCTCTCCTGACAGCGCTGCTTTTAGCAGGGCAAGAGGTGTCTGAAATTTCCTGAGTCCAGAATTTAAATCATGACCACTTTGCTCGTACCCACTGGAAGCTGCAGGAGAGAAAAACACGAACGTGAAAGGCAAGGCGGTGAAAGGGAGCACTTGAAGGATCCCACCAGCCTGAGGACTCAGCAAGGAGGGACAAGCAAGGGAAGAGAATTAACCCTCGGGGTGCCCCCCAAAGTCTCTCAGAAATGATGAGAGAAGTCCTAATGACCTTGCCTTTTTGTTGACATTTTGCTACTTTGCCATCCTTGTTGAAAGTTGGAGAAATTTTACATTTAAATTAATTTTGCTGATGTTTGTTTGGGAGGGTCTCTAGCAACCCAGACTGGTCTCACACTTGTTATGTGTCTCAGAAAGACCTTAAACTTCTGATCTAAAGACTCTAGCGTGTGTCAAACTGACACACAACACCAGCCGGTACACAGGAGGATGAGAGTCCATCATGGTGGAGAGGCCTGCCAGCCACAGCAGGAAGCTGAAAGCTCAAACCCTCAGCGCCAAGCATCATGAAATATTAATCGTAGCATTAATAGCAAACCGGAAGTGGTGTGAGAACTTTCATCTCAAAGCCCACCCCCAATGATGTAATGCCATCAGCAAGGCTCCTCAAACAGTGCCACAGATTGGGACCTAAGACTCTGGGGGACACTCTCATTCAACCCGACAATTCCTGGGGGTGAGCTTTGTGGTTTTAAAGCCCATTCCAGGCCTGGTTCGTCTCTTCCTTCCTTCTGACTGTGGATGAGGATGTATGTTCTCAGCTGCTTCTTCAGGGCCATGTCTCCATGCCTGTCTCCATGTTTTTAACCATGATGCTCATGGACTAATCCTCTGAAACTGTATCCACTCCTCAGTTACATGCTTTCTTCTGTAAGCTGCCTTGGTCATGGCTTCTCCTCACAGCAAAAGTCAGTGTCATTCCATGCTGCTTCTGGAATAAGACCACATTGTTTGCTACTAGAACCCATAGATATTCTGGGAGAGATGTCTGAGTGGACAGTCACATAGTGACATCATCTGTTTCTGTCACCCTCTTGACAGTCTCAGGGTCAAGGCTGACTGGAGATCCTTTTCTCTTGGTTTCTTCATGCCTTCTTGGTTTAGGCAGTAGAGAAAACTTCAATTATTAGACAAAGTTTTGTGAGAGATTTGTAAGGACAGAAGCAGGCACTTTCAAGGTTTGGCCTACCATACTAATGACTTACATTTTAGTGCTAACAATTTTTATTAAGATAATGATGAAAACATTTTAAAAATTGCATTTCATAAGCCGAAGATATAGCTGAAATTTCTTGTGTCTTCTTATTAGTAGGTTTTATGGCCTCCTAAATATGAAGAAAATATGTTTTTGAGATTCTCCAGGTCTCTTCTAATTTTTTAAGTGAGCAAATTCTTCAATTTAAGAATTGCCACAAGTTGGCATGCCTCTAATCCCAGTACTCAAAGGCAGAGCAGGTGGATCTCTCTGAGTTCCAGGCCATGTGGCCTACACAGTGAGAGACCCTGACTCAAAAAACAAAGCAAAACAAAACCTGGCATTTACCTTTCATATTCTAATCTTATTTGAATTTTTAAACATTTTTTTTGGTAAAGACATTAATAATTTCAATTTCTCTGAATCCCTTACTAAAGGAGTCATTGGATAAGCCGCAAAGGTCACTTCTTGAGCCTATTGAATAGCAGACATGTTGGTGCATCTTGTTGCTTCTCTTTCTGGTCTCCTGGCCTTCCATATTTTCCACTGTTTGTAATCTGCTGAGACCTTCCGTGATCTTATGGGGGGGCGTTTCAAGAACAGCAGAGGATGGAGACAGGTGTACCCCATTTGTGATGTGGTTTGGATGAGATTTTCGTTTTGTCTGTGGTGCTTTACACCCAAAATAGAACATGTGATGACAAATGTCTTATTCTGCTAGACGGACATTAGAAACGTTCATTGCAATCTGACTTAACTGCTTGGATGTCAATCACTTCTGTCCTAACCCTATCAGGGGTCCTTAATTTGGAACCCATGAATTCTTAAGAAGGATTTGGTTCCAATATAGTTCTATTTATTGGTTCAAAATACTTAGGACTGGGGAGGTGGCTCAACAGGTAAAGTGATCGCTATACAAACATGAAGACCTGACTTTGTTTCCTGTACCCATGTTGGAAAAGAGACTGGTTATGGTATCATATGGCCATAAGCCCAGTACTGAAAAGAGGAAGGCAGGATGATCCCAAGTCTTGCTCCCTAGCCAGTCTATCTGAATTGGCAGATTTCTGGCTCATTGAGAGACCCTGTTTCTAAAAAATAAGGTGGAAAATGATTGAGAAAGACAAATGATATTGAC
The DNA here is from genome assembly GCF_014885135.2 of Alexandromys fortis. Taxonomy (NCBI): domain Eukaryota; kingdom Metazoa; phylum Chordata; class Mammalia; order Rodentia; family Cricetidae; genus Alexandromys; species Alexandromys fortis. The sequence continues at coordinate 1,472,551 of NW_026067907.1, forward strand.
TTCTCTCCCCCACACTCATGTACACATACAGGTGCATGTAGACACACACACAAACAGACAGAGACATATACAGAGGGAAAAGGAGAGAGAGAGACAGAGGCACACATAGGAAGGCATAGAGAGGGAGAGAACAAGAAAGAAGGAGAGACGGAGGAATTTGGAGAGATGGTGAGACTTAGAGAGACAGAGACATACTAATAGGGCAGAGAGAGAGATAAAAACAGAAAAGACACAGAAGAGAAGAGATGGAGAGAGAGAGAGACAGAGAGACACACACAGAGAGAAAGAGGTAGAGGAGAAGGAGGAGGAGAGGGAAAGACTTAGGAACTCTCTCATAAGGTATTCCAATGGAAACTTTTAGGTGTTTGGCAGATGCTCATGTGGTCAGAAGAAGCGTACACCTTTGTAAAGCTTAATGCACGTTCCTGTTAAGAAGGAACAGCGACGATAGTCCCATACACTTCTCTGCCACCCGTTTCTCCCAGGCAGTAGGACAGTTCCCTTGCAGACAACATTGTGATTCTTATTTTGCAGAGGAAGATGCTGAGTTCCAGAGAAATTTATCATTTTATTTCAAAAAGAACCATCAACTATGAAAGCAGAAGCCCCGCCATTGCAGGAAAGGAAGGTCAGGGCACGGTAGCGATTACCCTGAGGAAGGCACCATGGTACATGTGTTAAACTATTATAGTTAAGCCAGCAATCTTATCTACCAACTAAAAATAATACAAAACTTAACAACTAGAGAGTATATAGCAGTTCCAGAGACTGACTACTCCCCCAAAGATCACATGACTAACCAGTGACAAAGCAAGGGACCCAATATTGCCTATTATCTCTGCCCCTGACTTGGCATCTTTATAATATCTTACTTGACGTTGGAAATGCCAAAGTTCCTTCTGAGACATGTCGAATTTTGAGAAGGTAGCCAACAGACATTTTTGTTCATTATATAAATATGAAACAAAACTAGGATTTCCTAGAAAACAACGATGCTGTCTTTTTTCAGCGTTGTCTGAGAAAGCTGGTACCTAATTAATGCTATCCTGGAGTAAACTAGTGCTCTTCTAGGTCAGTCTCTGGTCTTGTCGTGATACAGAATAAGAGTGCCCTTCAACAATGGCCTCTTCATGTCCCTGTATGCAAGAACATGACCCTGGTCCCCTTCCTTGTCACGTTTTTAGGAATCTTGCCTTTTTACTTGGTGTTTATCATTGCAACTTCGTAGGTATTTTGTCTTTCCTTTTTTTTTTTTTTCAAATCCTCTTTGCTGATCCCAATTCAGACCATCCCACATATATGTCCTGAAACACTCAGGAGAAGGGGCTGGGTTGTCTCAAGAACTGGATGCACTTTAAGCCAGACTAGCGCCAAGCAGTTGGTAGCATGTTGCCAAGGCAACTCTAGGAAACTGAACAACAAAATGGTCTTAGGACCTTTCAGTCTTTATGAGCGAGTATGTCTGTGGTCCTGGGTTAATCTTCGGGAGGTCAGCACTATGGTTGGGTCTCATCTGTTCCAAGGTGGGGATGGCGTCAAGATAGAAAGAAATGCAAAGGTTCTTGCTTCACAGATAATCAGCACTCATAGACCCTTTGGTCTGGACTAGTCCCCACTGTATTTTCAGAGTCATTGTTTAATGGTCCAGCTTATGAAAAAATTCAACAGGAAATAAAAGAAAGAAATCTCCTTATGGCCTCTTTCTGAGTGGTGGGATTATGTTTAGTAATCAATGACTTGGGTGTTGGGGGAAGAGATGGGAATCATTCTATTGTGTTGATTTTTGGGATGGAAATTTATGTAGGATGATTGGAAAGTGGGAAGCTGAGATAACTAACGGGGATGGAAACATCTTTCCTCAACAAACCCCCAGACCACCGTATGTTTGTAGGACCCCATACTTCCCTGCAACCTCTTCTTGATGTGCAGACTATGGCTTGTCATGCAATTTCATACTTAGCCTTTCAGACACAGCTGTGCTTTGCCTTAGAAAATTTCCAATTATAACACGAGTTTCAGTAAAATTAAAGGAGAATCTGCCTCTGTTAAAAAAAATTCCTAATGAATTCTAGATCTAATTGTCCTCAGCTCATTATCAATGGCAGGTATTCTAACTTTTAATTCCGGTGTGCGCATTTAAGGGAGGGGGGGTGCTCACTGTAGTCATGAGTTTAGACCAGTTTTAGTTCTGGTGAGGGACTTGAGCTAAGCAGGAGCAGGGGCCAGTCAGCATTGCTCATGATTTGAGAGGCTCTCTCTAAAACGAAGAATGCCTTTTTCCCTCTTGCGGTCTTTGTGTGGTTGACATTTGGATTGTTTGCCCAGCTCGCACTGTCTGGAGAACTCAGGCTGTTGGCGATGTCTCTGAAATGCTCCGGAGGTCTGCTCAGGGTGGATGGGAAACATATGTTCCCAGGCACAAGTGCTTTGTTGTCTTTGCAAACGTAACCAGTCTGCTTTCTTTGTGCCATAACTCTGGCTCCCTCTGCAGTGGCTGGCCTTCCTGTCCATTTGACAAGCACTTAAAAGGGCAGTCTTAGGTACTTTCCTTTATAGTTTATTAATATTTTTGTCCTTTACCTTGCAATCTACTCTCAGAAACTGGAAAATAATTTCTTTTACTCCCCCACACCCCGTTTCTCATTTAAACTGAAATTGATTTCTTTCTGAGCTCAAGAGGAGGGAGAATTAAGTTGTAGTTAATACAATTGCTCTTGCTGAATAAAAATAAAAAAACTAGTTTATCTTCGAGCTGTGGTACATCAGAGTAGAAAGCTTCTTTGTCCCTCCCAGGAGGACTGTGACATGAGATATACAGAATCTTCTAGTGTCTCCATAGAATAATTGCAACCAATTCAGGCACTAATAGAATTGTTTATTTGGGGATGGGGATGTTGGTTTTTGGTGTGTTTGAAAAATTGGGAAGCTAGGAGACGCTCATAAATTCATCAGCTTCTCCAGAACTCTCCTCAAATGCTTATTGTCATGACAACCCATCTCTTCATAAACCAAGGCTCTGCTTGTAATACAGATGGGGTTGGTGACAGGTTAGTCTTGCCATCTGTTTTGTTTTCTCAGAGGGACATTATTTTTGATCCCAAGTCTGATCCTCAGATATAAAAGTCTTGACTCATTTTCCTTTGGGGAGGGAGACACAAATATAATGGTCATTCTTTTCTCTGGTGAAACTGTTTCTTTCCTTGTTCTTTATCATATAACTTATGGTTATAGGGATTTCAAAATGGTAATATTCTCTCTCTCTCTCTCTCTCTCTCTCTCTCTCTCTCTCTCTCTCTCGTGTGCATGTGTTCATGTGGGTGTGTAAGCATCAAATGACTTATTCCTGTATGTACTTGTTAAAATGTGATGTTAAACACTTTTCAAGGTAATAATATAGTCAAAGTGAGATGTGTAAAAAGTAGGAATGAGGCCATCATTTTTATAGGAGGCGGGTGAACTTGTAACTGCTCTTGGATGCCGTTGATGACATTCCCAGTGGTAGGGCAGCATGCTGTCTACAGTGACCTCTGAGGGACTCTTTTTTTTTTAAGCAAATGAGAGAGAGCACCATTAGGAAAGGAAAATTTTCCTCTGATGGAATTTGGAGAGAATTAGCCACATGAAGGAAAATGCGTGTGAAGGATGTGGCCCAGGATCTCTCTCTCTACCGTTTTGTCAAGCATGCAGTGACATTATATATCACGCCGTGATAGGATCTGGGTTTGCAAATTTTAGAGGATCATTACTAGCATTCCTCAAGTTGAGTTTTGCTGGCAGCAGATTTAAAATCTAGTCGGCCTTTGAAGAACAAAAGATGTACCCTGAAATTTATGTCATTAAACTGAACTGATAAGTAACAGCGAAGGGAAATGCTCCATGAAATTCCTCTTCTATTTAAAATAAAAGTGATTTACCTCTTTGCATTATAATTAGTTTACATGTGCCACAGTTTGTAATTGGAAACATTAAAATCTTGGAGCTTATTTACATTATATCTCCATTTTCCCGTTCCAAACAGAAACTCTATAATTGCTATTCTAAACTAGAGGTGATTTATTTCCATATGCCATGTTTATGACCTATCTGTTGATGTGTAAACATGATCAGATATTGGCAGAGTGAATAAGATATAATCCAAGTATGTTACACACGAGAGAGAGAGAGAGGGGGGGGAGAGGGAGAGAAAGCGAGAGGGAAGAAGAGAGAGAATATGGATGATTAAAAAGCAAACATGGGATGATTTCCAAAGCTGAAGAGGCTGTTGGAGAACTTTTGAAGTGTGGTTCAAATGCACCTCAGAGGTTACGTCTAATAATTTCTCAAAGAACATTACAAAGAGTGTGATACTGGAATCGAATTTCGGATTGGTGTCCCAAGATCAGCAGTACTTCAACCAATTTGAGGCCATTTTTATTTCGTTTAAATAGCCTATGATAGTACATCTAAGGACTTGTCATCAGAGTATCTACCTTTGGCATTTAATTTGTATCTTATATAGCATTTACAAGCAAGGTCCAGAGAGGGTATCTAGAATTTTCTCTTTTTATTTTAGATCAAATTAGGAATAAGTGGAATTACCACAAACAGCGCCATATATGTTTATTGTAGGTGTACCATAAACCCGTACTCTCTGAATATGTGTGGGTGTAAATGACTCAGAGTAAATTATACAGTCTTCTGCCGGGTTCTGAAGGAACTGGTAATGATGTCACAAAAGCCTTCAGTATATGACATAAAAGGATACATGATATCATTTTTTGACAACAGAGCCAAGATTTGGAAGTTTAGGGGCTAAGCAGAAGGCTCCTTGGGCAAATGCTTGCTGAGCAAGCATGGAGACTGAGTTAAGAGATGCAGCATTTAGTAAACCCTGGGCATGATGACACACACTATTGTTGTTGTTGTTGCTGCTGCTGATTGTGTGTGTGCATAATGGATATATCCAGGTGCCCACATGCTGCAGTGTATGATGGAAATCAGAGGACAACTTTGTGAGTTCAGTGAGGTGGCTCATCAGGTACAGGTGCTCCCCACACAAACCTCCGTTTGGGCTTCAGGAATCCACCTGAAGGTTGGAGAAAACTGACCTGAATTCTTGTTTTTATTCAAATTAATTGACTGTTCCTTATGCTAATGTTCTTTATGTGGTGTAGTTTCTGTTGGTAGGTATCAAAGCCAGGGCCTTATGTAGGCTAGGCAAACCTTCTACCATGAAGCCACATCCCCAGTCCTGTGGTATGGATGTAGAATACCAACTTTGGGATGCTCACTTCCTTCTCTGGCATTGGGTTGGCTTGGCATTTGCCTGCAGAGCATCACTTGATCTCTCAAGGTGACCAGTCCCTGGGGCAAGTCTTTCTGTCCATCCCAAGGCAAGTGAAGGGTACCAAACAGTGCCGAAGAGTGCGAGGCTCCATAGAAACCGTCCCCTGCTGGCAGCGGGATTGCTGAAGACAACTGCATTCTGGAGACATCTAACATAATGAAATGCTTCGGGCTCAGTTAACCAGAATATGCTCCCTCTTCTCATTTTCTCCCACATATATATTTTAGACAAAATTTAATCCATGTGCCTTTGTTTCCTTTGCTTTAAAATCCTGAGAAATGTTTTGTAAGAGCGGTTTGATGTCCAGGAAGTCTTTTATCCTTTTTATTGGGTTATTTTTACATGTACGCAGAAATAAAAATAAAGGGAAACAAAACGGACTATGATATCATGAAGTAGAGACAATATAAATGCTCAACTGAAGCTAGAGATTCTGTATCTAATATATTTTGAAGCATTTCTCTTAGTGTTTGCAGGTTGTCGGATGGGGTAGTGGAGGAAGAAGTCGCTCTGGTAGCCTGGGACATCTGTTAACCCCCTACTTTGTAGCAACCCAATTGATAGGTCAGTCCTCTGCATTCTAAAGAAGGAAAGGGCTTTCAACATCTTAACCTTGAGTGTGTCTATGTTTTACAGATAGGGATGCTTTCAGAGATCTCAAAAGAAAAAAAAAAGAAAGAAACAGAATGGGGAGCCAGGTCTCCTTGACTTTTCAGTTCCTAATCTTTTCATAATTTCTGTCCATCTCTTTCTGCTGGGGGTGGGTGGGTGGTACCTGGGAGAGTTGTGTCTAGATAGTCCGAAAGTCATATGTTGGGGAGAGACTCACATAGTCATTATGCCCAAGGACGAGGAATGCCAGCACTGTAGAGAGAAGGCAGAGCACACAGCAGTGGCATTGTGGTCCGCAAAATTTTACATAAGTGGTTATTTATTTTATTGTTTATTTGAGGGTTGCATGTTTTACTTATTTTTTTTAAAATGGTGATAGGTATTTGATAAGAGTTTTGTATGACCTTGACTTAAATGATAAAATTAATTTCTTCTTGTTAATTCATTTTTAAAGATTTATTTCATACTTTTGGTTATGTGCATATGTGTCTGTCTGGATGTGGATATGCGCATGTGAATGGAACGTCTACAGATTTCCACAAAGGACATTGGGTCTCCTGAATCTGGAGTTATAGGACGCTGCTCAATGTGGATGCTGGGAACTGAACTCTGGTCCTCTGCAAGAGCAGCACGCACTGTTGACCATTGCCTAATCTCTGCAGTCCCTAAACTCATTTCTTAAAGATTTTTCAATACTTACACTATTTCTTAGACATTTTAAAGTGCTATGGAATGAAATGTACCATTCCACTTGGGCTACCATGGTATTATATATAAGAGAACATTCCAGACTATTTTGGAAGTGAAGAAGGGTATATTCAATTACACCGTGGGGTCAGTGGACTGTGGGATGGCATTAACTCACAGTTTTCTGGATTCGATATGAAATGCAGACTGTGAAGACTACTTGTCACATGATCTCAGGTTCTTCTGCTGGACTGTGTTCCGCAGCACTCTCTCAGAAAGTCCAGTCCCACCCCACGGGTTGCCGTCCCTGTACCTTCTTACCCTTTTCATCGAGTTCTTCTCATCAGAGGGAAACGACAAGAATTATTCATTTCTTCTTCCATCAAGAAGTATTGGGAGACAGGAAGTGCAGTTTACTTTTACATGGTTCTTAGCAAATATACTTGACACAAATGAGGCTACGAATTGAAATGTGATGTTTATAAATCATTGGCCATATATGTATATACATATACACACACATACATACATACACACACATATATACATATATATAATCTTTGGCTACGAGCTAAAAATACTTCTGGCTATTTGTCTCACATCAGAAATGTATTTAGGTCCTGTGTAGTTAAAATAATATTGAGACCAGTATGTTGGAAGGAAGGAGAGGCTCCATGGAATAACTTCCCTTGACCTTGCTCATCTTCATTGAGGAGGTGAATTGACAGTCTCTTTGGCAAGATCCTCCCAACCCCGTCTGAGGAACTTGCAGATAGCATTTTGCAACAGATCTAATAATCCTTGTCTGCAGGCTATGTGCACAGCTGGAAACCATAATTAAATAGAATTAAAGATGTCTACATTTCACAGAAAAACCCAGCAATCCTGCTGGCCTCTGACTCAAAGTATTACTAACAGACATATTCCTAATCACCCTACTTAAATGGTACATATGGTTATGGGGAACTTCTTTGACTCCCCCTAAAGTCACTGTAACTGCCAAGCCTAAGTAGTAATACCATTTTAAAGTCAGAGCTGAAGAATATGATCCTGTTTAAAAGCATTTGGTTTTCCAAATTTGTTTAGCTGCGTGACTCACTGCAGTTCTGAACATGTGTGGGGGCATCTTCAGCCCAAACCTGTGCGACCTTTTGAATAATACATTCTACATTTAATCATGGCTGACTTATTGTCAACACTTGTTGACCATTGTTTTGTAAATATCCCAAGAAGTAAGAATCAAATGAAAGAAAGAAAGAAAGGAAGGAAGGAAGGAAGGAAGGAAGGAAGGAAGGAAGGAAGGAGGAAGGAACAAAGGAAGAAAGGAAGGAAAAAAAGAGAAAGAAAACCTTGCTTTTAAATGTTAATAATTCCTAGGGTAAATTTCATTTACACGCAGGCCCCTGTTAGTTTTATAAAACTTAATCCAAATAATTCAAGTGATGGTCTCAGGAATTAGAACTTCTCTGAGGGCTGTCATCTCATGATGCTGCCTGGGCTTATTTTGTAGGACAAGGGAACATGAAAGAGAAGCAGGTAATGTAACATGCGCTTGTTTCTCCCCAGCAAGGCTGGTCCACATTGACCAGTACTCTCTAGACAGTTGCACCTGCCAGAGACCCCCCACTGCCTTTCCTCCAGGCAGACCTCAAACCCAATCCTGCAGCCCAGTCACTAAGACTTTTATAAGATCAGATTCCTGTGTCCTTATTTTGGTAGCCGCCAGCCCTGAGTTACATGCATGGAATCTGCTCTTGTGAACAGAAAGACACTTACCCTGATAAAGATGATGCTGTTAAGGACTCTGGAATGGCTCACTGTGGTACAGAAAGGCACAATGAATTAGAGATATTTAAAACTATGTGACAAACATTACATGGTTTGTGTCTCTAGCAGATACACAATCCTGCAGGACTTAGACCTGCAGGCATAATTAACCTGGATGTACTGTACCAAGAGGGTCTGATGGTGAATTTGGAAAGATACTTTATAGTAGGGAAATGCAGATAAAAAACAGTGTCAGTGTGATGCCCCTGTGTGTCTGCTGGCTTCTTTAAAATGAAAATGACCAGGCTAGTGGGGTAGCTCTGTGGACACATGCTTACTGCCAAGCTTGTCAACTTGAGACAGATTTCCCCAGAACCTACATGGTGGAAGGAAAGAATGGACAAACTGTCCTTTGACTTCCATACGTGTGCTGTGGCACTCTCGTGAATACATCAGCACGCGTGTGTATGCGTGTAAAGACAAATAAATGCGGAAAATAATTATTCATCTAAAAAGCAAAGTGAGTAGTGGCAAAGAGAGCAGCTTGGGCTTAAGAGACCGCTGGTGTGTATAAAGTGTCACACCCTTTGGCAAACCATTGCCAGCTCCTGTGACCCCGGTGCTTTTAGATATTTGTTCAAGAGTATCAAGAGCACCCACCCATCCAAAGACTTGTTCAAAACCTGCTTGTGACAGATTTCGTAGTTATAGCCAAAAGGCAGAAACAATGCAAATGCCCAGTGTAAGTATATCTGTGTGCATATATGGGGTATATCTATCTGATGGAATAGCACTCGACACCCACAGAAGAACGGCCATTCTTATAACAACGTGGCACAGAGGAGTCTTAATTAAGAAGTCAGAAAGGGGATAAGAGACTATTAAGAATGGGCTCCGCGTGCCAGTATCAGGAATAGCAAGGGGAGGAAGATGTTACACCGGCAAGGGGGTAGGAGGCTACTAGGAACTAACTCTGTGCACCAATAACAGAAATAGAAAGGGGAGGAAGATGTTACGTGGCTGCTTAATGTTGATATTTGAGAATGAGGTGATAATAGTGAGGGAGCATGGACCTGATGTCTGTGTGTGGCTGAAGTCTTTATGTGAATTGTCACCATGTAGGTCAGGATGATGTGAGATGTGGCACTTCGTGAGATGTATATGAAGTCACAAGCTGGTGGTTTAGTGTTAAGATTTGGACAGCTCCCAAGATGCCCAAGAAAATTATCTTTCAGGTGTGTCATAGACCGACAGTTCACTTCTTAGTTAATACCTTAGTGTTTTCATTGCTGTGAACACCACGGTCAGAAGCATCTTTGGAAGAAACACTTTATCTTGTAGTGCTGGGCGACAGTCCATCACTGAAAGATGTCAGGGCAGGACCTCAAGCAGGACTGGGAGGCAGGAACTGAAGCAAGGGATATGAAGGACTGTAGCTTACTGTTGTTCCTCATGGCTTGCTCAACCTGACTTCTTAGAGCATCCAGGACCACCAGCCCAGGGATGGCACCAGTCACAGTTAGCTGGGTCTGCCCGCATCAATCATCATCAAGAAAAGGGTGCACAGACTTGCCTGCAGGATATTCTGATTGGGGGCATTTTCTCCATTAAAATTCCCTCTACCAAGATATGTATAAGATCTTGTCAAGCTGACAAAACCACATCAGCACAGTTAATCAGAATAGATTCCAACAGAGGACAGCAACATTGATGGAAAACAAAGACAGCATCAACGACAAAGGCTTTCCACAGGCATCCTCCTGGATCAGTGAGAACAAGCCCTTGAAGATGAGGAGAGTAAAGGAAAGAGTGGGAAGGAGGGCCCCTTGTAAAGAGCAGAACACTGAGTTAGGAAGTGGCAGACTCCCTGAACACTACTTACTTAATAATCCTGTCATTCTGTGGTTAGACTTGGTCACCTGACCCAAACTTCTGCAGCAAAGCTCAGAAAATGTCGTATCACTGGTGGTCAAAAGCACCAACACTGAAGATTTCTTTTCCAAGTTTTTGTGGCACTCCTGACAGTGGGAGTGGGGTGTCTTTGCCTCTTTACCTTCTCTTGGGACCCTTCTCCTTCTACTTGGTGGCCTCATCCAGCCTTGATGTGAGGTCTTGTGTCTGGTGTTACTACATTTTGTTATACCATGTTTGGTTGATTTCCCTGGGAGGCCTGCTCTTTTCTGGATGGAGACAGAGGGAGCATGGGTCTGGGGGAGGTGGGAAGGCCCCTGGGGGACTGGGAGAAGTGGAGGGAGGGGGAGCCATGGTCAGGATGGATTCTGTGAGAGAAGAATGAAAAAACGGCACCCAAACTCTGGGAGCGTCAGTGAGCTAGGAGCCTCAGTTCCTAGCTGTTGAGGTTGTTGTGAGTAAAGATGAAAAGAGCCTGCTGCAGTAAGCTTTTAGCGTTGGCTCTACCCACACAGGGGGAATAAACACTCGCCTGTCCTCTCCATTGTGCCCTTCCCCCGTTTCCTCTGAATCTGTCTCATCTCCCTCCTCCCCCTCTTCATGACGCTTAGGCATCTGCCATCATCAGCAGTTAGGAAACACTTTAATCTCCCAATCAACCACTGGAAAACAAGTGCATACATCAGTGGGTTCTCCAAGGAGTAATTGCAACTTTACCTTTCGTCGGCTGATTCATTCCCTGAGTAGTGATTTGTTTGCATGTGTTATTTCGCTAGTCTTTGTTTTACATTTTATGAAACAAAGGATTATGGTTCAGTAATTAAATGAAGTAATAACCACCGACGACTGTGCTCCTATCTGTGTCCCAATTACCCCTTAGTTAAATAATTTAAGTTTATAGCACTTAAGTTTTAACTAAATAGAAATGAATCATAATAGCCATGTCGAGTTATTTGATATGCCTAAGTAAGATTTATTCACTAGTACAGATTTTATAGGCAGCCGGGCAGGTTATATAAGTTTTTGTATTGTTGCAAATATGGCTTTCAAACATTAGAAAAACCCCTTAAAATCAAGTGGAAAGTCATTAACAGAGCTAGATTTTACAAAATACTTGATTTACCTATGAAGTAAAGCTTGATTTGTCTCATCTCCCTCCTCCTAGTGATATGCAGGCATCTACCCTGTCTTTTACAGTTCAGAAAGCTTTAATCTCCTATTCAGCCACTAGAAAGAAGGGCATACATTGCCGGTTTCCCTTTATTCTATTTACCATAAAACAGCCAGCTAATTCAAATCCCAAGTCACATTCATATTGCCAGTGACAAATCTAATTCTCTGGGCACTAAGCGGGGCTTTCTTTATGTTGCAGGCTTTGGGGACTTAAATCTCCATGATCAGGTCCACCTCCTCGAGTGTGCATGGCTGGAGATTCTGATGATTGGCCTCATCTGGCGCTCCATGGAACACCCAGGCAAGCTCCTGTTTGCTCCGAACTTGCTCCTGGACAGGTGAGTGTCCTGATTGTGGTCTGGAGAAACAGATCTCTTACAACCTTTAGTTCCTTTCCAAAGCTGTGCGATTCCACACTCCATGGAACTTCAAAGAGTCATATAGTTATGTTTACTTTATGAGTACATCTCTCTCGGGGATGCGCAGTGGGAATGTTCATGGAAAGCTAGACTAGCTGTCTGCTTGCCGTTGATTCAGAATGGCTCTAGCATCTCCAACACAACACGTAACTACAAACTGGAAGTCTCCATCTCTACCTCTATCTTCTGGTTACATTAAGAAAAAAGTTTTACACAGTATTTTGGTGGCTTGACTCCCAAACCACAATGGCCTTTCCATTTCTTTCTCTAATTTTTCCATCGTTAAAATGAGGAAATTCAGCCTGAGAGTTCTGAAGGCCACTTGCAGTTCTAGGAATTAATTTTAGTTTTCAGCCTACCTTGTTAGGCATGTTAGAATGGTTTGCCTTGGACTGTGGTCCCAGATGCTTTTCTCTTTTGATCATTTCTTCAAGTAATAGATTCGGATGTTATTTAAAGCAGCTAACACCACTGGAGTCCCTGCCTGGCACCAGCTGCTGTGCCAAGTGATTTATTTCCCGGTTACCTTATGTAATCGTCAAAGCACCCTGAAGAGGCAGGAACCTTCTCATCTCCATTTTGCCAGAGAAGCAGTGGGGTCTCTACCCCTGAGAAGACTCCCGGAACGGAGTTAAAACAATCCTTAACTGAGAGAGAACTGTGCAAGTTGTCAATTTCACTTTATCATAGATTAATTTAATTTTTAGGAAAGTTGATGATACTTCCCTAGAAGGAGATTCTGTTGCCCATAGAATGTTTTCCCCAAACATGGAGAGAGGCCACTCGTCTTGATCCCTAGAACTACATCTTTACTGTGTCCTATTAGACCGTAGAGGGAGTGCATCGTTGTAACAGGAGAGCCACTGCCCACTTTTACCTTCTCTGTCCTCCCCTATTTTAATTTCTTTTTCTTTTTCTTGTCTTGTCTGTCCTCTCTCTCTCTCTCTCTCTCTCTCTCTCTCTCTCTCTCTCTCTCTCTCTCTCTCTCTCCTCCCTGCCCTCAGTGTTTAGGCTTCCAGATGTTCACAGCTGAACTGATGTGCATGATGAATGCCCTTCTCATCCTTACCTCTCTTCTTAGGCTCTCCATGCACTTGCTGAGAGTCGTCATAAGACACTGCATTTTGAAAATGAAAGACCTCTCGCTTTGCCTCATGCCCCAAAAACTCAGTGCCCATGAGTGAGGATGCTTCCTGCAGTTTTCTCCCTCACTAATTTCTTTCCTTCCCGTGTTTCCTGCTGTGGTTAATTCCCCTGTCCTATCTCACAGAAGTATGTGTAACTGTAGGTTTTCATTTGTATTTATTTCTACTTAAAAAATTCAACATTGGAGTTTTAAATCCTTCTAGATAGGATTTCTTAGCCTCTTCATAGTTGGCAACCAAGGCCACTCTCTCTTGGGGCTGGAACCTCTTTTATGTATTGTAGGATTTGGGTAGCACCCCTGGAAGCTACCTCCTAGACCCTGGTAGCAGCCCATCCCGCATATGGCAAGATGCTGTATGTTTTGGATACTTTTAGAATGTTTCTTGTCTAACAGGGGTGGGGTGGAGGCCAAATTTTTTTTTGAAAACTCTATCTTACTGAATAGTCCTATGTCATTGTCCTAGACACCATGGAGACTTGTTCCAACACCTGATGCATCTTCTTTCTTATTAATTCTGATTCTTCATTTTTCTCTCCTATCTTGGTGACATCGCCACATAGATAGATAATTGCTCCTGCCTTTTACCTTACCAAGTTGCCAGTCATCTGTCAAGTTTTTTTCTTGTTTCTAAACCCAGACCTTCCACCTTTCTTCAGACCATGGCTGAAGTCCTCTTCGCGGTCTCACCCTCAGTGTGTGTGCTTCCCTGACTGCCTTTCGTTTCCCGTTCCTACCCCCTTTCCTTCAGCCCAGTGCTACTAGAGATGATGCTCCAAAGTACCACTGGAATCTTGATGCCTCTCAACTAAGGCTCCGTTGACTCTCAGTTTAGGTTTCTTGTGTGTGTGAGAATCAGGAACGTCTTTAATAAGCTTCATGAACACAGATATTGCAAGCCTAGTCAGATGATATAAATGAAGAGGATGATGACAAATGGGATTGGAAAGAGAGCGCTGGTGATTCAGTGACCTTGTCCAACCTCAAGGTATCTGGCAGCTGACATTGGCCTGCAACTTGGAAACAAAATGTCAAATTCAGGTTTTAAAAAATTGACTTTGGTACTTTGATTTGTCTACGTGATGGACTCTCACCATGTCCCATAAGCTGTTAGTGAACTCATGATCCTCCTGCCTCAGCCTGCCAAGGGTTGGGGATGATAAGTGTGCCCAGATTCACAGATTTCTGGCACTGCTCTGGAAAAAAAGTTTTCTTGTTAGAAATGGATGAGCATGGGGGCCGTGGGAGAGGGTTGAAGGAAAGGGGAGAGGCAGGGAGGGGAGCAGAGGAAAATGTAGAGCTCAGTAAAATCAATTAAAAATAAACATATGCACCTGTTAAGACTCATCCCAGATACCAGTTTTCCATAGAACTTTCCTTAAAATTTACTTCCTCAGTCAGAAAGCAGGCTTTCTTTTGCCTGGGTTTTCAGTGATCACTTTCTACTTCCTCTAGAGTCTCATCCTGCCAGAAGACTGTGTGTCATTTTATCCACCAGCTCATAAACTTTTTGTGGTCCAGAACCAGATCTTGCCCACACGAAGTCTTCTGTTATATCGACAAATCTTTGTCAATGGCCATGGTCATCCCCATAGCACGTGCCCACGGCTATTACTGTCATCAAACTCAACTCACTCGTCATTAATTCCTGCTCACCAGCTACCGGTTTATTCCTTTGTAGACTCTGCAGAAATTCGCATCCATCTGCTCTGGAAGAGTCTTAATTTTTTTTTAAATTTATAGTTCCATTTAGATTGTGATTATAGTACCTCTTCAGCAGCTTCTAAATTCCAAAGGGGATAAGCAATGGATCTTGTGTTTCCCAGAACCTACCCAGTATTTGAGATCTTAGTACAGTCACAAATACTTAGAAAGTGGGGTCTGACAGTACATTCCTGTAAGTGTAGGCCTGTGGAGGCTGAGGTAGGAGAATATACAGTTTGAGGCCATCCTGTTCTATACAGTATGCTACTGTCTCTAGACAAACAAACCAAAAACCTCTCCCTAGGTGCTCTTGTGAACATCGTTAGACAAAGGCAAACTCATTTTCTATCCTAGACAGGTGTTAGTAATGGTTAAAGTGCTTAAGCAAAGATGTATATTTAAATATGTAATAAAAGGTAAAATGTAATAATATAGAACATAAAGAAATACATATCCTCTAATCTATGACTTACTGTCCGACCTCATCCAATTTCGGCATGATTTCATTGCCTTCAGAGAGTTTTCAGACGATGGCTTTTGGTGACTGATAGATGCACCATAGGGAAGAGTTTTGTGAGTAGCAACCCCTTAGAAACTGTATTCCCTGGAAGATGCTCTGAGGGTCGGCCAACAATGTGATTAAAAATTTCCATCCACAGGCTTCCAACCTCTATGAGAGAGATGACTCTCTGGTTAGGATCAGATACCTTGTCTTTCCCATCATAGCAAACTATCCATAATAAGCATTTAGTAACAAAATACAGATCCCTCGAAGTTTCAAAGCACAGTAGTTGGTTGAGAGCTGTGATATAGGAATTGAGTATTAGCATCTTCATTGTGGTTGTGTGTTCAGCTCTGGGATGCTACCTCTGACAGGTGAGCCACCTCCAGAGCACATCTTCAACTGAAATGGAGAAAGGAGACAGCCTCAAGTCCTATATATCCCTGTAACCTCTGGGTTACCATGGCTGCCAACAAGAGATGGCGTGTTAACTACTCTTGGTTGCATGCATGTTTCAGGTTTTCCCTGCTAATCCAAGCATCTGTGTCTAACATGATCATCAGGAGAAGAAAATGTGCCTACCCTCTCCTTCAGTCACTGAAGTGTTTGTACTGGCAAGCAGGAGTTGTTGTTTTTGAGACTGCAACCCAGTGTGCTGTTATGCCACGTTCATGAGCAGAGAGCATGAATCCTATTTCAAGGAGAATCATCGCCTTATTTTCTCCCCGATGACAGCCCATGAGATCTTGATTCTGCTGGGTTATAGTTTCCCTGGTAGTCAGTCACCAGCTTGTCAGCCAATTTTGTCCTTGCCAGGCTCTATCTGCCCACCATGTCTGGTCCTTTCCCAGATCCTGCACCCATGAGGTCCACATAATTTGTGCTGTCAAGTGTTCTTGTAAAAAACAGAAAAGGAAGGTTATTATTTCCCGAGGTCGTGTGTGTGTGTGTGTGTGTGTGTGTGTTTTATAAGAGGAAAGTTAAAGATAATAGGAATGCCTGTAGAAGTAATCAGGAAGTGGAGAGAACTCATTTTCCATTCTAGCACCTAATCCATTGGTGTGTTTTGGCACTAGAAAACACGAACTATGCCTTCTGAGTCTACTAGGAATGAGTCTCTTCATTTAGTCCCACGCGTATGCTCATGCTAGAAAAATACAGGCCAAACACAGTAGCAGACTTGTTCTTCCTTCATGCATTACACTTGGAGGGGTCTCTTAACTTTTGCAGGAGCCCAGCTTGCTGTCTCTGGAAGGCAGCTTCAACGTGAGAGGATACGATGCTAAGTGCCTGTTCCAAAGACTTTCCATTTTCCAAGGGGCTGTTTTTCTGGAGCCGTCCCTGCTCACAAATTCTGAGAAATATTTGTGGATTTCTCCGGAAGCCAAAGCTCTCTCTCTTGATTCCCATTCACTCTCAGAGGGGAAAAAAATGATTCATACACCTGAAAAGCAGGGACTAATTCAACGAGCAGAATTCTACCAAGCCTCTGGCCAGAGAATTGTTGATCTAGCTCTTTCCATTGCTCCCACATCAGGAGGCTCTGCCTGCAGGAAACAGCATTGAACAACAAAGTTCTTTTGCTGTGGGCATGGAGCAGAAATAAGTTCCCTTTCCTTAAGAGAAAAACAGGTTGCTCCACTAGATAGAACAGGCTGCCTTTTCTAAGAAAGAGCAGACTCTTTTCTGATAATAAATTCATTTCATATGAAAAAAACCCTCATTTACTAGAAACAAAAGCTTTCTCATTTTAGATTTTAAAACATATTTCATATTTTCAAATGAAAAATGTGTAAAAAAAATCCCTTTGCAACGCTTCCAGCAATGGTTTTATTGACTTCTTGCTCCCTTTCCATGTAAAACTTCATTAAATTCTTCATAGATTTTTAATGGAAATAATTAAAAATATATTGTTCCAAAATAAGTTAATGAATTCAGAATGGGATCTTTCCACATGTGTTTCTGTTGCCTGCTCAGAATTGCACCCTGAGAAGTGAGTGCTATTGGCCATGAGACTCTTCACAAGACACTGGGGAGCAGAAGAGCAGGCTTTGTGGGATGGGTGTAGACAATGGGGCACCTATCAGCAAATCCAGCCTTGAGTGTGTGTGTGTGGGGTGACTCCAGTAACTTTGCTCTGGGCTCTCACTCACTCTCTGGAAGTATTGTCAAAGGCCCTGTACCCTCAGCTTTGCCTGACGCTGCCTCATTTGCCCCAACTTGACCATTACACAACATTCCCACATATTAATCATCATCTGTTAACTTAGCGATAAGTTTAGAAAACCAATTCTCTCCCAAGTTTTTTCCTTCCATTTTATGGAACTGAATGGGAAAGGGAAGAGAAAGCAGGTAACACTTCCTGGACATCTTTAATGGGCATAGCCTGCCCTGGCTTATCTTTAACGTTGTATTTTATTGAGTGCCTAAGAATACAGGTACAAACACATGTTTCTCGTTTATGTTCTCACCCTGGAGCTGTTGATTACTTGTACTTGTGTGATTTTAATCACTTAAAGGGTGCATTAATTAATTATGACCCAAAGTCTTTTGTCTCATACCCGGACAAGCCATAGAGCTATGAAGTGTGAAACTAGCACCAAAAGAAGAAATGAGGGCTGCGGAGATGGCTTCAGCAATAAAAGGCTTATCGTGTGAACATGAGGACTTGAGTTCTATCCCTAGACCCACATAAAAACTGGGTGTGAGGAGATGGAGATAGGAGACACTCAGTGTTTAGCTAGCCTAACCAAGTCTGTGAGCTCTAGGTTCAGACAGAGACTCCATCTTAAAAATATACATTAGGAAGCAATTGAGAGAGAGAGAGAGAGTCATAATTGACCTTTGACCACCTTCATGCATGCATCTGTGTACACACACACATACACACACATGCACATATGCATGGGCATACATGAGCATGCACACACATCATAGTAGATGCACATGCACACATCATAGTAGATGCACACACACACATACACACACACACTGATCTAAGTTTAGAATCACTAAAAAGATAAATATCTGGGCATGCATGTAAGGGGTTATCTCAGGTTCATTTAGGTAAGAAGACTCACCCTAAATATGACTGGGACAGTTCCCTATGATGAGGTCCTGGACGAGATAAAAAGAGGAAGCCCTCTGAACACTCGCACCCACATTTTGTGGTTGCCTTACATCAGTGCTGTTACCTCTTATGGAAATGTCATCAAATTATTTTTGGACTAAAGACAGCTGAACTATATACATTTAGGAGATCCTAGAATGATGTAATGATGTAAGGCTACGTATTAATAAACATTTGAAACACACACACATATAACACACACACACACACACACACATATATATATATATATATATATATATAAAATAATAGTTCAGAAAATTTCTACTTGGTTATCATGGAGGTGCAAGCAAAGACTCCACTGGAAACAGTTAAAATAAAAACAAAAAGATTTAGAACAAGATCTCCTCTTAAAAACAAAAGCAATCAAGCAACGCTGTGTTACAGATGGGTTAAGCCGTAGGTGTTTAAGTCCTTAAGGGAATTAAGCCCTTAAGCAGTAAGGATCCACTCAATATATATAATTGTTCCCGGGAGAGGCAGAATCCCAACCAAAGATTTAATCCTGTGTAGGAAGTTAATTTGGCTTTCCTTGAGTTTCTGTGCACTGCTTTGTTTTTCGTTGCCATGTATTTTGAACAATTAAACATCTGCTAAGTTGAAATAACATTTTCCCAGGCTAATTTAACCATATGCTAATATTGTTCAAATCAGAACTACTAACACAAGAATGATCAAGTAACTTCGCCATCATATGATTTATTACAGCGATTTTTCCCTGTTGACATAGTAAGGAACACTTTTACCCCCTTGTATAATACTAGGGATTGGCCCTGGACCCTCAGCATGCTAGGCACACTCTCCGCCAGCAAGGCATCCCCTGGTCAGGTCATTTCTTTTCATGAGTGCTGTCCAAGCACACCTGTAAGGGAAGGTAGCTAATTTAAAGTCTACGCTAATTAGAATTCAATTTAACTAAAGCATAGTGTGATGGTTAGTATTGACTTTGAACTTGACAGCACCTATAATCTCTAAAGAGACTAGTCTCTAGGCATGCCTGTGAGGGATGGATTATCTGGATTATGTTCATTGAGATGTACATAAATGTGTATTAAATGTGAATGGTGCCATTGCCCAGGATGGGTTGATGGACTAGGTTAAAGGAGAGCCAGCACAATATGAGCATTCCACCTTGCTGCTTCCTAACTTAGGAGGCAACATGACCCATTGCCTCGGACTTCTGCTATCAGACTCCCAAAACTCTGATCCCAAATAAACTCTAAGTTGCTTTTGAAGATTTGTAGAATCAAACAGATAGGCAACTAATAGACACAGCTGCAGGAGTTTGCAGGATACTGGAAGGTACGGAGAAGGAGACAGATGGGTGTAGGCATTTACTATCCAGTGTAAGCAGAGACTGCCCATTCATTTTCTGGCTACCCAAACCCAAATAATCACACAGAAACTATATAAATTAAAACACTGTTTGGCCAATAGCTTAGGCACATTCCTAGCTCCCTCTTACATCTTACATTAGCCCATTTCTATTCATCTGTAAATCACCACTAGGCTGCAGCCTACGGGAAAGGTTCTGGCATCTACATCTGTCTCCTTTGGCAGCTACATGGCATCTCTCTGACTCTGCCTACTCTCTCTATATCTCTGTTCAAATTTCCCACCTGACTTTTCTCTCTTAAGCCATTGGCCAAAACAGCTTTATTTGTCAACCAATAAAAGCAACACATATACAGAAGGACATCCCACATCAATCTAGTGTGCAAATGAATGGTTCAAAATAATTGGATTCCCAAATCTCAGAGTGCTCATACTAACCTGATCTTTTTATCACGTGGCCATGGAGTCTGAGTGACAAGCAGCCCTTTCTTCATGGGCTCAATGTATTGATTCCTCCTTGATATTTTCATGCATTGCATATGACTATGCTCATTATACATGCATCCTTCCTAGAAGTATACTCTAATATACATGCATACACACACATGAACACATATGTGCATATATATACATACAACTCTTAAGGCAAGATTACTCAATGTTCACTCTTTTGAGGTTAATGGGAAGAAAGCAGAGGGTGTTGCTGAGTTTACTGAGGTAGGAAAGTGTGGTTTCCATAGCTTTGAAATATCACATAGAGCAGAGTATTAATGTTATTCCACTGCTTTTCTGATAGCCGCTTTTAGTTTTATGAGTAGATAGGAATACGGCTGGGGGTAAATAGTTTATTCCCGCTTGTTGAGAAAGCCTGAAATTCTTTATTCTTAATGTCATGATCTTCTTAGGTGTCAGTCTTGACCTTGCTGTTCCTGACTTCTCTCTGTGGACACCCAGGACACAATGGAAAGGGGTCAGGTTCTTGCAATGATGCTTCTAGAGAGTTGTAATAAGTCAATCAGTATTCTGCTTTGCCGTTTTCATTCTCTCAGAAAGAAAGATACTAAAATCAATCTCTCAGTGTCTTCTTGGATTTTGCTCCACAAGAATGAACCAGTTTGGCACATACCTTTAATTCCAGCACTTGGGAGGCAGAGGCAGGAGGATCTTTTAGTTCCAGGTCAGCCTTGTTTACAGAGTTCCAGAACACTCAGGGCTATACAAAGACACTCTGTCTTTAAAAAAAAAAAAAAAAGCAAAAACAACAACAACAAAAACCTCAAACCAAACAAGAAGAATGAACCAGTTTCTCAACCCACGTGCATGTTCACCACTGTCATAGTATCTAGGATCTGCCCATTGGTGAGATAATGCAGGAATTGAGGTAAGGGAAGATCGCTAACTGCATTGTCAGCATGCCCACGCTTTCTAGATACTAAGTCAGAATAGCTAAGATCAAAACCACAAACGACATCTTATTGTAACTGGAATTTCTTTGGACCACCAGCTCCTGAATAATGACATGGAGACTTCTTAGTAATTATGAATACTAATACTTGGGTTGGCTTTGGGACACTCTTCTTTATATTGGATCACCTTGCCCAGCCTTAATACAAGGGGAGGTGCTTAGTCTTACTGCAACTTGATACACCATGCTTTGTTGACACCCACGCAAGGCCTGCCCCTTTGTGAACAGAAACAGAGAAGTGGATTGAAGGGCAGAGGGGAGGAAAGGAATGGGAGGAGAGGAGGGAGGGGAACTGCATCAGGATGTAAAATAAATAAATTGAATAAATAAAAAATTAAAAAGAAGTCAGTGTCACATAGCTTTATTTGTTGAGGTTCCCAACATCTTAAACAAGCCTGTGCCATCCCTCTAGTATTGCCCTTTGAGATTCTTTCAGAATTCAACAGGCGACTCTTTGTTTCTTTTGCCATGTGACCTTTCAACTTTCAAATTAACTCATTCAACTCTCACCAGAATGTGAGATTACAGCAAATAGAAATTGTTTAGGGAGTGTTGATCTTTACGGTTTGAGTCTTGCTATCAGAAGCAAACTGTTTCTTTTTATTGTTCAATCTATTTTTGTGTATGCCTTTTAGAAGTGTTTTAAAGCATCCTTGAATATGTTTTGCACATAAGGGCTATTGCTAGGTGTTTTCATGAATGCATAAAGTTATGTGTGTAAATATAATATTTCTGACCTATTATATTTTACATGTATAATGTATGAGTATCAGGAATGGTAACTCAATTATGTGTCTTAGCTGGGTATTTTCTATATTGACCAATAACTGACTTTTATGTGTTCTCACTACAGACACAACTGGGCTAAATTTTCCTGAATGCAAAGAAAGTTTATGTTAACTCCTCCAGGTTACATAGCCTACAGTCATACAATAACAAGCAGATTCTTTTGCTTCTTTCTTCCTATCCTTAAGCATCTAAATGTCTGTAAAATGAGACTGAAGAGCTCGGAAATTAAGAGCACCTGTTGCTCTTCCAGAGGACCTGGGTTCAATTCCCAGCGCCCACATGATAGCTCATAACCATTCGCAAATTCAGGTCCCGGGATCCAAAGGTTTTTTTCTGACTTCTGTGGGTACCAGGCAGGCACATGGTGCAAAGACATACAATGGGCAAAGTGGTCACATGTATAAAAAAAAAGAAGTAAATCTAAAAATAACTACAGTATTCATAGCTTTGTTGGATGTCATTTTGAGTAGCTTATAAAAATACAGCAAGAAGGGCCTGGATGATAACTCATTCTATAAAGTGTTTGCAGCCCAAGAAAAAAATTATTAGGATAGGTTATTGTTATGCTGTACCAAAATTTACAGGAAAGTTTCATTTGTGTATTCTTTATCAAATCTTTGCTACCAATGTTACACATGCATTGCAGAAATACTTTGTAATTTTTTTCTTTTTGGTGGGTTGCTGGACAGTATGAAAAGAAATAAGATTTGATCTTTTATTTTAAAATATTGAATTTCCTTCTTTTATATTATTGTTTGAATTATTGAATTTATTATTTTATTTTCATTATAAAACTTATTAGTCAATTATTCCTTTAAGAGGTGTTTATCTCCTATTATGAACAGTAGTGATTTCTGCTCACTCAGAATAAAACACTATATCATGGCTTCATTGTTCTGTTTTTATAGCTTGTTAGTCAAAAAGAGAGAAAGCCTATGAGATTATCTTTCATTTTCCAGCAACTGCGCCCCATAAATTCCAAAATTCCATTTTAAAAAGTCATGAAAGATTAGATAGTCAATATAATCTGTTCAAAACATTCTTAGATAAGGACTTACTTATTTTTTCTGATATTTGCCCTTATACAAATATTTAGACAGTATTCTAATTCATCATCGTGTCAGAATCAAATCTATTTCTGCTGACTTAAAAATAATCCAAATTATCTGTTCTTAGCAGTTGCAAAAATCTATAGTATATTTGGGAATGAATTTATTAGGGACCTTGTAAGAAAATGTAAACCTTTCTTGGAGGACAGTTCATGAGGTTTTGAAAAGAATATCATGTCTACAATGAGGAATAGTCATTAGTGAAAATGTGTTAATTCATCCTAAATTGACCTGTGAAGGTGTTCACTTACAATCCTAATCCTGTGGTCATTTTAAAGTTCACATGGGAAGGTCAAGGACCACTAGATGTACCCAAAAGGTCTGTCGGTGTGTTAAGGACATAGAAAAGTAACAAAGCTTTTTGTTGTTGTTGTTGTTGTTATTTACAAAGCAAACCATCATTCAGACAGTGCGGTTTGATGTAGAAATACACAAAGTGACCAATGAAGTAAAGGAGAGAACACCGGAGCTGGGCTGCATCGCAGGGAACACCTGAGATGCTCAGGGGAAAAAAAGCACCACGCCCTCTCTCCACCGAAAAAAGAAATCCTTCCCCCCAATGTGAAAATGTAATACTAGATGAAGGACATCAAAGCCCAAGCTAAAATTGTATAGAAAAAATATTACCTCAAGGTTGAGAATTATGCTGTACACAATGTACAAAAGGTTTTAACCACCAAGAAATACCAATAGAGTGAATCTTTTTTGTAATTTCCCTGAAGAAAATGAAAAAGAGAAGCAGGCTGCTGCGGAAAGTAATGTTTATTTTTATTATTCTCTCTAAAACTTTTATTACCAAAATTCTTTTGTGCGAATCAAATGTCACAGGGAAATGCAGGAAGGGAGAGCAACCTCCAGGCTTCCGAAGGACATCCCCTTTCCATCGGTCCACCGCCATGCCAGGAACCTGCATTACTCTTGCCTTCTCTGAACTATAAAATGGAAATAGTTGTGGAGGGCCCTCACAGATGCATTTGGAGAGCGTATGCCCAGGAAAATGGAATTGAAATGTTTTACTAAGAGTCGAGGGCCCAATCCTTGAAGCAGATGTCTGTAGAGTTTTCTATAGCATGTAATTACAACACAATACGACTCAAAAGCATTTCAATAAAGTGTGGGCGGAAGAGAAGGACACGGCTTCAAGGGCTTCATTAGCTTTCTGCAAACTGGAGCTCTCCGCATTGGGAGGAGCCCTGTTTGCCTAGCTTCAGAATCCATTTTAACCCCCCATTGGGGTTGGGTGGTCAGAGAGCAGCCGGGGTCCTCAGGAAGGCTAGGAACTGGGGAAGAAACGACAAAGTTTTCTAGGGTGGACCCAAACCGTGTTTGTGGTCTTCAGGGTTATTTATTTTAGTGTTAATCACTGAGGAAATGGTGGGATGCTTGGCTTTTGTTTCTCAAAGAAGTTTCGGGTAAATCAGAGAGATGGCATTGACTCACTTCCATGTTGTCCTAGGTGATGATAGATAGGATCTCTGTGTGTCCTGTGTCCTGAAGCTGAGGCTTTGGAAATATTCCCAAAGGGGTGGCGGGGATGGGGTACCGGTCATAGCAATAACGAAGCCAAGGGGTAGAGATGGCAAGTGTCTCTGGTGCGTACTTTACTCCACCTTAACAATGGAAGTGGCCATGAGGAGTGACAAGAGAATCAGGCAGGGTATTGCCAGAAAGATGCTGCAAAAGTTGTAGAATTTAATGATAAATTAGGAGGCAAGTCCCCAGGGCTCAGGGCTCGGAAGGCACATGGACTTGGCCATAGAACAGCCAATAAGCTTTCAGGAAAGATAGACATAGCAGTCTTCAAAGCCTGACTGTCAGCAGCTTGAAAATGAGCAAGCTCGTGGCTCTTCACATTGCTGTTTGGGTGTACTGGGAATCAAAGAGTCTAGAGTAGCTTGCTTGGGAAAGCTGAGGATAAGATGGGATGCCACCAAGACCAGGGGCAGTGTGAGTCCAGCTTGTACTGTGAATGGCAATGGAACATGAGAGCCCCAACAATGAATCACCTTGCAAAGCTGCCCCCAACTCAGTGAGACTTTGAGCAGCCATATCACTTGCCTGTGCCTCTATTTCCTTTTCTGGAATAATATTTTTTTCTCATGGAGTTTGTAAGGATTTGGTAGCTGTTTCATGCGTAGGCTGTTAACTAATATCTCATTTGAACTCAGTAAATGTCGATGCCCTTGTTATTTTATTACTGCTGCTAGGTTGGTTGTGATGTTTTGTTGAGGTTTGATTAGTGCCAGAATGAGGAAACAAAGAAGAGTGTTTTAAGAAGTTTGATCCCCGGAGTGGGACTTAGTGATTAAAGAAATCAAAGAGTAAAAACATTTACCTTCTCAAAGACGCTCATGAGGCTATGGTATTTCAGTTCTCTGTTTGAAGACATTGATTTTCCTGTTTGTACTTGCAGAACTACCAGATCCTTCTAGGACAGGAATAAGATCGAGGCCAGCACTTTTGACATTGTATTTTGTGGGAATTTTAGAGATGTGACTGAGGGTTTACCTTGGAGAAAAGAAAAGGGATTGGGTGTCTGAGGCACTTTCCCCAGCTCGTTCAACATGGAGGCCCTTTGCTTCTATTTCATTGTTGGAGTCCTGCATATTACTTAAGAAGACCTCATCTCTAAAGATGGATTGAAAGTCATTCATTCATCTGAGCCTCTTTAGCTTAAGATGCGGAAAAGAATTCCAGAATTACTCCAGGTGGTAAATCTTCTATTGAATTACTGTGCTTTTTGCCATTTACACAAAGGAATCTATTATTGCCTGATTCATGACCACTGCACCCTTGGATATTAGCATCATCAAAAGAAATATTAAAAAGAAATACACTTCTAAATTAACAACTTTGTGCAAAAAGAATCTCTAAAAAACAAATTACCATTGACATTGGCAGTTGACTCCCCTCTTCTCCCACTTCTCCGGAAACTGCTCGCTCAATTTTCTTCAAGTTGGTGTGTTTGGTTTGTGACTATAGTTTCATTAGGCTAACACTTAGATTAAAAAACTTGAGATGAGCAGGGTGGTGGCGGCACACACTTTTAATTCCAGCACTTGGGAGGAAGAGGCAGGCAGATTGCTGTGAGTTCGAAGCCAGCCTGGTCTACAGAGTGAGTTCCAGGACAACCAGGGCTGTTACAAAGAGAAACCCTATCTTGTAAAACTAAAAACAAAGGCAACAAAACATATCAGGCATTGTTTGGCCTTCCTTGTTGGTCTTCCTATTGACTTCTAAAGCCACAAGCTTTTCTCAAAATGAAAAGCTCTTATTTCTCCCAATGAAAAACACACACACACACACACACACACACACACACACACATATATATATATATATATATCCGAGTGACCTTATATTACTCTGCCCTCAGTCTGTGTGTCCTCTTTAAGGACAAGCTTGTTTGAGACCTCCTACTGACTCGCCTACTTCATTCTCAGTAATTAGAGATGATCTTGTTCATAAAGTCTCATGTCTTCTCTCCGCCTGTCACACTTGACTGTAAGGCCCAGGCTCACAGAAAGGCAGCATTTGACAAACCAGCATGATGCATATGATCTAGGAAAAGCGAGCGACTCACTAGTACATCAGCAGGTGAGGCCTTTGCCTATGGAATGGCCAGGTTACAATAATATGGACTTTAGTTTCGTGCTGCTGGACGGACTTAAGGAGGCCTTTGCCCGCTGAGTTACTTGAAGGCAAAATCAGTGTAGAACAGAAAAACCTGACCTGGTAGCTAATGAATGAAGGGGGTGAATGAAGTAAAATTGTTCCTTGTGTTTCTAAGACCTATCAGAGAGTTTGACATATGTAATAGACATGTTCAACAATTGCTTTAATGAGCAAATGAAGTGATTAATTTTATTTTCCTTTGCAAAACAATGGTTGGTTTATCAAAACCAGAAATTCTTCTCGTATGTATAATACCACATTCATTCATTCATTCATTCGCCTTTGGAACAGCTGAATTGGCTCAGCTGAGGACACTGGAGAGACATACACCTCCTTTGTACAATCCTGAAACACCCCAGCAAAGGTGCCCGACTAAGACAGTCTTCCTCGTGGTCCATACTTGATGTGGTCATTGTCAAAGATTGACCCAATCTCTTTTCATCTGGATATTTGATTTCCCACAACCCTTAGAGGAATTTTCACCCAGGGATTTGCTTTAGCTTGCCAAGTGTTTAAACTGAACAAGCAAACTCAAGTGGGTCATTTTCTGTAGAAGAGCAGAATCCCGTCTCCCCTTGGCAGACCATTCAAACACAGAAGTATGTTTTACACATTCTCACAGACACATCTATAATAGCCAACCCCGGAGCTGCCACTTTATCACCCAAGAGCGTAAGAAAATAATGCACGTGGAGGCTTTTTATTTCTATTAGACAACATCTCTCTGTTTAAGAACACTTTTGACTATCAGCCCCCTGGTGTATTATGAGTAAACAGCAAAGACTTCCATGAAACCTGTACTGCTGGGTGTCAGGTGGATTAATAAAGATAATTGGGCATTTTATGACTGTCTGATGCTCATACACTTCCTTAAGGAGGTCAGGATAACATTGCCTGTGTAATATCCACGACAACCACTTATGTTAACATGAAGAGAGTGCACACTCGTGGGTGAGTCACAGAGGTATAAATATGGGTCCTCTGTGACTGGGGTCTAGTAAAGGCACACACTGACTCCAGCAAGGCTTAGGTCCACACTTGCAGGAGGCGGTGAGTAAAAGGGGGAAGAAGGTGAGGATGCCTTAGCCTGGCATCAGGATGTGATTGCTGCTGGGCAGGGGTAGTAAGATCATCATTCTGGAAGGCACTAGAAGGTGGAAATAAAATGTTGTGGGGCATCTAGGATAGGTGACATCTTTAGTAATAGTCTTTATGCTCCCATAAAACAGGTGTTAGAAGGTGAACACCCTTTCTCCCTCAAATGGAAAGTATCCAGCAATATTCCCTGACAGCAATATTATTTTCTATTTTCAATTAATATGGCCTTTATTATATTAAATAAATCAATTGCCCATTTTTTACCTTTTCATTTCTTTGTAGACCTATTCGCTGTACTCCTTTGTTGATTGACTTTCCTTGATTATAGCGTCTCCCAGCTTTAAATGTCACACAAACAAATAAAGAAACAAAGAGAAGCAAAGCTAACCACAGAAATAAACTAAGAGGAGACAAATGCAAGAAGCCCTCTCCCATGGCCCTGTTTCCCAGCTCCTTCCATGTGATCTGCTGCCGCTGGAGGGGCCTTTTGAGAGTCAGCATTGCTGCCCGGCTGCTGGATCACTCCAAGCATTACCGAGCCATCCTTGGTGAGCAGGGCCTGACTCTCTGTCTCATAGCAACTCCTATCAAGGTAATGGACCAAGAATCATTTCCACTCGAAACACAATCCTTCTAAATGAATCATGAGACGTGGTTATCTCCATTTTCCCATAATAACCCCAAGAAGATGATCCTCTGGCTATACTCTCAAAATTGCCTCCTGTTTGTATTTATTTTACTCCATTTTCCCTTTAATTTTCTATATAAATGTGCCCTGTCTAAGAGGGCTGATAGTTTTTTGGTAGCTATTGTTATATTTGTAACTCGTTTTCCTTGGCATACACCTGATGGCACCCTTGTTAAAGGGCACTCATGTATGACCATACAGCTTCCCCAAGGCTGCTAGGTTTCCACGTGGGCAGACTGAAGGTTGAATGCCAGGGAGATACACTTCCCTTTTAGAGAGATCACCAATCCCATCCATTTTTACATCTTTCACGCCATTGCCTTTGTTCTGTGTCATATTTAGAATAAAAGTCTCAAAGTCAGGGGACCTTCAAAGAGTCAGGAACAAATGACCCTGGGTCATTTTTCATTTCTTTGTCAGTTTGGATTCAGCTGTCTAATACTACTAGGTCTTGTTATAGTGATGTAGACTTTCATCTTGATGCTTTAAGGGTCTGTCTTTTCAATATTCTGATCTCTCCCCTGCTTTTGAAAGTATTGCCTTAGGAGACCAACCACCCTCCTCTGTATGTTGAGACAGAATGCCCTTTTGCAGAACTGGAAGCTTAGCTGCCTCTTCTTCTCCCTCCCCACCCACCCCTACTGAGCCTCCTTGGTCTTTGAGAACACTGACTCTTATTCTTTTGTTTTCTTATTTATTATTTGAAATTTTGTCCTTGCATATGACACATCTTGAACATTTCCCATTCTTTTATGTCCTACAGTTTTATTGTTTCTTTTTTACCAGTTCATCCCAAGTCCTGTTATCAATCACTGCAAAATTACCTTCTCGAATCTCTGCCTTCAATTTCATTGCATGCTCCAACACCTGTTTTCTGCCTGGGGCCACATTTACTGTTTTTCTTCTTTCCCATCCCCAGGGACTTCACTTCCGGCCCACAGACGTATGCTTCTCTCCTTTGGTTTCTCTGAAATGTCAACGCTCCTGACCCTTTCTTCTGGCCTTAAATGTCCCTCCTCCCTGGCTCTTTCCCATCTCCTGGCCTGTGACTCCTGTGTGCTCTCAGCTGGCACATCTTTCTCCTACATGCATTGCTCTGAGGTGATGTCTTTCCTTCCCTCTGTGTATTTCATCTCTTCTGGAAATGTCCAAAGCTGATCTACAGACACATTGTTCCTCTGAGCTCCAACTCCACCATTTCTCAAGGTCCCTTTGGATATTGCAAGATCTATTTGGAAGTCTAAGTCTTACATCCTTTTGGCTTTTTCTACAGAGATAAAAATGTCATTGGGTCCCAAGAGGTTTTCTATTTCTGAGTTGGAAATAAGTCAGGACGGGGAAGAACCAGACACTCCTAACCTTTTAGTTACTTGAGTACAGTAACTGTTTCTTAAATCAGATCCTTGTTCAACATAAGCATTTTCTTCGGCAGGTAACATTCTCATTGAGACACCTAGAATCTTCTAGTTTCCCTATCTGTCTTCTATGAGGTTTCAAGTATTGCAGACTCAGTATGTGCTGGAGAAAAGATTAGGAAACACAAGCCCATTTCTTAATTAATATGCATCATAAAGATGACCTTACCAAGTTCTTCTTATTTTCCATTGGCCAGAATCTAGTGGCCCTCCCATCCCCACTCTCAAGGAGATGGAGAAGTGTCGTCTATAAGAAAATCGGGGAGGACAAGGAAAAGCATTGGACAATCCATGGCTTGTGTCACAGTTCTCTTGTCACTAGCAAACATCAACCCCATCCCCAAACAGAGCTCACTGGTGACACAACTGAGGTGACGCACGGTCACACCCAGATACGCCATTCATCTCAAGGATGTCTTGGCAGTGGTCTTTCCTCTCAGGTGTGCTAGCCTCACCCACAGCCCACCCAGTGACCCATGAAGGAGCAAGCGCAAAACTGCTGTCTCAGAAATGTTTATCCAGAGAAAATGGAGGAAGGGCAGGCTCCATGTCCGCCTCCCACAGACACCATGGACTCTGAGAGGTAGACTTGGGGTGATTTCTACGCTGAGCATCTGCAAAGCTCTTTGGTCCTGGGGAAATTTTGTTCGCTGGGTAAAATGTCCAGATTTTCTCTCAGCCCAATAAGTGGCCTGGAGTTCAGACTTGCCATTTGTTTGACAGGAAGGGCTATCACAGAACGCAGATGGCTTCTCGTTAGTTCCATGTATTGAAACTTAAAAGCACTGAAAGTCTTTTTTTAGACATTATTTTTAGAGTGCTAATTTTGTTTTATTATTGTTCATTTTTAATTGACATGTATAAGATTTGTCTATGTCTCTGGTGCACAATATAAAGTTTTAGGATATGTGTACACAGTACAGTGGCTAAACGAAGCTACCTAATATAAGCATTGTCATATGCAATTATCACATATAATAGTGAGAACACTTGAAACCTACTCTCGGGTACTGTTCCTTTGTACATATACTGCTGTTCAATGTGACACTCATGGTTTTTGTATTTAACTGAATCTTAAGTCCTTTGACTAAGTACCCTTTTCCCAGCCCTGGGCAACCATCATTCTACTCTCTGCTTTTAAGAGCGAGCCAACTTTGGACTCCACGTGCATGTGAAATCTGGTGGTATGTATTTTCTGTGCCCGGTTAAGACTTAAGCTAATGTTCTTCAAGTTGATCCATGTTGTTGAAACTGACAGGGCTTCCTCCATTTTTATGGCTGAGTGGTATTCCGTCACGAATATATATTTTATATATACCACATTGTTTAACCATTTCTCAGTTAATGAGAACTTCAGCTGCTTCTACAGCCGCCGTGAGTAATGCTTAAAAGAACAAGAGAATGCAGGTGTGTAAGCATCTATCTAGACATGCCCAGAGGTGAGGCGATTTGGTCACACAGTAACTCTCTTTTCCTCTTGATTTGGAATCTCCAGATTGCTCTCCATAGATGCTATGCCAATATTCACTCTTACCAACAGCGTGTAATGGTTGTTTTTTCCCCCTCACCTACAAGTCTGGTGTGTGTGTGTGTGTGTGTGTGTGTTCAGAAGAGAAAGTCAAAGGACACTGTTCACCTTATTTTGACACAGGCCTAGAATTTGTCAAGCAGACTAGGCTGGGATATTGTTACAGTCACCTCTCCAGCACTGAGATTTCAAGTATACTACCACCGCATGCCTTTTCAAACAAGTTCTGGGGTTTAAACTCGCATCCTCAGAGTGGCAAGGCTAACACTTTCCTGACTAAGCCGTCTCTACAGCCTCAAGTCTGATATTTCCTTTCACTTCTTAGTCATCACATTTCCCTCACTCAGTTTGTTGTTGGCCACCTTAAGAATGGTGACACAGTGTGGATGGGAGGCTTCTTTTATGTCATCCTTTGCCATAGGACCGAGGGACCGTTGTCTCTCACTGTGGAACTCTGAAGAAAGCCCAAATCTATAGATGCTCGCATTCCTTGTATACAATGATGTGATGTTTGCATGACCTCTTCCTAGCCTCGCACATCCTTCTCATCTTCAGGGTGTGACTAGTATCATCTGCTGCAGATGCTGTGCCCATAGTTACTGTGCTGTATTGTTTAGGGAATAACGATCAGGAGGAAACCTCATGTTCAACACAGAAGTTTTCATTACAGACCAACAGTACAGTAGAGGGTTGGTCGGCTCTTCAGGGTAGGAGCGATGGGCATGGAGAGACGGTTGCTCTTGGTAAGCTGAACAGTCCTACTAGGCTCTCATATGTAAGGTCCCTTTCGAATTCATCTCTTTGTACTTGCTTTAAGACAGAAGTGGTTAACATTGGCCTGCTTGGGAGTCCGTTCATCTTTGGTCACCCTTCATTCCCTCCATCCAGTTCTTGGTTGAAGATTGTTTCAGCTCTACCTGCACCCACCCAGCTCTTGTACTTCCTTCCTATTGTCATAAAGCCAGTGCCTGCCACCATTCTGACCACTTCTCCAGGAAGGCAGACGTCCTTCCATGTTACTTCAGAGCAATTAGTTTGCAGTGTAGTGGCAGGACCTTCCCTTGTTGTGTTTCTTTATGGTCACGTGACCATAAAGAAAGCAACATTGTGCATGGATCCTATTCTTCTTCAAGTACGAATATATTTCTTACTCTGCCTTGACTTAGACATTTCTAATTGGACTTATAGTCCAATATGGATGACTCTGCCTCTGTGTTCAGTCAGGAATGAATAGCATCATTGGTTCAGAGCCACATAAGTTGGTAAACACTGTCACCAAGATTCAAACCCAGGAACTGAATTCCAAATCACTCTCGTTTGAAAGGTTGCCTTGCAAAATTTTATAACATTCCAATTTCAATACTTTCTTGTATATCATACATAATGCAAATCGCTCAAATGTATGAATATTCATGTAATTGGCATATTTCACATCACAGGCTTCATGCACATTGCATTAGAAATGCCTGTCTTTAAATACAGTTGATCTTGCTTCTGCTGATTTTAAATGGGTTCTTAGTTTGTAACTTCATTTTCTAACCATGTTGTACATTTTATTTTCAAGACAACTAAATTAAATGTTTTATGTTGATCTCCTTGGTCTTCTCAGATTCCACTTGTCGTTTTGCTTTGACACAAAGAGAGCTTTCCATTCTGTAGGATGAAATGTACAAATGCAGCTTGGGTCGCTAGAACTCTTTATTTCTCACTGGGATGAAAAACAGGCTTTCAGTTTTATAGCGGAGAAACTTCCAGAACATGCTATGAGCAAATTCTCTCTCAAGCCCTGCTTCTTTCCCCATGACTTAAGAGCAAATGGACCACATTTGAAGTGAGTAAGTGGCAGAACACGGCTCCCCACAAGGGGATTCCAAGGTGCACTGAAAGGCACACTGATATGATGCCTGATGGAGCTGGTCCTTGCAGGATGTCACGTCTCACAGTGGGGGACATAGTCTGGTCTGCCTGCTAAACTGCTCCTCTGATCTGTGACTGACACTGTGCTTTCTTTAAAAACACAACTTGTTTTTTCCCCATGCCCCGTGGTTTCTCAGCCTCGAGAGTATTTCATGGGTTTAGACTAATCTTGTCTTACAGTATCATAACTTCTAGATTCTTCGTTATCATCCATTTCTGATACTCCGACTGCATCTGTTCACTTGCAAACTCAATTAGAAGGCTTGGTCTGATTTTCTCTTTGATTAGTGTAGAACATTCTGGCAGGACCGCAATGTGCAAGGACATCAACCAACAGGGCTGACAAGAGCCGGGTGACAAGAGCCTGCCTGTGCCTTCAACATCCACACAGATTTGTGCTGGCACACTGGTTGATACACAGCTTATTAACCGGATCACCAAGCACGAACCCTCATCCATAGGTGAGCCACATCATCATCCAGCCATCAGGACTCAGCCAGGGTTCTGTGATGTGCGGAACATATCAGTGGGACCGTGGGGATGCATCATTTTTATTTAGTTCGCAAGAGGTAGATGGCTCTAGTGTTTACAGAGTTGCTCCCCTTGAAAAGGGAAGCGAGTTTGTTCTTATGCAGTTGCCAGTATAAGCTTCTTCTTGCCTCTCATAGCCTGGTGTAGACAATTTTAGTTCCATGTCGTTGAATATTCCCCAAGGAGCCCTCAAAGTTCAGACTCGGACTCCTTAACATGAAGCATGTATATTTGTGCCACAGGTGGGACACTGCGATTTTGTCTCTGGGGCTAGGGGTCATTATGTGTTCCCTCAACATGCCCTAAACACACACACACACACACACGAGAACTGAGTTGAGAATCTGAGTAACGCACCATCGCTGCTCTTTCACAGGTACTGGGGAACAAGCATTGTGCATCTCCAGGTAATAATTACCCGTTAGGAATAACAGGATAGTCATGCAGAAGGGGCAGGAGGAGTTAAGAAAAGCTCCTCGGGGGACTGTTGAGAAGGGGGAGCTGCTAAGCCTCTCCTTTCTCGGTTTCTGAGCTGAACTTTTGCTCACAGCGGGTGTGTTCAGGCTCCCTCCCACACCCAGGCTCCCTCCCCTGCCGCTGTGCAGTCTGTTAAGTGAACAGAGACTTTATACTGAGAAAGGAACATTTCTCTATTTTGGCTGTGAGTTGTTATTTTTAAAGCTTCATCCTCCAACCATTTCCCCCATCCTTGTTTATTCTCCTCACTAGACAGAAGATGTACGACTTTTTAAAAAAGGAACTATGTACCAAGAAAAACCCACCCGTGGTCTACACTCTCCAGCCACCACCAAAGGATCCTTTGATGTGATCACCAATAGCATCCCAGGGTCCAAGAGTGGAGCTTCCAAAGGTTCCTCTTCCCTTCTCCTAAACCCCCAACCATCCAGATTTCCCATCTACATCTAAGTACAGGTGGCACTTCTGATATTCAGGCTCAGTGGCCAAGCACTCTCTTAAAGACACATGCCTTTATTTATCAGGCTTTCTCTGCCAGATACTTAAATGCTGTCCTTTGTGCCTGGACTCTCCACTGCATGTGAGAACTCGGTAAAGTTAGTCTGAGACTATTAAACCAGTTGCTTGACTTTCGATCCAGATGGCATTTGGGGGACTTGCTTTTCTATGTAGAGGCTCTAATATCTCCTAAAGGAATATATCCATCATGTGGTATTTGCCTTCCTCCTTGCCATCTTGTTTCCATTCTTGACATGTTACCAATACTCTTGCCTTCCTTGTCCTACTCTGATGTCTAACCCAACAACTGGTACCAGTTAAACCTTGTGGAATGTGTTAACATAGAACAAGAAAGGAAGATAAAAGAAATTGTGCTGTTGATATTCTGTCCTCTGGTTGGTAGAGCTGTATGGTTTGATTTACCAGTTTGGGTCTAAATTTTTTATCAGAAAAATGAGAAAAAGCAACATGTTAACCTGCTAGATGTACATAAATGTATCAAAAATCCCTTGCATATTACAAGTCAGCATTATAAAGTGACAATAAGTCCCATAAGTGACAGTAATAAAAATTGCTTGCTACCTGGAAGAAAAATACTAAGCTCAATCCTATCTTACCTGTTGAACCAAAATAATACCCGAAGGCTGGTTGTGCCATGATCATATGAAAATCTCATAAAGTCTGCTTCTTAAATGGATGACTCTATGGTATTTAGCTTTAGCTCAATAGAGTTGTCAGAAAGATGAAAGTATCTCAGATGATCAAAGGTTGATACCAAAATAGTGCAGAACTTCAACTAAGGAAGCA
Organism: Alexandromys fortis; assembly: GCF_014885135.2. Classification (NCBI taxonomy): domain Eukaryota; kingdom Metazoa; phylum Chordata; class Mammalia; order Rodentia; family Cricetidae; genus Alexandromys; species Alexandromys fortis. Next base: position 1,508,258 of record NW_026067907.1, read on the forward strand.
TAAGAGAATTGTCCTATGCTATCAGAACGGGGACTGACTCATTTTATTTTAAAACTATCAATAAAAAGTTTGACCTGCAAGGAGTATTTTGTAGAAGAAAATACCAAGAACAAAATCGAAGGAAATATATGACAAACCACGAAAGATAGCTCTAACGCAAGACTAATGGCTGCAATAAAGAAAGAGTTCTTAATAATCAATATGAACATGACTGACAACCCCGAGGGGAAATGAAGGCGAAGGATAAGAACAGGAAGGTCAGAGAAAATGTCACGTTAACATACTCCACAGGGCTGCCAATGTTGCTCCATAGTAAAATAATAAATCATGTTCTTAACCTGTGGGAAGCCTACATATAAACCTCCGGGTGAAAAGAAAAAAAAAACTTTTTCTATCTATTTTGTATTTATAGATAATAAGCTTTTTGAATGTTATATTTAAGTAGCTCACCAAAATCAATAAGCATATCCTTTTACCTGGGAATTCCATTTCTAGAAGTTTGTTTTGGAGCTCTCTGGACACGACGTCAGAGACAAGCATGAAGATTACTTCTTAATGAGCTGTTGCCTCAGCACGATGCCTGAAAGCAAACTCCATGCCAGTGAAGAAGGAGGGGGCCCGGAAGATGTTCGCCGTGTCCTGCTAGCAGTGTTTTGGTCAGCAGTGGGCCACATGCCCAACGTGGTCCCCCAAGACCGCATCACTCAGAGCCATCACGGCTAGCTTACTTAGACAACACTGCCTGATTACAGATGCGTTCCTCAGAAGGTGTTCCCATCAAATGACACCTGACTGCATGGCATTGTGTTCAGTGTTAAGCTAATCCTCTCTTGAGAAGAGTAGAGAACTCTGAGACTAAAGCAAAACCTAAGACTCACGGTGCATTTGTGATTATGTTTGAATTGCTTGTATGTTTTATAAATGTTTGCTTATAGATTATTTTTAACTTTTTTCTGTATTTTCAGTTCTTTAAATACATCGTGCCTTAAAATGAATTAATTTCTCTTATATATAGTATCTTATTTAATATCTGAAACAACCCCATAGATAAGCTACAGGTGCATGTGATAGCCCCTTGAGATTGATCATTTACTAGTCGCTAACACAAATTTTTTTTTGATTTTTTGAGACAGGTAATTCTTTTTTTAATTGACTTTATTGAGCTATACATTTTTCTCTGCTCTCCTCACTGCCTCTCCCCTCCCCTTCAACCCTCTCCCGTGGTCCCCATGCTCCCAATTTACTCAGGAGATCTTGTCTTTTTCTACTTCCCATGTAGATAAGATCCATGTATGTCTTTATTAGGGTCCTCTTTGTTGACTAAGTTCTCTGGAATTGTGATTTGTAGGCTGACTTTCTTTGCTTTATGTTTAAATACCACTTATGAGTGAGTACATGTGATAATTGTTTATCTGGGTCTGGGTTACCTCTCTCAAAATGATGTTTTCTAGCTCCATCTACTTGCCTGCAAAATTCAAGATGTCATTATTTTTTTCTGCTGTGTAGTACTCCATTGTATAAATGTACCACCTTTTCCTTATCAACTCTTCAGCCGAGAGGCATTTAGGTTGTCCTGGGTCTGGCTATGATAAACAATGCTGCTATGAACATAGTTGGGCACATGTTTTTGTGGCATGATTGAGCATCCTTTGGATATATACCCAAAAGTGGTATTTGTGGGTCTTGAGGAAGGTTGTTTCCTAATTTTCTGAGAAATTGCCACACTGATATCCAAAGGGACTGTACCAGCTTGCATTCCTATTAGCAATGCAGGAGTGTTCCCCTTACCCAACAACCTCTCCAGTATAAGTTGTCATCAGTGTTTTTGATCTTGGACATATCAAGTATATGATATATAAGGTATAAGAATGGAATCTCAGAGTTGCTTGGATTTGCATTTCTCTGATGACTAAGGGTGTTGAACATTTCCTTAAGGGTCTTTCAGCCATTTTAGATTCCTCTGTTGAGAGTTCTCTGTTTAAGTCTGTACTCCGTTTTTTATTGAATTATTTGTTCTTTTGATAACCAATTTCTTAGTTCTTTGTATATTTTGGAGCTCAGACCTCTGTCTGATGTGGGGCTGGTGAAGATCTTTTCCCATTCTGTAGGGTGCCGTTTTGTCTTGTTGACCATGTCCCTTGCTTTAGAGAAGCTTTTCAGTTTCAGGAGGTCCCATTTATTAATTGTTTTTCTCAGTGTCTGTGCTATAGGGTTATATTTAGGTAGTGGTCTCCTATGCCAATGTGTTCAAGTATACTTCCTACTTTCTCTTCTGTGAGGTTCAGTGTGGCTGGCTTTATATTGAGGTCTTTGATTCATTTGGACTTGAGTTTTGTGCATGGTGATAGATATGGATCTATTTTCATTCTTCTACATGTTGAAATCCAGTTATGCCAGCACCATTTGTTAAATATGCTTTCTTTTTCCATTTGATATTTTTTTGCTTCTTTGTCAAAAATCAGGTGTTCGTTGGTGTGTGGATTAAAATCTAGGCCTTCGATTCAGTTTTATTGGTCCTCCTGTCTGTTTTTATGCCAATAACAGGCTGTTTTCAGTACTGTAGCTCTGTAGTAGAGTTTAAAGTCAGGAATCGTGATGCCTCCAGAAGTTCTTTTATTGTACAAGATTTTTTTTTAGCTATCCTGGGTTTTTTGCTTTTCCATATAAAGTTAAGTACCATTATTTCAAGGTCTGTGATGAATTTTGCTGGGCATTGCTTTTGGTAAGATTGCCATTTTTACTATGTTTGGTTAGAGTTACTCCAAGATAGTTTATGCTATTTGTGGCTATTGTGAAGGGTGATGTTTCTCTGATTTCTTTCCCAGTCCTTTTATCATCTGTGTACAGGAGTGATACTGATTTTTTTTGAGTTAATCTTGTACCCTGCTACATTGCTAAAAGTGTTTATGAGCTGTAGAAGTTCCTTCGTAGAATCTTTTGGGGTTGCTTATGTAAAGTATCATATCATCTGACTTCTTCTTATCCCTTTGATCTTCTTTTGGTATCTTATTGCTCTAGCTAGGACCTCAAAAACTGTATTGAATAGAAATGGAGAGAGTGGACAACCTTGTCTTGTTCCTGATTTCAGTGAGATTGCTGGCTAACACTAATTCTTGAAGCTGAGTCTATAGTACAAGATAAAATCCTGCCTTACCCTGAGTGACATAGATTACATGGAGTTGACCAACAGTTCCCAACTCTTACAAATTTATTCCCTCTGTCCTCCTCAAGTCCATGGTAAGGCATGTCTCTCTTCCAATCATGCAGTCTCTTTTCCTGAATTAGTCCTGCATCTCTTAGGGCAAAGTTGAATGCCACTGACTAAACCAGCCTTCACGTGCCATTCCATGTAGCATCAGTGACACAGTCTATAGCTGCTTTGGTTTTCTTGGTCCCAAACAGCATCCCAAAATGGATGGAGGACACTGCATATGATTGAAAACCCATAAGCATCTTAGGATGCAGGATCTTTCCTCGTCTTTATCATATGTGCAATGTCTAAAATGTAGTAGCAGCTTCATCATCACACCCAGACCATAAGTATCTTTGATTACCCATAAGCCAAGAGAAGTCCACATTTAACACAACAGATTTGGCCGTTGGACATCAGAACTCTTGTAATAATTTTAAGGTTTTATTGATTAAGAACATTTTTCTCTCTTGCCTTCTCAAATTTAAATGGATGCTCACATTCGGTGAAAAAAAGTGGGTTGCCGATGTTCACTACAATTTGGAGGCTGGGAGAGTTTTATGGATGTGAACCTGACATCTTGTGCATGGTTTTCTGTACCTTAACGCTTTTTAACCTTTTTTTTTTTGTAGGAACCAGGGTAAATGTGTGGAGGGCATGGTGGAGATCTTTGACATGCTGCTGGCTGCGTCCACTCGCTTCCGCATGATGAACCTGCAGGGAGAGGAGTTTGTGTGCCTCAAATCTATCATTTTGCTTAATTCTGGTGAGTCGCTAACCTGAAAGAATTTGATGGTGGGTTTCTGGGAGAACTGTTTACTTGTAATTTTCTTTTTAACTAGAGCCAATTTACTCCATATAAAGTATAATGTTAGACATTGAAAGAAATGACATGTATTTGAAATAACCTGTCATCATTCTAATTAGAGACACAGAACCATGTTGATCAAATATGGTATGTGAAAAAATGTTTGTGTGTCTGTAGATAGTTTTACATGCTAAAATGGAGCCAGACCAAGGAGCGATCCTTTCAAGTTATGACGCAGGTCCTGGAAGCACAGCTCAACTGTGGAGGGTGTGCTTAGCAGGCTCAAGGCCCTGGGTTCAGTACCTAGCACCAATAAGAAAAATGATGTCATCAAGATATAAAGAAAGAGTTATTGGAAGCAGAACATGTTTCTGGTTAAAACTGATTAAAGGTACACTTGGCTTAAAGTTTTAGAAAAATAAAATAGATAGAACCGTCCTCAGCTGGAGGACCACGGAGGGCTACAGACAAGGCTTCTGAAAGGGTCCTTCATTCAGGTGGAATGGTTCCGAGTCCTGGGCTCTCATCCCTACACAGCCCTCAGCTGAGGAAACCAAGCTAGGAGCCACTGCACTTGTATTTATCTGCTCTGTTTCTTTCCTCCTCTTTTCCTTCCTTCCCGTCCCTCCACTTTCCTTCCCTCCCCCTTCTTTTCCCTTTTCTTTCTTTCTTCTTTTCTCTGAGGTTGGCAGTTAGACATGGGTGTCACCGCAGGTCACTCAGATAGAAACTGTGGCTCAGCCTGAACTGGCACTCTTACCCTTTCAGCCCCTCCGAATGCCGTGTAGATGCCCTTATCCAGGGCCATCTGTCCCGCAGCTCCATTTGTTGTATCTCAGTGTCACCCTCTCATAGAAATCACATCTGTTCTCAAGCCTGTGACTTCGTTTAGTTCCTCACACCATGCCTGGTCTCAGATTTCTCAAGTGGAGCCACCGAATGATCGTACCCAGAGTGAATCAGTTCTCCATCCCCAAGGCTGTCTCATTCTCATGACCCCAAACCCTCCCCATCTCCTCCCCCCCCCCACAATTTTCTACTTGGGTTCCCCATCAGCGCTAGGCACCCATATTCCTTAATAGTTATCACGGCAATCATCTTCACTTATCAACCGAGAAACGGAAATTGGGACTATTACTCTAGGCAAGGACTGAATTGGGGAGCGAAGTTCCATGGAAAACATAATACGGCGCGATGACCACTCGGAAAGTGATTACGCTGCATTCAAGTTCCTAGTCCCACTCACGAGCATTGTGCTTTCTCATTTGAGCCGCTTGTCCTGCGCGTTGAAGGGTCCAGATCCCACAATGGCTCTTTATTGGATGACTGTTCTGGGAGGAGAGCCACTCGCCTGCACGGCGCCAGGTCCCGATCCGGCTCCTTCTTCAGTGGAGGGCTGGCACGTGCGGACAGCCCGCATGTGGGCAATCTGCTAACTTCAGAGACAGCATGCCTGACAAGTGTTGGGAACTTCTTTTCTGTTTGTTTGTACTCCTACTCTAATCGGAAAAGAATACCCCAGAGACAGGAAGTTAAGTTGTAGAATAAGCCCAGTGGATACCTGTGGTCCTAAAAAGAACGGTTTCCCACACACATACGTGACTTTTCCTACAGTTCTGTTGTTTCTGCTCCATCTTGGGGACGGAGAACGGTGGTACTGATGCATGTTTCATATTATTGCAAAAATTAAAGATGAAACACTAGATTTGTGGGCTCTGAATTTTTATAACCCAATGGAATAAAATGTTAAGGTCTCACCAGAAATCCTTTGTAAGACTGACCCGGAGCCTCATCCTGTATTTCCTACTCCAGAATTGGGGTCCCAGCTCAATCTTTGTGATTGGTCAAGCCTTCGCCCCCTGACTTTTTTTCCTACCCTCCATCTCAGTCTGTATACATGCTTGCTCTTAAAGGGGCGGGACACTGTTTGGGAAATAAAAGGCTGTGTCTACTGCAGAGTGGACGGTTAGCGTTTTGTGAGATGATGGGTAGCTGCTTGCCTTTGCCATCAAGGTCAGTACTGCTGGCTCAGGAGAGCTGTAACAAGGCAGACGCAGCTGCCCAGCCCAGACCGGCAAATCCGCTCTTCTCACCACAAAGTGAGCAGTGTTCTAGAAAGACGGGCCCGTGCCTTGCACAGTTCCTCGTGTCTGCTATTGTTCCTGGAAAAGCGGAGCCAAAGACGACGAGACTCTGAGACACAATGGGCCAGTACTGGGAAGCCTTTTCAGAGTGGAAAAAAAAAGAAGTCTGCCACAGATGGTTACTGCTGTCAATTACCGCCCCAGCACCCTCCCTCCACCCCACACTCCACACACGATTACAACTCTAGGAGTTCCAGATGTTTCTAAAACCTTAACCAACTCACAGCTTTGAACTGGGACAACTCTTGACTTCTCATGAGATTGTGACTCCAGGAACCTCTGACAAAGGCCACACAGGCTGTGACTCAGGGAACCTGGGTAGAAGATGGCTGCCCATCTCTGGCTAAGCCTCGGGGGTTGGGAGGGAGGCAGCTCAAGTCTTGTGCCGATTCTCTGTTACTCCGTTCTGAGAGTTTGTTCACAGTGGCCTTGGTTTGGAGGCAGAATCGGGAGAAGTGAAGGACTGTTTTGAGGGCCTGTTTAGAATGTCTTTCTAGAAGCCGCAAGAGGGTCTCCAGAGGCTAAAATTCCCACAGAAGACCTCCTCGCCACTGTTTAGGAGGAGACAAATCCTGTGTTAATTGGAATGATTTACTTGCTTGCAAAAGCTCAGGATCATCCACAGAACAATCACTGATCCCGCATCGAAGGAGAGATGTGGTCTTGGCTAATGCAGACAGGCCTTAGCGAAAGTCGGTGCCAGCTTCAAAGCTTTCTGAGAACTAACTGGATAGAGTCCAAGAGGAGGGCAAGTAGGAAGAGGACAGACAAACTCAGGGCAGGAGCCTGCAGAGGAGTGGAAGTGAGAGGAAGGGAGGGCATGCTAGCCACGGGAGGAGGCTGAGAAGCACCTGCTGCACCTGGCTGCACACCTCCTTCTGTCCAGTGTGATGTCAGCTCCCTTTCATGATCATTCAGACAATCCCACTGCCTCCAGTTCCAGCTCCATAGCGAGTCCACCTTCTCTGGACTGTTTGGCTTATAGGTAATGCATGATCTAGCCCTTCGATAGCTGCCCAATTTTATTTCTTTCCTAAAAGTTCTCACCCATTTCTTTAGTAATTCTGTATTTACAACAGTCTTGCCGAGGTCTTCGTGTCAAACATGCCCAAATGAATGTTCTGATTTTGTGTGGGTTTTGTCTCTTTAAGCAGAATCATTCTCTTTCTTTATATGTGTATTTCCCAATTTCCATAAGAATGGTTTGCTGTTCATTTTGTGTTTCTCGTGGTCTTGGGGCCACGTATTGTCAACAGACATTGGCTCGTGTAACCCCTTAATAGATGCTTGTTTGCTGAACATTGCAGGGGCCCGGCCTGGAGAATTGTCATCTTTCTAGGCTCTTCCTTTCACTCGGAAGTACATGCCTTCCCTGAGTTACTGAGGACAGGGGACAATGACGTAGACATGGAGGATACAGTTAGCAGAGCACAGAAGGCCGTGTGCCATGAAAACTCTCGTTGTAAGAGTGAGAACCTGGATTCAGCTGAATGGATCTCCGACTTTTATAATGAAATGTTTCAGTTCGAAATCCCCCAGGTAGGCTCCCCAAAAAGTGGAGAGATGCGAGGCTAATAGTAGCAGGGACTGTAGCAGCTACCTGGAGACTTTGTAAATAGTAAGGCTTAATTGACGCAGGATGACCTTGATCTTATGGGTTTGACCTTGTGTTGACAGACCACAGAGACAAAACTGCAGGATCCCTGCAGGGCACTTAATCTGTCTCTTCTTAGCCTCACACCCCTTCCAAAAACTCCTGGGCAGGTTGCTAACCGGTCAGTGAGTGCTTTACCAGCCTTGGAAAGTCATGTATGTGCAGTTAAGCCTTCAATTCAACTTATCAATTATATCTATCATAATGACTAATTTTTGGAGCCACCTTTTACCCGCACACACATGCACAGGCGTGCGCGCTCCCCCACACACATACACCCTACAGTTCTGTATATTGTTTTCTAGAGAACCTGTCTCACTGTCATCTCATCTCAGTCTCTGCCAGCTTATCCAGCAGATCCCAGATAGTTCCTCTAGTTCCTGCTTCCAGCACTCTCTCTCCTGTTTGTCTTACTCCATGACCCACAGGCCAGTTCCGGCTACCCAGAAGCCTCAGTCCATCACCACCAGCAGGCTTTCTGGTTGCTCCTGGAGTATCTCCTGCTGTTGAAACTTGACACTCTTGATTGCCTATTCGCCCCAAACTCAACTTCCACTGACACTTGTCTTTCAATGGAAGAAATCCTAAAAAGGAATAAGAACTAATAAAACGGACAGACCACTGAAAGTCCAAGGGAGAAAAGAGTTCGAGAAACCAAATGACAAAAGCCGCTAAACTGTGTAGCTTTGGTATTCATTTAGGGATGCAAGGCAAAGTGAAAGAAGAGCATGCATGTCACACATACATTTTAAAAGCATAGCAGCTGTCTTCTGTTGCCTGGCTCTGCTGTGCTAATATGCATGTCCTGTTTTCATGGTGCCTGATGGAAAGATGAGGCGAAGCTGATGCAATCCTGTTGGCCTTTGCTGCCCTCATGAGCAGCCGCATTCTTGTTAGAGAAACATTTAATTCATGATGAGTTATAATAAAGTTTCCATCTCAGAGAGGCCCCCACCCCCGTCACCCCGTTCTGGATTATTTGTACTCTGTGTTATTAGATTAGACAGCCACTCGGAAGCATTTAGATTTTCAAGTTTAGAAATAAAACAATGATTTAGAGAGGCTCTATGATTAGATAAAAGAACATTAAAAAAAACCCATATTGACTTTTAAACGTCAAGGATTCATTAACTCTCCGCAGTCAAAAGTTCCTGACAAGAACGGGCCTGGGAAATAGCACATGGACACATCGCCAGGATGCCGGTGCTCTCGCATCAGAAAAGATTCTATTATCTCTTGACTTTTTTGTGATGCCGAGCATGCTCACCACAGAGTCTGCTTACTGTCATTATTTTGAGATGAATGGCCCTTCATGGTTGCCAAGTGGTTCACTGTCGGTCCCTCTGACTGAATTCTGCAGGCAGCCAAGTCCTCTCAACTTTTGAAGCCTTTCTATTGTGACAGTTTCTGATTCAACCTCAGAGTTCTTGGGTGATATGGTTTCCCACAAGTGGGCTGTGACCTGCCCTCTGTCTTTGGAACAGTCTCAATTCAGAAAATGGACTTGGCTGTTTACTTGAAGGGTGGAGACCCCTGATAAGCTCTTTGCCTAACTCTAATGGGTCCACTCGTACCTAGAGAGCCCAAAGCCTCACAACTGTCATGGCTGCTGAAAGAATGTCTGTAAGGGATGTTGCCCTGCTCCTTGCCTGTAAACACAGGCGAACGCTAGTGCGTGTTTTCCACAGCCTCCGAATACAAGCACCTTCCATTGTGTCTTTATAAAGGAAACGGCTTTGTTCTTTTCAACAGAAGAAATAACAGTAGCCATTATTATAAAGTAAACCACTGACGGAACACTGGAGGCTGCAGAATCCCTGCCATTTTCAGTGAAGGATCCATTCATGCGTTGAACGTGCTTTTGCGAGTAGACTATGTACAAGACTGGGATTGGTAGCTCACATAGTGTATACTGTCACAGAGATCTCTTGGAGCTTCTGAGACGTGGGAGGGCCAACTGTATGGGTTACTTTTCTCACTATTTTGATAGATACTTGGCAGAAGGAAGTTGGGATTTATTTTGCTTCACAGTTTAAGGGCACAGCCCATTGTGACAGGAAGACGTAACACCAGTAGCATGAGGAAGCAGGTCACATCGCTGCCGCAGTCAGGAAGCATTGATGAATGGATACGGTGCTCAGCTTGCTGGCCCTTTAAATTCACTTCCAGACCTCAGCCTATGAGATGGCACTACTCAGACTCACGGAAGCTCTACTGTCTTCAGCGAAACATTTTTTTTTTTTGGAAACATCCTTATAGATACACCTAGAGCTATACTTCCATGACTATTCCAAATGAATCAAGTTGACAATCAAAAATAATGGTCACATTGGTGTAAGTGCCTGCAGCCTACAAAGGAAAACACAGAGAGTTCTGGGTTTGCAGATGACGTGTTAATATTTAAGCCCATTAGGAGATAATAAGAGGAGGGTGTGTTAACTTGACTATGGTGTGCACAGATGAAGCTTTGGAAAGGTGTCTGGGCTTAGATAAGGCCATTAGGATGGCACCGCTATAACTGGCTGGTGGCTTTATAAAAAGGAAAGACAAGGATGGGAGTATCCACACAGGTCCACACACTTCATATCTCTTGCTATGTGATGCTTTGCACTACTTTGGGTCCTGCCAGCATGAAGACCTCATTATCTATAACCCCCAACCCTCGGACCAGAGCTCTGAGCCATAACGGACCTTTTGGGTTGTAGTTTACCCAGACCATGGTACGCTGTTAGCAACAAAATCACAGACCGACAGACTTGCAGATATTTGGTTCCAACAAATAGGTCTGTTAACAAGTAGCTACTGAAAGTATGGGAGCAGCTTTGGGTCAGGGCCAGGAGTAGAGCTTGGGGAGAACTTGGAAAAACAAGTGGAGAGGGTCTTATCTACTGTAAGGGGGGCACTATGGGCTGTCTTAGGAAGAATTCCAACTACAAGAATAGACAGTTGGGAAGATCATGTAAGAGAAACGGCTAACCTCATTGTTATACTATTAAAAGAACTTCAATACATAATGCCTAAGCCCTAAGGCTGTAATGAAGGCCAAAGTTAAAAAATGATGGAGCAGATTGTTTTATTTTTGATTGTATGTGCATGTGCGTGAATGGGCACTGCGTGTGTGTGCATACGTGTGTGTGTGTGTGTGTGTGTGTGTGTGTAGGTTTATGCATGTGAGTGTAGTACCCATGGAGGCCTGAAGGGGGTGTCAGATCTCATCAATCCGGAGTTATAGGCTGTTACAAACTGTCTGGCATGGGTGCTGGGGACCAATCTCAGGTCCTCTGTAAGAGTGGCACTTGCTCTTAACTTGCTCTAAACCATATCTCTAGCCCCAGTCCATATGTGTGTATAGTCAGCAAAACCTGTTTCTGTATTGAATACCACTGTAGTTTGTAGTGAGAACTAGAAACAAAATCAAGTAAAGTAGAAATAACTGAAAACTTCTTAGCCTGGCTAGGGAAAGTGCAAAGAGAAGAAGATGATTAATATGCATACAGCCTACCACTCATGACAGAGCTGTGTGGGGGTTATATGGGACTGTGCTAGCCCATCAGGGGATGCAAAGAGGTGCTGAGAGAGGCTCAGAAATCCAACCACAAGAGCACATTCATTTTAGAGGCTTAACCCTTGGGCAGTGGCCATGGCTTGATTGCCTGCATGACTTGGGGATTGTATACCCTGATATCTTTTCTGATAATGCCATCATGACCGTGACTGCTATGGCTCATGGTCTAGGCATGGCCTGTGACACCAGCAGCAGATCCTGGAGGCAGATATGTTGTGGTAGGTTTTCAGGTGTGTTGAGTTATGAGGTCATGGCAATTTCCACCAAGACTTCAAAGGAAAGCCAGTGAGGCCAGGCAGAAACATACTGTAGGTCTCAGCTGCTGTTTGATGTCCCTGGTTAAGTAACTGATAGTGGGTCTTAGTCGTGTGGCTTCACCAAGAGCCCCAGAGAGGTAGAACTGTAGCAATGTGCAACAGTCACCTTGGAAAAGCTACAAGGGTTGTAACAAGTCAACCTGAAAGAGTTGTCATGTGGCTTGTGACCTACATGGTTCTAGGTACCTAAGACCTTGGGGCACCACAGTAGCACCCAGATGCTGGGCACGAAACCTTTAGGTCTGATGTCTACCCTGCTGGGTGTGGGCCTTTGTTTGAACTGTGTGCTCCTTTTTACTTTCTGGTCTCTTTCTTTAGGGACAGCAATGGCTACCCTGGGTCTTGTGGCTCCTTTGTACATGGTTCCCACCTCATGGGCCTCATGATTTGATGAAACTGGCGGATGCAGCAGGAAAATGATTCTTTTAAAATATAACTTTGAGATAACAAACTTTTAGATAATTAACGACCATAAAATTTACAGAAGAATATAAAATTACCCTGAAGGTTACCAGCTATGTTGATGTCTCAAAGCATCATACCATGGAATCGTGAAAGAGCTAAGAGCAAGGGACTGCAGACCCGAGTTCCAAGCTCCTTCCTCCCACTTCTTAGTTGTGCCATTTTAGACAAGCTGCTTAACTGTTTGTTAAGCATGTAGCAGACATTTTCATCTGCTCACGTGGTAGGGTTACTGTTAATGCAATTTAGCATTGAGAATAATACCAAGTGAAACTAACGCCTGGTGTTGGATAAGAGAATCTTTTCCTCCTGTAGTTTAGGTGAGTATTTTCACAGATGGTCTTGTGTCATTTATAGACATGGCTTCCCCTGCGAAATCCTTCCCTAGGTGATTTCAGTGTTGCGTGCATACCCCAAAGTACTCCTATGCAGGACTCAAAGCTATAGGCCCATTGCCTCGAGTGGTCTCTTGATTGACTTAAGAGATGATGACCATGAGATGTCCCAGGCTGCTAGTGGCACAACAGAGTGTGATTTTAGTCAACATTTTTCTTTTGTAAATAGAAGAAGTACCTTCTAAAACACCAATTAAAAACAACACTCTAATAGACACTGACTCAGAAACAGATTCCCTTTTCGCTGTCTTGAATGAATATGATATAGTGTACATAACTGTGTGTTCTGCACTTTTCTGCAGAGGGCTGTGCTCAAGTCTGACCACAGCCACACCAGCATGAACATGAGAGGAATTCATTGCACCCCAACACTGGAGTAGATGGCGGTGCTGTCACTAAGCGATCAGAAATGTTTAGTTCCACGGTAGTCCCATGTATACAGTGTGGCCCAGCATTGAAGTGTCATACACGACTTGAAAGCTAGAACTGTGTTTATGTTTACATCTTTTAATCACAGTTATTCACGAGTATTTTTTCCAAAGTAGGCTTAAAAATCGCATGTACTTGTTCAGGATGTATTTAACGCATTTCACTTTTTGAACAATTAAAAGTCATTTTTCTTTTATTGATATTATAAGTGATGCTTATTTTATATGTTTAGTGATCTTCTGCCCAATTTAATTTTTGGTGTGCACATTTTAGTAGAAGTGCATTTGCTGAGAGAAGGAGGTCGTGGCCATTTGTAAAGCCTTGACACAAATTGCCTCCTACTCGATGAATGCCATTAGATTGCCCCTCACCAATCACTGAGAAAGGACTCCCATAGCCATATGCTATTGTGCTTTGCGGACCATGAGGCAGGAGAAAGTTGCCAGAAGGAATAGAGAGCTGCTAGCCCCTGCTGGTACTCTGAACACCCACAGTCTAGGATTCTGCATATGCTATCATATGAACACCTCCTTTGCAAGCTACCTTTACTCCGAACTGAACTTGATGTTGCATGCAGGTGCCGTCTAGTTTTGTGTTGTGCACAGACACCATGTCAGTGAACCACCCTTGTAAGCAGTCAGCATGTTTACGTGGCAGGCTCTCTCAGGCCTTACATTCTACCACTAGTTTTTTTTTATATAGCTTTTTTTCTTGTTTTTTTTTTTTTAATTACTGTTTTTACTGAGCTATACTGATTTTTTAAAAAGCATTATTTATGGATGGAGCTAGAAAACATCATTTTGAGTGAGGTAACCCAGACACAGAAAGACAATTATCATATGTTCTCACTCATAAGTGGTTTTTAAACATAAAGCAAAGAAAACCAGCCCACAAATCACAATCCCAGAGAATTTAGACAACAATGAGGACCCTGAGATCTAATCTACATGGGAAGTAGAAAAAGACAAGATCTCCTGAGTAAATTGGAAGCATAGGGATCTTGGGAGAGGGTTGAGAGGGAGGGGAAAGGCAGGGAGGGGAGCAGAGAAAAATGTAGAGCTCAATAAAAATCAATTAGACAAAGAAAAAAGACATTATTTTCACAGAGCAAGGCAAGTAACTGAAAACCTACAAGCACATCATTTTAAATTACTCTTTGGAGTTAGAGAACCAGACATCCAGTGATGTTGCTAACTCTTGGATCTGGGACTTCCTGGGATGAATGTTGAAATAGGAGCGGCGGGGCTGCGTCCCCAACACCCCGGCCGCTTGGCTAGCTTATGCCCGAAATAATAACACACAAACTGTATTCATTGAAACACTGCTTGGCCCATGAACTCTAGCCCTTACAGGCTAATTCTCGCACCTGGACTAGCCCATTTCTAATGATGTGTGTAAGCACCCCAAGGTGCGCTTACCGGGAAGATTCTAACCTACGTCCATCCTGGGGAGCTTCATGCGTCTGCCTCAGAGCGCAGAGCTATCGTGTCTATCCGGCAGAGCTGAGCATGGCGTCTCTCTGGGAGCAGAGCAGAGTCTGACCTCACTTCCTTTTCTGCCCAGCATCCTATTCTGTTTCCTCCTCCCATCTATCTTTTAACCTATCAGGGCCAAGGAGTTCCTTTATTGCTTAACCAATGAAATCAACAGATTGATATATGACACTCCCACATCAGATGAACATTCCATTTCCTGGTCATCAATGAGCTTGGAAGAAACAGTTTGACACATGACCTCACCTTAAATGCAGCTCACCCTTTTCTGTTAAAGGATTCAAACTGTGCCCTACCTGAAATCAACAAGTCCCTAAGGATCAAGTGGACTCTGCCTCTCTGTTCTCTGCAGACAGAAGTAGCCATGACTCTGAAGGCCAGAGTGTCATGAGGAAATCACTGTTTTCTTTAGAATTAGTGTTGACAACTGCGGTGAGTGACACCCAGAATGTCAAAATTCTTTCTATAGTGACAGTCAGAGCACTGGTCCTTCTGGCTGGGATGGCAATGGGAATGAGTGAACTAGATGAGCGTCTGTGCCCTGTGAAAGCAGAACACATACGGTCTTCTATAAAAGCTGTCTTGCTGTGTGCCCTTCTGGGGTTCCCCTCCGCATGTGCTCGGGAAACCACATCCTGTCAGACTATGAAGCTCGTCTGTCATTAGCTGTGCAGCTCAGATTATGGGTGACATCTCAGAATTCTTTCCAGCTGAGAAACCACTGGATAAATTTCCAATGGCAATTGGTTAGCTTCATTTCCTGCAGAAACCGCAGCCTTGGAGAGTTTCAGAAAGACGAACCATCTTAGAGACGATGGAAATATTATGAAAAAAGTAATGAGTACTATCTCCTTGACAATCTCTGTGTTCTTTGAAGGACCCATTCGCCAGGTGTATTTCCCACTCGACACCTCGGGTGTTGACACAGTCTGTGAAATTATAGGAATGAGAGGCACTTTTTCTGCTTTTCAGAGCATTTTTATTCTTTACCGGGTACCCAGTGCTGGAACTTGGAAAATACGGAAAATACAGCAAGAAAAACAGTCTCTGAAGCCATCACAATTTCACCAGAGGAAGTAACCATCATTAACATTTAGGGTAAAAGTCTCTTCTTAGAGAGACTCACAGAAGCCAGGAGGTGATCTCACACACACACACACACACTCTCACACATTTAATACTATCATGTGAGAGGCAAAGACAGGCAGATATCTGTGAGTTCAAGGCCAGCCTGGTCTACATAGTGAGTTTCAGGCCAGACAGAGCTATATGATAGGGAGACTCTGTTCCAAAAACAAAACAAAACGAAACAAAAAGAGACTCATAGAAGATGCCCACTCACATCAATTCCTTGTTGCCATGCCATCCACTGGTATGTTCTCAAGAGCAGAATTGCTCCTAATATTTTTTGCTATTAAAATTACTGTGATCTCAAATGTCCAAGGAGGGAAGTCTGTCAGCAACTCTTTCTAGTTTCTTGCAAGCCTTAGAGCTTAGAAATTCTGTGTGGCATTTGAGTCCTGAGCCAGAGCTGAGGCTTCTAGTTCAGACTGGGCCAATTACTTACCAGCAGGGTGAGTGACTCAGTCAAAGGGAGAACATTTGCCATTATGGAAACACCCTGCCCCGCAGCCCTTGTGTTTGTAGGCTGCCTCCCGTGCTTCAACTCTCACAGTCTTTGTTTCCCAGCAAGTAAAATGTGCTTTGCAAATATTTCTTGAGTTTTTGCCTGTACTGGGACTGGGGAAATCGTTCTGTTGGTAAAGAACAACTTGTAAACACCTCCAGTAATGTAGCAGGATACAAGATGAACTCAAGGAAATCAGTAGCCCTCCTGTATACACAGATGATAAATGGGCTGAGAGAGAAATCAGAGAAACATCACCCTTCACAATAGCCACATATAGCATAAAATATCTTGAAGTAACTCTAACTAAACAAGTGGAAGACTTGTATGACAAGGACTTTAAATCTTTAAAGAAAGAAATTGAAGAAGACACCAGAAAGTAGAAAGATCTCCCATGCTCTTGGAGAGGTAGAATTAACATAGTAAAAATGGCAATCTTACCAAAAGCAATCTACAGATTCAAAATGCAATACCCATCAAAATCTCAGAAAAATATATCACAAACCTTGAAAGAATGGTAATCAACTTCATATGGAAAAGCAAAAAATCGAGGATAGCTAAAACAATTCTGTATGATAAAAAAAACTTCTGGAGGCATCACTATCCCTGACTTCAAACTCTACTATAGAGTTATAGTTCTGAAAATAGCCTGGTATTGACATAAAAACAGACAGGAAGACCAATGGAACCAAATTGAAGACCCGGATATTAACCCACACACC
The DNA here is from genome assembly GCF_014885135.2 of Alexandromys fortis. Lineage (NCBI taxonomy): Eukaryota > Metazoa > Chordata > Mammalia > Rodentia > Cricetidae > Alexandromys > Alexandromys fortis. Next base: position 1,525,064 of record NW_026067907.1, read on the forward strand.
AATGAACACCTGATTTTTGACAAAGAAGCAAAAAATATCAAAATAATAGCCTACAGAATGGGAAAAGAATTTCACCAACCCCACATCAGACAGAAGTCTGATCTCCAAATTATATGAAGAATTCAAGAAATTTGTTATCAAAAGAACAAGTAATCCAATAAAAAGTGGAGTACAGACCTAAACAGAGAACTCTCAACAGGGGAATCTAAAATGGCTGAAAGACATTTAAGGAAATGTTCAACATCCTTAGTCATCAGAAAAATGCAAATCAAAACAACTCTGAGATTCCATATTACACCTGTAAGAATGGCCAAGATCAAAAACACTGATGACAACTTATGCTGGAGAGGTTGTGGGGTAAAGGGAACACTCCTGCATTGCTGGTGGGAATGCAAGCTGGTACAGCTCCTTTGGATATCAGTGTGGCTATTTCTCAGAAAATTAGAAAACAACCTTCCTCAAGACCCACAAATAACACTTTTAGGTATATATCCAAAGGATTCTCAACTGTGCCACAAGGACATGTGCTCAACTATGTTCATAGCAGCATTGTTTGTCATAGCCAGAACCTGGAAACAACCTAAATGCCCCTCGACCAAAGAATGGATAAGGAAAATGTGGTACATTTACACAATGGAGTACTACACAGCAGAAAAAATAACAACATCTTGAAATTTGCAAGAAAATGAACTGAGCTAGAAAACATCATTTTGAGAGAAATGACCCAGAAAGACAATTATCATATGTACTAACTCATCAGTGGTTTTTACACATAAAGCAAAGAAAACCAGCCTACAAATCACAATCCCAGCAAACCTAGACAACAAAGAGGACCCTAAGAAGGACATACATGGATCTAATCTACATGGGAAGTAGAAAAAGACAAGATCTCCTGAGTAAATTGGGAGCATGGGGACATGGAAGAGAGTTGAAAGGGAGGGGAGAGGCAGGGAGGGGACTAGAGAAAAATGTAGAGCTAAATAAAAATCAATAAAAATATGCTAAAAAGAGGACTTTAAGACCCTAATATGATGTCCAGTACCCACATACAAGGTGTGAGTATTTATATTTCCAACCCTGGGAACATGGGGGCGAGAGGGTCACTGGGACGTGTGGCCAGGAACTCTAGCTGTAGGTTTAGTGAGAGAACTCGTCATAGTTTCTTGCCCTAAAGTTGTGAGTGATTGAGAACGTTCTGAAGTTCACCTCTGGCTTCACATACAAGCATACCTACACATACATGCACATGAACACACACCTACACACAAACACACATATGCATTCACAAAATTACCTTCCTTGTTCAATAGAATTTACTTATGTCTTTAATATTTTTATTAATTTGTACAGAATTTTATGCAACAGATTTGATCAAATTCATTCTCACCCCTTTCCCAGTTCCTTTCAGATGAACTCACCCTCTCCTCTTTGTATCCTCATTTTGCCTTTTCCTTGAGAAACTTTTTCAGCATCTGTCCTTTTCATCTGGCTCTTATAATCTTTCTCCCATTCTTCTGCAATGTTCCCGGAGCCTTAAGTTCAGGGGGACCCTGTGTTGTAAACATATTAACTGGGGGCGAGCACCCCCTGGTCAGTTCATCTCTGCATTTTGACCTGTTTTGGTTTTCTATGATGATATCTGTCTACTGTAAAAAGAAGCGTGTTGATAAGGGGTGAGCCCAACACTTATCTATAAGGACAGGACAAGGGATTAGAACACAGACATCACAGTGGCGTAGGAAACATCAGTAGTCCTCTAGATCCACTGGCTCACCAGACACAGGGAGCTGCCTAACCTTATAGTGCCAGTCATTTGGAGTCCCTCCTACTGAGTAAGCTGTAAGTTCAGTTAATGTTGGTGGTCCCCAAGATATGAATGTCACTGCCTTTTGGGATTCCTTGCCATTGGCTTTATTGTTGGCTTGGACTATTGATTGTTTTGCTTCATTGGTGGCTTGCATTGTTCTTGGTCAATGTAAGGGAAGCTAGCCCTCAGTGGGAACACTTTCAGATCATCAGATCCAGACTGATTCCCTCACATCCCATGACTGAAATTTGTGGTGTCTTCAGCAATAGGGCCATTCCTTCTTTTTGTGGAAAGTGTCAGCACCAAGGGCAACAGCAATAGCTCTATTGCTTTGGGGATGTGGGTCTCTTGGACTTCCCAGAACAACACCTCACAAGAAGGCTTCATACCTGACACTGGTATCTTTGTTATATAGTCTATGATTTTTTTTTTTGTTAAAGAGCTTTGTCACCTCAGTTTGTATAGCTTAAACTAGTATATGTATGTGTGCTCAGTTGTTGTACATATATAAAACTATATTCATATATATGAATAGACATATGTTACATGCAATTTTAAGTAGCCACGAAATAGCATAATTTCCTATGGATTTCTAAAGCATCCTTGGTGTTACCCATGCCTCCCTGTCCCTCTCACTCGGCATTGCCATCCCACCTCCCTTAAGTCTCCTCCAAGTTCTCCTCATTTCCTCCTCTATAGCAACTGTGAACTGTGCCCTACTTTTCGGTTTAGAACAGACTGGGTTCACAGACAAACACCTGAGTGTCAGGTAAAGAGAATTCCCACGTGCTTCTGCCCACCCCCACCCCACCTTCCCCGCTATCAGCATCTTTTATCAGTGGTGCATTTTTGACAACAGGCCTTCAGTGATGCATCATTTTCACCCCAAGACAGTAGGGGACATTGGTGTTTTTATAGTGTGCGGTTTTTAGCAAGTGTTTCTACTCTCATATTATATAGAGTAGTTTTACTGCCCTGAAATTCTTCTATCCTGCTCCTCGTCACCACCCTTTGGCTTCCTACTGATCTGTTATATCACCAGAGTTTTGATTGTTCAGGGTGTCTTGTTTTGTAATAACCCAGTGTATCACCTTTTCAGATCGATTTCCCTTGCTTCATATTGGTTGCATCCTGTTCTTAAATGTCTTCCCGTGACATGGTAGTTCATGCATTCATTGTTAGCTCTGAATAATATCCCGGTGTCTGGATATCCCACAGTTTGTCCGTGCACCAACAAAAGAAAGCTTGATTGCGTACAGGTTTTCATAATTGGGGATAAAGCAGCTACAAACGTGTGTGTAAAAACTGTGTATGGGTTTAAATGTCTATTTCCTTTGCGAACACTAAAATGTGTGATTACCGGATCCTTTGGTGGGAGTTTGTCATGTTTATTAGAAACTTCCCAGATGCCTCCCAAAGGAGCAGTAGCATGTTCACCCCATCAGCTAAGGGTGTATGTCTCTGCTGCCCACTTCCTTCTCGGCGTTTTCTAGTGTCAACATTCCAGAGGTTAGCCATTCTAAGGGACGGGTCGTATTACTGTTTTCATTTTTAATTTCCTAAAGTCATCTGAGGCTAGACATCTTTTTTTTTTATGCCCAGTTGCTATCTGTATTTCTTCTTTGGTGAGATGCATGTTACGATTTCCCCTTTCTTTGTAAATCAGTTGACATTTTATTGTTGAGTTTGAGCAGCTTTCTACTTATTTTGGGCAATAGTTCTTTCTTGGACGTGACTTCGCAAATATTTTCTTCTCTGTGTGGCTTGTCTTCTCTGTATTTGGAGACCGGTAGTTTTTATCTTTTTTTTTTTTTTTTTTTTTTTTTTTTTTTTTTTTTTTTTTTTTTTTTTTTTTTTTTTTTTTTTTTTTTTTTTGCTGATGTCAAGTCCTCTGGAAGAAGTCTCAGGGTTATCTGAGAATGTGGGACAGGAAACAAGTCAGAGAGCATAGGTACCCCTGCTGTCATTCCTGCCTTAATAAAGGAAGAATGGCTTGACTGAGTTTAAATGTGAGAGTTTCACAGGAGACTAACATGTCTGTCTGTCTCTCTGCCTTTCTATCTGTCTCTGTCTGTCTGTCTATCATGATCAATAAATCTATCTATCTATCATTTATCGATCTAATCTACATATCTCTAGCTGTTTATTTATCTATAGGTATAATCATATAGGGTTCTTTTGATTCTTCAGATAATTTCTAAGCCACCAAACTAGCGTTTTTTAAAATAATTTTCCTCTTTTCCTCAAGAGTTTCATACATGTTTCAACAAAATATGATCACATCTTTCCTTTTATTCTCTGCTCATGTTCCCCTCAACATGGCCACTTCCAAACTTTGTCTCTTCTTTGTCTCCCTTGTCTTCTCCCTCCTTCTTCTTCTCCTTCTTCTCCTCCTCTTCCTCCTCATTCCTGCTCCTCTTATTCTTGATAACCCACTGAGCCCAGTTAGTGTAGCTCATATGGTTCCAGAGTCAAACTAACTGACCTTAAGGCAGCTTTTGAATCACAGAATTCTAGAATCCCATGTCTTCATTGTTGAAATGTAGTAGAAACTGTCTTCTCCTTAGGAAAAGATAAAAGAAGCCTGTCAACTCATATGATGCCACTTCAATGGCTTTTCTATCCAGAGGAGGAGTCACTTTAAGAGAGAAGTGAGACACTTAAAGGTACATGCTACTCACAAGCTCACTTGTCTTTTGAAAATGGGAAAATTGGACAGTAGTTATATATAAAAAAAAAAAAAACCAAAGGGGGACCCTCAGCCATTTTGGTTCTCCCTTAGGAGAGAGAGGGAGAGTTTCTCTGAGGATTTGCCCTTTAGGGGATCAGACCCTCAAATCAGGACTAAGAACCTGGGACCTCGTGTCTTAGCTCCTGGTGCTGATCATTACAGATAATTGAGCAGGTGGCCCCACTCTCGCTAATGAGGACATCTGCATAAGCTCATTGTGAGGTCTTAGTTCTCCAGTCAGGTCTTCTGAATGAGAGACTAAGTCAGCCGAGTGCTTGATGCTGTCTTAGAAGCACGGCTGTTTGCACGGACCTCTGTCTATTGATTTACAGGGAAGAAGGCACACTTCCCCATTGTTCTTGGTCAGTTCTTGATGCTCCAAAGGCTCCAAAATACTTTCTGAATTTCATGCAATAAGAGGTGGCAAATTAATAGTTGGCAAATCCCATATAAACCTAGAGCAGGGTGAAGAATCATTGAGTTTGTGAGCTAGCTTAGCACACAGAAGCAACTTTGTTCCTAAGACAGGCCACAGGGTTGACTCTCACGCTCTTGGCCAACCAAAAGAGAAGACATTCCATTGCGAGGCTCACAGACTTCTCAAAAAACAGAGTACGGTTTACCTGTATCTACTCAACAGAACCTCCCTGAAGGCAAAGCCCTCCAGAGATGACTGCTCACCAACCAGGAGCTGATAAAGACAGTACAACCGAGAATTCAGTCTTCTGTTCTCCCAAGGGAAACTCAAATGCTGGTGTTTTGCAGTTTGATGATGGTCTGTGCATCCTGGTTTCACACTTTCTGTGGCTGTGATAAAACGCTCTCAGACCAAATGCAATTTAGGGGAGGAAAGGTTTTCTCTGGCTTGTTATTTCCAGGATGCAATCCATTATTGAAGGAAGTCATGGCAGGAACTCAAGCAGGATTTTCAAGCAGAAGCCATGGAGGAATGTTGTCTGCTGGCTTGCTCAGGCTCGTGCTCAGCTGGCTTCTTATACAGCTCGACACCACCTGGCTAGGGATATTGCTGCCCACAGTGGACTGCGAGCTCTGATGTCAATTAACAGTCAAGATAGTTATGTCACAGACATGCCCACGGGCTGATCTGATCTAAGCAATTCCTCAGTCTGAGGATTCCTCTCAGATGACTCTAGGCTATGGCAAGTTGGCATAACTAGGTCACCATGGATGGGACCCTTGTATGGATAACCAGCTAGACTGGCTTAGTGAGGACAGAAAGTATCCTGGGAAAACTGTCACAAGCACACCTACCTAGCAGTATGATCTTGGGCTCCTACCAAAGCACCCGTATGGCTTAGATGGTGGGATCTGAACAATGGAGCATGAAGTAGCCAAGGCTGTCATCTCATACCTGGTGGTGCAGGACCATCGGGAACTGAATTTCCAATCTGCCTCTTCTTCATCATCTTCCTCCCTAAAAGTCCAACATGTATGGTCATGTGTGTTGTAGCTGCTGCTCTTGCATAGTTGATCAACCTCACACATAACAGCTTAAAAGTGTTTGGTCACGAATTTTGAAGACACTGATAGAATGGTTTGTGTCTTCAGCAAGATGGCAGGGGGGGGGGCTCCAATGCAGGGACCTGGAAATGAACATCACTTTGAGGCATCTTTGTTGTTGTGGATGGACATCACTTTGAGGTATCTTTGTTGTTGTGCTGTTGGACGATGCTAGCTATTGTCTAGGATACTGGTCCAAGATCAACTTGGGTAGTTCTCTCTGTCTTCTCCACACTAGGCCTCTTATGAGGTGATAAAGATTCCTGATACAACTGAAAAAGCAGTTCCCTATGTTGAAGGAGCGGCGGGGCTGCGTCCCACCACCCAGCTAGCTTTACCAGAAATAATTACATGGAAAATGTATTCTTTTAAATACTGCTTGGCCCATTAGTTTTAACCTCTTATTGGTTAGCTCTTACACATATTGATCTAACCCATTTCTAATATTCTGTGTAGTACCACGAGGTGGCTTACCAGGAAAGATCTTAACCTGTGTCTGTCTCGGAGATGATAAGCATGGCGACTGCCTGACTTGGCTTCTTTCTCCCAGCATTCTATTCTGTCTTCTCCGCCTACCTAATTTTCTGTCCTATCAGGGGCCAAGCAGTTTCTTTATTAGTTAACCAATGAAAGCAACAGATAAGATACAAGACCTACCTCCATCATCCCTAAAGTAGCTACCAAGGCAAAAACTATATGGCCTTTTATGACATATGCTTAGAAGACATGAGGGCCATTTCCAGCCTAAAAGCTGGAATTCCATTGGCTATAAGCAAGTCATGAGTCCACCTAGACCTGGAAGAGTGGACTTAGATCCACTATTTCCATAAGAAGAATGCTCAGAACCCATTGCCAAATACAGCTATATGGTAGATATTGATGTGGTGTATTTCAGGGAAATAAAATCTGCCTGAATGTGACATAGCTGTGCCCTGCTGTGCAGATATGTGCATGTGAGTGTAGGGCCCCTAGAGACAAAGGCATTTATTTGGTCAGTTATAGGTGGAGTTATAGGTGCTTGGGAGTTGCCTGATATGGGCACTAAGAACTCTCACTTGGGCCCACAGTGAGAGCAGTGTGCACTCTTCATCCCTGAGCCATCTCGCCAGGCCTAGACTTTATGTCTTCTATGAAGCATGTGTTTGGAGCATCTCCTTTATAACCCCAGAAGGGTAGTAACAGATTTCGCGAAGAACAGAAAAGTCAGAACCCTGGATGGCTCTCAGTATGTTACCAATAGAACCAACAGAAACAAAACTCCAGTACCAAATATATGCCAGTAGCAACATTGTCCTACAAGACCGAAGCTAGGAGGTTGTCTATTATGAAAAATAAAATCGGAGGTTTCATGTATAGTCAAGCACATGATTGTGCTTGAATGTAAAAGCCCACGTGTCCTGTTTTGCTTCCAGTTAAGTGAATCACCTCATCAGTGTCTCCATGAGAAGTCATTAAGAGATTCATCCTCTGAGTCAGCTTGGATGTGTTGATGTGCTACACGCGTACCTTCAAGAACATCTAGTACATTTCAATAAAAATTACACCAAATGGACAGATATTTCTGAATCAGACCTGTATGGTTTAATGGTTGCTGGTGCCAAGAACACGCTCACAGGAGTAGAGGCATCACAAGTGAACAGGACCACCTGTTCCTGTGTTGTCTTCTGGCAGGGACATGCCTTTTCAGTTATCTCTTCCCCTGTGACTTCACATGGAAGGGATATTGGCCACATGTGTCACATGATCTACACTATGCATGTAATGTTATGCATGGGCACAAAGACTGTGTCCCGGGGATGCTCTTCCCCTTGCAGGTAAATACTGCCCATCTGGAAAAGGATGGGTATCCCCCGACGGCACTGGATACATATTTCTCAGAGCAATACTCCTTTTTTTTTTTTTTTTGCTAAGCACAAAAAAATGATAATTAAGTTTCTGAATGACATAAAGCAATCTCTTTGAAGTCCTCGGTAGCTCTGTGTCTCTGAATCAGAGCAAATAAAACATTCCAATGTCCTGGGTTTGCCCTTTTCACTTCAATTTGTTCTCTGAACACCCTGGCTGCTCTGAAGTATGCCAGTATTCAGATGAATAGTGAGCATGATGGGGAATGACTAAATGTTTCTAGAACCAAAATTGTGGCTTCTGTTACAAAGAATAGAAATACTGGCATTTGGGGAGAAAAAGAATTCTAAGTAAAACATTCTTTCTAAGGTCTTAAAGTGTAGAGAATGCCAATGAGAGAAAGCACAGTGAATACCCTCCAAATGTTATCCCTTTTCGACGTTCTTGCTTAACCATAAATAAGTAGAAAATGCTTTTTGAATTATATAAGAATGGGACACTTACTGTAACAGAGAAGCTCCACGCTGAGTAGTGACTCAAACATGCAGATGTGTATAATAACGCTAAGTCAATGAATAGGCTCATGTTTGAGATACTGTGAAATGTGTGCACATGTCTGTCTGTCTTTCTGTATTTCCTGGCGTGCAACTTGTAAAGCTTTTGAAAATGCCAAAGTGATAGTTCTTTTCTGTGCTAATTGGTTTGCTGAGCAGCCAGTAGCCCCTAAGTGACGTCAGGATGTGGTTGTTCCTGGAAAGATCAATGCCTGGTTAGAATTGAAGATTTATTTGATTATCAGTGGTCAATGATTTAGTGAGTCATTCTTATAATAGCAAAACACCTTCCCAAATCCCAAATGCTAAGGCTTAGGACAGCTAAAAATGAGGAGCTGTGGGGTGCAATGCACCCCCATGGAGCATGAAAGCACCACCCTGGTCCAGGCGTCTCTTCATCTGCTTCTATTGTCACATTCTTTGTAAGAAACAGAAGTCATCATTTTCCTGAGTTATGTGGGTCACTAATCAAACCCAAGCAAGGAGGGGATTGTGAGAATCCCAACTGTTGCCTAGTTAATCAGAACATGGGTGAAACAGCTTGGAGCTGGCATGTGAACTTGAGGGAGGTGAGAACCTGTTCTGGGGACTGAGCCCTTCCCCGTGTTGCTATCTCCAGCTGGGGACCACTTGATTGCTGGTGAAGAAAAACTCCCACAACTTTTAGAGTCACAGAAATCGGCTGTACTGGTAGCCGTGGTGTGAGAAAACCAGTGTCCAGTTCAGGTGTGTGGTCTCTTGCTAGGAGATCTTTCAGGACTCGGGGAGAAATGAAGACTTCGTCACTTAAAAGAGTTGTTTCCTAAGACGTAGCTCTAGTCTAAGAGTCACAATTGGGAAGGAGGGAAGGAGAGGCGGTGCACGCCCTGCCGAGGGTACGTAGAAAGAAGACACCCTTTAGAGTTGGAGTGTGATAATAGGACAGCCTTCATACAACAGCGATGCACCCCATGTTGTCAGACTCGGCCTTTTGGTGATCCCAAGATGTAAAATTCAAGGCAGTCATATGATTCATGACTCTGGCTGTACAGAAGTCGCCACTGATGAGTTTTATTGAAACACAGATGTCAGACTCCACCCTTGGCTCGAAGTGATCAGACTTTGATGGAGCCCAGGCAAGTGTTGTTTCTTGTAAAACCCCACAAGAGATTTCAAGATATTCATGATTTGAAGGTAAATCGGTGTGCTTCCATAACTTCTATAAAGGAGAAATTGTACTGGACTCACTTAAAATAAGGTGCTATAGCTGTGCACTCCAGGGCAGGTAGACAATGCTTGGCAAAAGTTTTTGGTTGTTTGTTTATTTGCTTGGTTGATTAGGATTTTTTGGAGTGCTTAACTGTGATCATCATGAGGAGTATTTGGATATAATATGGAGCTTTCTACCCAGGAAATACAGAACACAATAAACCAGTACCAGGTTTGGATACCAGAATAAGACACTGAAAGCCAAGCAAAGCCTATTTGCATATTATAAAAGGAGGGAGATAAGTTTGTTTTCAGTGAAAGAGAAACATGATGAAGAAACAGTTTTTCAACCCAACTGAGGCTGCATAGAAGACACCGTGTCGAGGTGGCTGGTTTGTATTAGGCTAGAAGGTAGGTGCCAGGAAACAATATGCAGAGGCACCCTAACATCCCACTACAGTACAGGTAATTGGTTTCTCAAACTTCAACGGGCTTTAGAGAGAAGATTGGCAATGGAGCAGAGACGATGGATTGGTAAGAGAAAGTTAGACTGCAACACCGTTCTGAAGAGCTGAGGAGGAGAAAGAGCCAATGTAAAACACAAAGACAAGAACCCCTCAGTCCTCAGTATTTACTGTTCATGGATTTCTCCCAATCCTACAAAATAATTTAAGGATGTATAGGATTCAAGAACACAATTTTATCTGTGCCTGGTATTTTATAATCATTGACTCCGATTTTCTTTAGAAAAGTCAACATCTCCTCTATACAACTATACAACCAATTCAGTTGTGTCTGTAGTACCTGCTCGATGACTCAAAGAACTTCAAGTAAATGTACAGCTGGGGAGCTTACATGTTACTCCAAACTGAAAAAGTACATCAAACACTCTTTTTAAAAATTAAATATTTTAAAATCATTCTTGGAAATTTTTACACAGGTATGCAATATGTTTTGATCATATTCAGGCACCATCACCCCTTCATATTCTCCTTTCATTCTTCTCCACGCTTTCTTCCCCTCCCCCCTCTTACTTTAATATCCTTTTTAATGACCCACTGAGTTTAATTAGGATTGCTTGCATGGGCATGGGGTTATTTACTAGAACATGGGTAGCTTTACTCATAGCTATACCACTGAAGAAAACTGGCTACCCCTGCCATCACCAGCAGCCACTAATTGCCAGTAGCTCCTCAGCTAGGGCTGGGTCTTCACGAGGCCCTTCCCCTTTGAGGAAGTTCTTAATGACTTGGAAAAATGTGTTCTGTCTAAACTTTCCTCTCTGTAAACTCATACGTGTACTACATCTTTTGGATACAGTCTTGTGAAGGCATTTAAAACAGGTTCAAGTGTGTGTGTGTGTGTGTGTGTGTGTAATGTGTATGTGTGTGTGTGTGTGTGTGTGTGTGTAACTGAGGAACAAATTTAAGTTCCTGAACATGGCTGTCAAGTGTTCTGCCAGTGAGCCCTAGTTGTCTTTTCAAAATGTTTGACTTCAATTTGTATTTATAGTGTGTTAACTCAATAGGACTTTCCTGAGATGTACCACTTAGGTGGGGAATTATTGCCTGGGACAGCCCTTGCTGCTAAGTAACAGCAGCCACCATGTTGCTGTTGAGTAAACTGTCCATATTAGTTGCTTTTCTGTTGCTGTAACAAAATAGCACAACCAAGGTAACTTATAAAAGGGATTGGGGGGAGGGACTTGTGGTTCCAGATACTTAAGATCCATGATGGTGGGGACAGCAGGTGGCAGCCACCATGGCTGGAGCAGCAGCTAAGAGCTCACATCTCAAACCACAAGCAGGAATCAGGGAGAACACACTTGAAACCACACATGGGTTTTTGCACCCTCAATGTCTGCCGTCTGTGATGTATACCCTCCAGCAAGACCACACCTCCTCAGTCTCCCCAAGAACAGTGCTACCAACTAGGGGACAAGTATTCAAATGCCAGAGACTTTACATGGAAACATCTCATTTAGACCACCACACTGATCAGAGATTGATGTCCATCAGGAATAGTCCTCCCCCTAGGCAGAGCTGCAGTCACAGAAATAGACAGCCAACCAGGACGATGATCTTATGGTCTGCCACAAGGCATTTCTGAGAAAAGCCTTTGGCTGCAGAGACACTTCTCTGCTGGAAACCTCAACATTATTTAGTCTTCCGTGAGCACTGCCATTTCCTTCTGATCCCAGCTGTGTGACAGCCCTGATCCAGGTGACTTATACCTCTGAACTTAATCTTTCCCATCTTTTCCCTTTGAATCATCCCTGCTCCTTTTTTTATTTTATTTTATAAATTAAGTTGCTATAGATTGAAAAGCCTTCCTCCCAAGGCCAGCTACTACATTATTCCTTTTGGAGAAAAACAAGTTAAGATTGCCTTGCTGGAAGGATTTGCCCTCCAGCAGCTGGTAAGCCTAAGGTCTCAATGGTCTTCTCCCCAGCAGTCAGATGAGCAGAGGTCAGTGTAGGCCAGCAGCACAGGGGTTGCCTAAGAGTCCTCTTGGGTGTATCCAGGGTTGGGTTGCGTCAGTCCTCCTCTAAGTTCTAGAAGATTCCACTGGGAGAAAAGCAGCTGGGAAATAGAGAGGGTATTCCTGTGAGGTCCAATGTTGAAAGAGTGTTGTAGTAGAACAATGGGAGAGTTGAGAGCATATGAGCCTGAGCAAAGTTAGATTGTGTCAGCATCTCTAGGCAGCCCTGCTAGTGTCCTATAAGCCTAGCTACTCAGAAGTTTGAATCAGGAAGTTCCCAAGCTTTAGCTTGTCTAGACATCAGAGTAAATTTGAGGCTAGTTTGGGCAGTTGGGTGAAGTCCTGTCTCAAGAAAAGAAAAGGGAGGCTGGAGGTAATGTAAAAAGAAAAAAATATATAGTTCAGTAGGAGAGTGTTTGCCTAGCATGTGTGATGCCCAAAGTTCAATCCCTAGTCACACACACACACACTCACCACACACAGACGCACACACTTACAACATACACATTCACAGTCAGACACACATACATACCACACTCTTGCACAGACACACCACACAGACATACACACCACACACTGTATCACACAGACACACTCACACACACACATATATACACACCACACTCTCACACACAGACATACACACACACTCCCCCCTTACATTTGAGGGTCTCCTTGTGGCTTCTCTGTCACTCTTTCTGACTACCGCATTTCTTGCAGAGTCCTCGTATCTCTCCCAGTGGTCACAACACAACCAGAATATGTTCAGGTCTGCCAACAATGCCTCAAGATAGAACCCTGCCCCCCATCTCTAGGGGTTGGCATAACTGCAAAGTGACTAAAGAAAGCCTAGCCTTGTTGAGCCCTCTGAAGGCTCTTCCCATCTGCACACTGACCCCTGGCTTCTGTCTCCAGTATGGCAGAAACCACCTGAGACACAGATAAACCAGCAGCCTTTTTGAGCTCATGCTCATTCACAGCGGTTGCCAGAGCACCTGAAGCATTCTGGGAATCCGAGTGGCTTTTGTTTCTCAAACAGCTCCTTAAGGGCAACAATCAACAAACATGGGATTGTGTTTTTCCAGGAAAGTCCAAAAGAATGATGGCGGCTGCTATCAATTATTGGCATTTAACTAGGGCTGTATTTTTATTTCAAAGGGTATTTGCACAGCTCGGAGGCACATGCTGGCAGGGATGAGATGATAAGCTGAGCTGGTGCCAAAGCAGGGCTAGAAAAACAGGTTCGCTCAAGAGAAATGGCCTTCATTCTGGGAGTTTGTGTTAAGAAAATTTTCTCTCCACAGTTACTCCTAAAATATTAACTCTTCAAAGGAAAGAAAGCTTGGAATCCCTATCAGATAACATCGTGATGAGCTACCGAAGGTTCTCAACAGGTGCTTGCTGAGGGTAGGAGCCCAGGCGAGCATGTGCACTGTGGAGAACCCAGACTTGGCAGCCCAAAAGAAAACTTGGCTTGCTCAGCCAGAGTACCATGTCTTTGCCCCACCCCACACTGAAGAAAAATAAAACAAAACCAACCAACTAACTAACTAAAAATGCACCGAACTGCTGGCCCTGGGATTTGCTGAAGTTCAGTACAAGTATGCTTTGCCACTTAGTGCACAGTGGGGAGAGAAGCAATGTGTGGGTGCTACTTCCCTTAGCAAGAGCCCCCGAGCTATTAGATGGTAGGTTTTGAGGTTTTCTTGAACAAGAGAGGGTTACTGTAGGATGAAATTAGCATCCTGGGTCATACCAGAAAAGGAAGTCAGTGGAAATTTCATCACTCAGTTTGGACTAACTCAGCATCTGGGCTGGGCAGCTTCCCAGGGCATCCATCCTGTGGGAAGACTTCTAGGAGACAAGACAGTGGTGTGGGCGATGACACACAGGATAAGCCGCAAAGGCAGAGCCATGGGGAGCTCGGGCCAACCACAGTCCACCAAGGCACACCTCCGTGACACCTGCAGTTGTTGAAATATGGAGCGGCGGGGCTGCGTCCCCAACACCCTGGCCGCTTGGCTAGCTCATGCCCGAAATAACAACATACAAACTGTATTCATTTAAGAACTGCTTGGCCCATGAACTCTAGCCCTTACAGGCCAATTCTCGCACCTGGACTAGCCCATTTCTAATGATGTGTGTAAGCACCCCAAGGTGCGCTTACTGGGAAGATTCTAGCCTAAATCCATCTTCATCGCGTCTAGCCTAAGTCCATCGTGGGTTGCAGCTGCCTGGGAGAGCTGAGCATGGCGTCTCTGCTCCAGCAGAGCTGTCGGGTCTCTCCAGGAGCAGAGCAGAGTCTGACCTCACTTCCTCTTCCGCCCAGAATTCTATTCTGTTTACTCCTCCCATCTATGTTCTAAGCTATGAGGCCAAGCAGTTGGTTTATTATAACTTAACCAATGAAATCAACAGATTGATATATGACACTCCCACATCATGCAGTTCCTAAGCCAACCCCCCTACCACTGGACACTTGCTGTAGAGATTTGCTTTGGTATGGCTCTTGGTCTATTGATGCAAATTTAAGGTCAATTTTGTTATATGTCTATTTCTGCTCTTGATTAAGGTATTGTGTTTGTGCAGCTCATTTAGAAATGTAATGTATAATTAAGAAATATAGGTTAATAGATAATTATAACAATCAAACTTGTAGTCATGTTAATTATATTTTCTAGATGTACAGAGATGTATTCATATGGATAGGCATTCTTCAAACATTTCAAAGACTATAGAATATGGTATTTAAAATGTCTTAAGAATTTAGGACTTTTCATGACAATGAGACACATCTGCTCCTGGCAGCACCAAGAGGAAGATGGGCACCGAAGAGACTCCTCATAGAGTTTGTTAGCTATTTGGGCAAGAAACTGACCTTGCCTGGATTTTTTGATGAACTGGACATGCAGGACCCATGGAGAAATGACAGCTAAACTTGCCTAAAGGTGAGATAGATGGTCCTTTGGAGTTTCTGCTGCATGAAAGAGTCTGCCAGACGTTCTGCAGGACACAAAAGGAAGAAGGAAGTGAGTGACAAACTGCCAATACAGGTGGAATGGTCTTTGAAATTTCCTGCTTCATGGGAAAGTCTGCTGGGCCTGTAGGCTGAAGATGGATGCCCCAACAGTACAGAAGAACTTAGGGTGACTGTCCAGGTAGCTAGATATCTCTGTCAATTTTAGAATTTTGGAAGTTGCTTACAATGCACTTCCTATTAACTTAGGTAATATTATATACTTCTGGAGTCTTTGATGAAGTTGAAGAGTAGATAGTAAGAGTACAGTTTCTGTGTGATTATGTCAGGGCTGAGCAGCCAGGAACCAACAAGCAGCCTCATTACAACAGACACCTGCTTCATTTTCTGATGGACACGGGCTTTCTTTGTTACCAGTCCCCATAGAACTTAGGCAGGGCATAGCCTGGTAGTTTCTTTATCTTTATAAAACAAATCTTTAAAATGTACTGTTGGTAAATGACAATGCTTAAGTATAGAATGTAACAATTTTTGGAAATAACATGTATATATAACTATGTATGTGTATGTGGTTCATGAATACACATTGCAGTAATGTTGAAGGAGAAGAACATGGGATGTAACATTTTAACACTAGCAATGCCTAGGAAGGGGAGAGCCTGATAAGGAAGCACACAAAATAGGCTACAGGGCCTCTGCTAATGCCTGTTTCTCAGGTAATGTATGTAATATTTTCTTTAAAAATGATGTGTGTGAAGCATACTCTTTTCTGCGTGAGAACCGTTTCTTAAGAGGTTCAGATGGAGAACAAAGTTCAGGTGGACTCTGAGATGTACACTGGCTTCGTCTCAGGCATTAACCCTTGTGTCTTGTCTCTGGCTTTCTGAAACGTTACACATTATAGTGCACTGGGGAACGAAGAGAGGCCTAATGAAATGAAGACTGTTAACTTCTTATTCTAGGGCTGAGGGGCCACCACAGCTTCAGAATAAAAAAAAGAAGTAATTTACAAGATTAATCGGGTGGGAACTTGCAAAATGATAAGAATATAATTAAGACCGTTAAAATGGTGGGCGGTGCTCACAGGCCACCTCATGTACAAGTCTGAGAGCATTGGTATGAACAGAACAGTAGATGTTCTAGGTAAGGACACGTGGCTTCATTTGTGTGAATAAGTGCAAAAGGGGTTTTCTGGAGATGTTTTCGACTTTGATCTGGATGGTAGCTTTAAATTGGAATGTTTATCAACACTCTACAATCACACCTTATTAAATTATACCTTCACTAAATAAAGATCAAATAAGATGAAAATTAAATTAAAACGAGATAATAAGTGGCCGACTGGGAGAAAACTCTGTGGAAGACACAAGTCTTTGGACTTGGACCCTAACCCTGAAAAGAATTAGCAGTGTTACCCCTAAGAGGGTTTGCTCTGAGCACACACCAGAGACTTGAGCATTACTTTCTTTTTATTTATTTATTAAATATTTCTGTCTCTTCCCCACCTCCGCCTCCCCTTTCCCTCCCCCTCCCCCAATCAAGTCCCCCTCCCTCATTAGCCCAAAGAGCAATCAGGGCTCTCCGTCCCGTGGGAAGTCCAAGGAAAACCCTCCTCCGTCCAGGTCTCGTAAGGTGAGCATCCAAACAGCCTAGGCTCCCACAAAGCCAATACATGCAAAAGGATCAAAAACCCATTGCCATTGTTCTTGAGTTCTCAGTAGTCCTCATTGTCCGCTATGTTCAGTGAGACCTGTTTTAACCCAGGCTTTTTCAGACCCAGGTCAGCTGGCCTTGGTGAGTTCCCGATAGAGCATCTCCATTGTCTCAGTGTGTGGGTGCACCCCTCGCGGTCCTGAGTTCCTTTTGAGCATTACTTTCTTTGGTGAGTCCTTAATGCGATTCTCACCCAAGTAGCTCTTTGAGCCCAATAAAGAGCTGCCATCAACAACCCAGGCAAGTTGGACTACATTAGGCAACAGGATGAATCAAAAACAGTCTAACCTGACTGTCCACAACGACGCTGTTAGTGAAAAGATGTGACCCATACATACCATTTAAACGATTTCCAAAATGTCCCAATTTTTGTTCCCATTTCTTCCTTTTCAATTCTACAATTGGAACGGTCCATTTTCTTTGTAACATAAAAATTACAGGTTAAGGAAGTGAACTTTCCGACTTTAACATCTAAAGAACAAGAAGGGGCTAGCATCAAAATGCAGATGGTGAGCAATTCGAGCTACAGGTGAGTGTCCAGCATTCAGCAGCCAGAGAACAAGGAGTCTGCTCAAAAGCTGGACATAGTCTGCCAAGATTAAAACACATGGATGTTTAAGGAGGCAATGGCTCAGAACGATGGAGGCTAGGACTGGCTTTATAATTATCTGCTGTTTCTTGAGCATTTGCCAGCTTGGGATTCTTTGCAGTATCTGTTGTGGATCAATGCACCTGCCGGTGCCAGAAGCTGTGTGATTCCCCTGAGAACCACACCAGCCAAGAGTAGGGCCAGTCTTGTTGTTTTGTTTGTTTTCAACACAGGCCATTTTCTTCTCTGAGCAATTACAGCTGTTTACTATGAGTTCCTCAGTGTGGGTTTCCTTCATGTTTCAAAGCTCAGGCTGCAGTGTTGCTGCCGCTGGTCACATCAGCATTAAAGTCAGGGAGCGCTAACACCCAGGGGCCTTTAACATGACGGTGCTGATGTGTCTGAGCAGCAGGAGAAGAAATAGTTATGAACTGTTCGGTGGGGTGAGCAGAGAGAGAATGAAGCCACGCCGCTGCGTTATCAGAACCCGAGCGGTCATCCAGCATCGCCTGCACCCCTAAGGAGATGTGTGTAGGCTGGAGGAGTTTACTGCCACAGGAAAGGGAGAGTTGAGTTGAGAGAAAAGTCAAGAGCATGCTGCTCCATCCTGTCTTCCCTCGGTTTTCAGCCTTCCTCACCTCCGCTTCCCTTCTCTTGCCCTTAGACCCAGGCTGATCTCACAGCCTGTTCTGATTCTCATCCTTCTTTCTCCTGCAAGAGACAGAAACACAACGCACATGATCTTAAGCGAAGAGGGAATCTGTAGTCTCACCTGTTAGGAGGTAGACTGTGAAAACACTAAGGGCAAAAACAATAGACACAGGAGGACCCGTGATAGACACAGAATCTCTTCCTCCTCCTTCTCCTCTCCCTCCTCCTCACCCCTTCCCCTCTTTGTCCTTCTATTCCCCCTCCTCTCCTTTTTCTTGTTATTTCCTTCCTCTCTCTCCTTGCTCTGCTCACCCCTCTCCTCCCTCTTATCCCTTCCTCCTTCTCATTCCCTCCCCCTCTCCTCCACTCCCCTCCTCCACCCATTCCTCTCCCTCCTCCCTCTCCTCACCCCTTCCTCCTTCTCATTCCCTAACCCTCCTTATTCCCCTCCTCTCCCTCCTCCATCACCTCACTCCTCCTTCCCTTACCCCCTTCTTCTCCCTTTCCCCATCCCCCTCCTTCATCCTGTCCTTCTCCTTCTCCTCTTCCCTCTCTTTTCTCTCACCCGTCTCTCTCCCCTTTCATCTTTCACCTTGTTCTCTTCTCCCATCCCCCATTTCTCCTATCTCTACCCATCTCCTTCCTCTCTCATCTTCTCTTTTCACGGTGTCTCCATTCCTGCCTCCCTTTCTCTTTCCTTTCACCTTCCCATCACTTCTTCCTTCTTTCTTTACTTCCCCTCCCCATGTATGTAGCTCTTTCTTCTGCCTGCTGTCGCTGGGTTCCTTTACAGACAGGGCTTTGCAGATCACAGGAGGGCAGTTAAGCACCATGTACAGGATCCCGTTAAGCATCTCCTCACCCCTAGAGGAAGTCTCTGATTGCCTATCTTGGGACTGTGCTGGTCAGAGGAGCAGAACATCATGAAGGTCTCTGCCAGGCCTACCTTTGCAGAACCTTCTACCTCAAGAAATTACCTTTTAATCACTTAGCCAATTACTCATAACTCCTTATGAAACTTATAAGGGGTATCCTGTATTTCCTAGAGGACAGCCTGCCCGTCATTACCAGAAGCGGAGTCGGCATACTAGGTGAAGCCTAAGGACCCCAATATACCACTTGAGTTTTTTTAGTAGGTAGAACATCTGTCTGCCCCTCCAAAGAAGCAATGATGGTTTCCCATGGGATTGTGATAAGCACTGAATGAACAAGTCATGTTGATGTGAGCTCTGCCCAAGAAGAGGTGCTCAGCGTTCCCATTATGGTTGCAAGGTTAATGGTCCTTCTTGGAGAATCTTGAGACACAAGAGGCTTTCCTGGCTTCTTGAGGCTGGAAGATGTGCACTCAGAATGCCACATCATCTCTTGGTGTCCAATGTGTCCACTGTGTCCTCGTTGTTCTACAGCTGTCAAAGGAAGCTCCCCGCTTGGTGCGGCATCCCAGCATGCTTCTGTCTCCATGACCGTGTCCTCTTTATCTCTCTCTTTCTCTGTGTGTATTCAGGCGTGTACACATTTCTGTCCAGCACCTTGAAGTCTCTGGAAGAGAAGGATCACATCCACCGCGTCCTGGATAAGATCACAGACACTTTGATCCACCTGATGGCCAAGGCTGGCCTGACTCTGCAGCAGCAGCATCGTCGTCTGGCCCAGCTCCTCCTCATTCTTTCCCACATCCGGCACATGAGGTGAGGGTCCCACCCAAGGTACAGAAGATGCTGACTGAGAATGTGTGACAGCTGACACGGTGCAGGTTGCTGCCTGAGTAGGCAAAGTACTCTGAGATAAATATCTGACTCAAAAGGCTAGGAGAGGACAGAAGAGGGACACAGATCCTGCCTGTGACACAGAAGAATCAGACATGTCCCCTAGAAGAAATGATGTGTACTGGTGGTTTGAAGCACATGCAATGCTCATTGGGTGGTGGGAAGAGGTCAGTCGAAGGGTGTCAGCGCGCATGAGCCATCTCTCAAAACATCAGCACATCTGTTATGGTCCTGGCATTACCCCCTACTGACCTACACCAGGGGATGCTGAATGAGAGACCGCTGGGCTAAAAAACTCAGGCAGAGCCAACACTGATGCATCCACAGCTGCCACAGCCTTCTTGTCCCTTCCATGGCTCTCCCGCTAATCCAAATCACTGTCAGTCATTTGGGCCCCACATAGTGTGTTTCTTCATCTCTGTCTTTTCTATTGCATCCCCTGTGAAGCAGGCAGAGGGCTCACTTTGAAATCAAGCAAGATCATATCATCCTCCTATTTAAATACTTCCAGGGGGTTCCTATTGCTTTTGGATGAGAGTATGTCACCCTTTGTTTTGTTTATGTTATTCCTTGTGATGAAGTCCCTTTTAGTTATATTTCTGGGACTCCTTCATAACTGAAGCTGTGACATAGTGGCTTTTACAAATGATTTGTGCAGCCCCACTGCTGGCTGCAGGTTGACTGGGTGTCTCTGAAGGGTCTCAGCTGGGCTCACTTACACCTCCACAGAACACAGGTTCCTGCATCAAGCCCAAGCCCTACAATTGGGTCAGGTGACTCTGCTTTGTGAATACCATTCTTCTTGTACCCCAACTTAGCTAGGACATGTTCTAGTTAGTATCAGTAGAGGCACAAGAAAGCCAGCCTATTTGATCAAGGACATTGCAATGCTTTGATTAGGTCACGTCTGATAATGTCTCATCAGCTAAACAAGTCAAGATGAAAGTCCCAAATTCTAGATAGTGGGCCACAAGCAGATGATCACATTCAGGAAAGGCATGCCCAATCCTTTATCAACTCCTGATGGTGTCCTAGAGAGGGTCACAGAGAATGGTTCAGAAGAACATACCCCTGCCAAAAAACTGACTGAGAGAGTGAGTTTCCCCTTGAAGAAAACATGATGACTTATTCTTTGAGGGATTAATAGGAACCACATGACTCCGTGAGTGTTTTTAGTTGTTAGGAATCCATGACTTTCCAAATGCATTTTGTGTTTGCTTTGTCGGTATTAGCAAACCTGGTTAGTTAACACCAAGTACCTTTGCAATAAGTACCAGCCGTGCCTGGTTTTCCTGGCAGTGTGACACAGGAGGCACGGCAGAGAGCTTTGTAATTGTGAAATGCAAATGAGAGGGGAATATTTTACCGAGAGCTTTGAGCCGCTCTCTATTCTCTCTGTGACATTCATACATATACATATGCCTTATACAAAGTTCTGTTTTCCTACAGATTGACTCCCTGCAGCCAGCCTGAATCACAGAATTCTTATTTGGTTAGCTTGGCCCTAGCCATGTGTTCGGGTTGTAACATAAATAATTTAATACTAGATTTCATCAGACTGTAAATGTGATTTATTGGATTGTAGGAGAAACACAGCAGCAGAGCTGGGGTACTTTACATCAACAGTGCTTTCAATTAAAAGGCAAACACTTAAACATGTAATTGAAGTCGGATTTCGGTTCTTGATGGTTCTCATGTGTTTTGTGGCACTGCTTAAACCTGGACTGGCTTGTTACCACTGCCAATATAAGTATTAATTAGGACACTCTCTAAGTTCTGCCTGTTCATGAAATACTTGATATACCTTACTGTAGTCTAGTTTGTTTTAGTCTAGTTTTGGTTATTGTGAAATGCCTTCTCACTGTAGAGGTGAAGCTATCCTGGAAAATGCCACATAGCTTAGGATAGCCTTGAATTTTCAACTTTTACCCTATTCCACTCCCGTGCACTAGGATTATGGTGTGTTCCATCACACCCAGGTACATGCTTCTTATAAAAGCGAATTTCAAGCCATGAGAGTGGTGTGGTTTTCTACTTCCACTGCCTACCTGCCTGGGAGAACAAAGAGGCACAAGAGAAAAAGAGAAAAGCCATTTGCCTACATCCTTGTCCTCCTGTTTTCTCCACTGTTCCTAGTTGTGAACAGCATTTACCATTCTGGGCTATGGTAGAAGATGGGGTGATGCAGAAAGAAACACCTGAGCCATAGGGGCTGTGCCATTGCCAGGGGGCAACAGAGGTCTCTTGGACACAAGAGGCCTTTGAAGATTCCATGGAAATATACCCAGGAAGAGGAAACCCATGCTCAGATCCTCTAGGTCCCTGTAGGTCTCATTTCCACTAAAGAGCAACTCAAAGACCGGTGACAGAGAGTTAGTCAGTTCAGGATGACAGACAGGGTGTTCTCTGTGAGGGAGATGAAGGCAGGCCGTTTGGTCCTCAGACAGCCTGGGTAGAAAATTTGATTTTATTCTGAATGTTTTAGGAGGCCATTGGCAAGTGTAGGCAGAGACCCTGACCCATAGAATGATGTTTCCAAGGTTAGGGTGGGTCTCCTAGCCTCAATGAATGCACTCTAGAAACGACCTCATAGACATCCACAGGTACCTAGGGCTTGTCAAGCTGCCATGCAGGATTACCATCATAGAGAGGAGACAGCATAGAAAACCCACCAAAAGAAGCTGGATGAAGAGTGTGATGTGGGGGTGGGGTGCCCTTATAGGATGAGGAAAGGATAATGCATGCCCATGAGTCCCAGTCTGACTCTCTGGAGCCTCTCGGGTCCTACAGATGCCATCCTAAGATGAATCCCTAATAGGCAGAAAGATTGGCTCACACTGCCTTTGGAGTTTCTCACTTCATCCTCTGAGGAATTTTCCCATCCTGGGATCCAGCTGTGGTCTAACCTGCTTCTTTCTGTGTGTCCCTTCTCCTCCAGTAACAAAGGCATGGAGCATCTCTACAACATGAAATGCAAGAACGTTGTACCCCTCTATGACCTGCTGCTGGAGATGTTGGATGCTCACCGCCTACACGCTCCAGCCAGTCGCATGGGGGTCTCCCCAGAAGAGCCCAGCCAGAGCCAGTTGGCCACCACCAGCTCCACCTCAGCACATTCCTTACAAACCTACTACATCCCCCCTGAAGCGGAGAATTTCCCCAACACAATCTGAGAGCTCCCGGGCTCTCCCCCGCCCCAGGCTCTGAGAATCCCTGCCACATTTTACCCATGTCGCCTATCACTTAAGCAGAATTCTGTCTCCTGCATACACCCTGGCATGCACCCGCCACCAGTGGCTTTCTAGTGGCAGTGGCCGTTCATTTGCTTGGTCAGTTCTTAGTGGCATGTCTTCTGTTGGGAACAGCCAAAAGGGATCCCCAGGGCTAATTCTCGGTAACAGCTGTCTTTCCCCTTTTGCTATATCACTGAGTCTGAAGATTCTTGTAGTCTGAGACCGAATTGAGATAACTGCATTGAAGCTACTAGTTGAGACCCAAGCCTAGAGAGTAAACATTTCACCTCTGAAAAATGGCTCCATTTCATCTTTAGAATGGCTCCAAGAGTAAGCCTCTGCAAAGACTTTGGAGTGGCTCCTTTAATTGAAACCTTGGGAAGAGCTATCTCCTGGGTTCCTTAATGTACCCTCTTATTCCTATAGTAATGTTTGGCTTAATTAAAGGGAAATCTTGAGCTCCTGTAGGAATGCAAGACACATGCAGGGAAGGGAGATTCACCCAGTGGTTAAGACCCTGCCAACTTAATCCACTGCACCTTCTGGCTTCTAGAGTGTCAACTGTACCCAGGTCATGGGTTCTAGATAATTCTTACTTTCCCACAACTTGTGGGAACCAGTAGTCGGTTTTAGATAGCATCATGACATGAGGGCTATAGGGTGTTTGGATTTTATTTTATTTTCATTTTATAATAGCCTTCTACCCCTGGGGCCTGCAGTAAACGTGGCTTGGGTACCTGTTTTGGTGAGCATTCATCAGCAGAGGATGATGCTCTCCTTGTCTCCCCCCTGTGTGAATTGCCCTGAATTGTCTCCATGCAGAGCAACCAAGGGTAGTTACAATGAACCTACACCCTTTTGTTTTACTTAGTATTATTCTGGGGGCGGGGGTAACAAATAATCAATTACAATGACTGTGACTCAGAAAAAGTCTAAATAAGAAGGAAACTAACAAAGAAACTAAGAGAAAAGCATAGAAAGACCTGGCCATAGGCAGCAGTTTCCCGGGTTCCCAGGGTGTCCTTCACAGCCATGCATGACAGGGCTGCCCGCCCTGGGATCCACTGCTGGTTGCCTCTTCATTTCAGGTATGGGCCTGATTAGAAGAGGCAACAATTGATGGTTCAATGTACCTGCAGTTCCTCCAGGAGCTTGGGGGAGGCATGGGAGCAAGGTCTCAGAGCACTCACGACTCCAACTGCTGGGATTGCTCAGACTAGAGTGTCCTTGAGTATTCTGAACTCATCCAAAAGCCAGCTGGTGTGGTCTTAGAGAGAAAAATCCTTCCCTCCCCACAGCTCATGTTCTTAAACTTCATAAGCCAGAGAGTGAAACCGGAACTGGGCCTGAGAGTCCTTTGACCAAGGGGATAAAAAGACAGGCTTACCCTAGCCACAGCCACCCACAGCCCATGCGGTGTTGGCCTCTCTAGTGAAACTAAGGATTATTTCCTTTTCTTAACCAAAATGAAAGTTTGGTTTCCTTCCCTGACTTCATGATCTATATTAATTTGAACTCCATCGAGATGTGATATGTTAGCCAACAACCCAGGTGAATGGCTAGGCTTCTCTTGGTCTGTCCTATTTGGAATGGTGGGTTCCATTAATTTCTGGCCTCCCAGTTAAGTAACTGCCAAAGAACTGGGAAAGTGGGAGGGCCAATTTTTTTTTCTTCTTTTTTATTTCTCATATTTGTGCATCAAATACTGGGACAATTTTATCTATCTGCTTTAAGAATATGTTAAAGAACATAATTCTTTTGTTTGTGTTTGTTTAAAAAGCACCTTATATAGTATAATATATATTTTTTTGAAATTGAATTGCTTGTTTATCAGACAATTGAATGTAATAGTTCTGTTCTGAGTTTTAATTTGACTGGGTTAAACATTGCAAAAAACAAGGGGAAAGTATTTAGGTTTTGTTTGTAGACTGTTCAAGCTACCACGTCATGTATGCAGTTACTAATGCCTAAAGCCTGGTGGTTTTCATTTAAATGAAGATCACATTTCATATCAACTTTTGTATCCACAGTAGACAAAATAGCACTAATCCGTATGCCTATTGTTGGACGTTGAATGATAGACAATCTTATGTAGCAGAGATTATGCCTGATAAGAAAAATTATTCAGGGCAGCTAATTTTGCTTTTACCAAAATATCAGTAGTAATATTTTTGGACAGTAGCTAGTGGGTCAGTGGGTTCTTTTTAATGTTTATACTGAGATTTTCTTTTACAAAAATAAAAACAAAAATATTAAAAAAAAACTTCTAGGACTTTAGATGATGTAATACCAGCTAAATCCAAACAATACTCTAGTGGAGGGTCTTGTATTATCCATCTACTATGTTTGTATTCATGTTATGATGATACATTTGAAATGGGCAGAGAACAGCCAGACAGCTGAAGTGTTAGCCCACGACTTTCAGACCATGTTTGGAAATCTCTTTTACCCTTCTCTGAAGTGCCAATTTTGAGCAGCTGAGATTTCAGCTGCTGTCGTGTTGGGGCACTGGGGACATGACAGAGGGTCAGACCTGTCCTTTCCTCCCATGATGTAATGTGGGCAATGTAAACTTGGAAACCATGATCTATGTAGAGCGTTGGGATGAGGTGGGATCATAGATCTAGGAATTTGAAGAACGGAGGAAATAGGTCTAGAGAGTACAGAAAGTATCCTGGCACCATGAATGTGCCCCAGGTTTCAGAATCTCACCTCTGCCTGAGCCGTAAGAAGGTAATAACTAGGTCCATTGGCAGCCCTTTCCAAAATGGCGGCTTGAATTCTGAGGAAGGGTGGTGGCAGCAGTGAAATCCAAAGAATAAAACAGCAATGGTCTGCCTGAGTTTTTTCTAGCCATCGCTTAGCTTGCCGATTTGATTCTGGTCATCCAAAGAGAAGACCTTATCAATGTAGGTGACAAAATCCAGTCCCCAAGGAAGTGCCAACTTTGATAGATTTCCCTGGTATCATTGCAGATATGTTTTTCCATGACATATCTTTTGCCTTTGGGAGGACTGAACAAGTAAGTTACTTATTAATAATTTTCTTTTAATCATGTTATGGTGTCCACACTTTTAAGTCTTACACATTGGTCATTGACTCCAGCCATTGGTTTGGGGTTACCCATATATCCCTGCGTGAAGTCAATCACAAATCCTTTCCTATGCCTACTTTGCAAACTGAGATGTACTGAGAATGACCACCAGGGCCATAGTAATGTCTGATATTGACAGTCAGATCTGCTTGGGGAGCTTAAGTCTTTTCAAGGCAAATAGAGTCATACAGTAGCTCACGTGGCAACCATGATTCTCTTTGGTGCGAGTCTTAGGAGGCTGATCCAGCATACACTGCACACTTCCTAGATTAACTCCCTTTCAACTGGAGCAAACAAACTTAACTGTGGTCCCAACTCTCTATCCTTTCCTTGGTGTGATATGCTCTATTTCTAGCTTCATATCTATTCCATGTAGAGTATGGTCTCGTTTAGGGTCCTTTAAACTCATTTTCTAAGTGATTATTGTCTCAGTTATGGCACTTCCGTTTTGCACTGTCTTTCAGAGATTTAAGAGAAATTTCTATTTGCTTTTTTCCCCTTTCTTTTGCATCCAATGTGCCTGAACTTTTAAGATATGTAAATGCTGCCATGTTCCAAACCCATCTTTAGTGTCTTTGTACAGAGCTGTGCACCCTGGAAATAACATGAAGTCCCATGAGAAGGTGCCTAAGACATGGACCCCTTTGCATTCACAAAGAGGTCATTGGTCATCGAGACTTGAATTCATAAGTGACATTATGCCAGTTTCTGTTCTTTCACAGCTTACAAACGATGCTCTTTGTGCTCTACATATTCTTCAGTGTAGGGCTCTTGTTTTCGGAGGCAAGGCACAGCGTCCAGCTGTGTTTGATGGACAGATACACTCTTCTACTGATGCGCACTGCTATTGGTTGGTCCCATTTTGTCGCAGCTTTGCTTTGTTTAATGAAACACACTTGTAAGCCTCTTTTGCACCTTGAAACAGTAAAGAATCCAGTGGGATGCTCAAGCACCTGTAAACCATCTTCTCAATGTATTTGATGTTCAAATAAAAAATAAACTAAAGGCAACAGGTTGTGTTCTTGTGTGTTTTTTTTTAATGCTTTGTTCTTTGCTAATAGTTCATTGCTAAACACGGAAAAAGAAAAGAGAATCAAGGAGATGGAGAGATCACAGTGAATCTAAATGTCAAGACCTTCCCATTTACCCAGCACCAAGTTCAGGGGTAGCGATACCGATATTGGGGTGGCTCAGCCTCAGTTCAGAGCACCATAGCACGCAAGTCTTAGTATCACTGTCAACCAACATTTTCTTTGCATGGGATGTATGTGAGGATCATGTGAGGTATTCACCAAGAGAGCTTCAGAGAGGTTATTATAGATGGATAAATGAATGGATGCATGGTCTAACATGAAAATAATGGCCTCAAAAATCTCTCAAAAATTCTTGTCAAATCAAGGTGACAGATCCATCCTAGTCCCAGTTTCCATTTTGTGACTCCCTTTCCATCTCAGAGCTAGCAGCAAGATCCCTTTTGTATGTCATCTCTATGATTACCTCATAAAAGGCGATTCTGACATGCTAAAAGGCAACACCATGTGTGCGTGCATTCTGCGACGGGCTTGCCCAATCGAAACCCTCATCCTTCCATTTGTTATGTGACCTTGGACAGGTAAAGTCTGGGCTCCCCAGTTTCTTGACTGGGGAGGTAAAGTGTTGGTTCCACTCACTTTGCATTGATGCTCCAAAATATTGGAAGCCAAGTAACTAACAAAGTAAAGTTTACTTAGCTCACAGTTCTGAAGTTGGAGACTCTAAACTGTGTGGTGGAATCTGGGACAATAGCATCATGGCAGATGCTGTCATGGTAGGAGCGAAGGCAGGAAGGGTCACATGGCAAGCCAGAGAACCAGAGAGCCTGAAGAGGCCAGTCTTGCTCCCATATAGTAACCTTTCTGCCAATGAATGAATGGGAATTGCTTGACAATCCCACTGAGGTCTTATAAGATCACTCACCACTATCCTGGTCAACAGTATGAGTCTTTGGCTGTCTACAGAGCAGTGCACTCTTCCAATGGAGTGTGTGAAGGGGATAAGGCCTGGTCAAGGGTTGATTCAGCTCACACACTGACTTAAGATCAATCCCCAAGATGCCTTCTTAAGGTTTAGGGCTTCATTTAAACTCATTCCTGCCTTGTTTAGGTTTGTCTTTCTGAAAGTACAGAATGTATGACTCAGGCAAGACAACGTGTCTGTGTCCTTCACTATGTGGCTTATGTATGTTAAGGAATTACTTTCAAGTTCACGTCCATGACAGCTCTCAATGGGATTCAAGTGATTACTACAGAATGAATAGCGTTGAGAACACGGGATGGATGTCCATTCAAGATAGAGATAGCTTTTCTAAATCTATCTACAGCTTGTCTAAGACACCTGGTGGGAAGAAGGAAAGGGAAGGGAGGGGAAGGGAGGGGAAGGGAAGGGGAGGGGAGGGGAGGAGAAGAGAGGGGAGGGAAGGGGAGGGGAGGGGAGGAGAGGGGAAGGGAAGGGAAGGGAAGGGAAGGGAAGGGAAGGGAAGGGAAGGGAGAACTCCCTGTCATAGGAGGCCCTTTGCGTGGAACGGACAGTGACTAAGTAAAGTGCTGTGGGAAGAAATTCTCTCCCCATTGGAAACACGGTCGATTTTTCTTCCTACCCTGAAAGTAAAATAGCACACACTTCCCTGCACAGAGCTTCCACTCGTTGGTTGCTTCCCTCTGCTTCCTTCCCTGTTTCCTGCCCTTCTGTATAGCTTTACCCTGACAATAAAATTCCAGTCATCCTTACTCCGTAGGTGACAAACTGAGGCTTCACACAGTTGTGTGGCTTTCCCAGGGTCACAGGGCAAGTGAATGGCAGATGTGGCATGACTTCTTGCATTTATGCCTGAGTGATAGGAAGTGTCCCTTTTATGTTCCCTAGGGTTCACTGAGAGAGTATGAGTGGACTGTGGATTTTGCATTTAGCCAGGTTTTTATGAGTATAAAGAAAACATCAATGAACTTCAAAGGCAAAAACATAATTCTTCAAAGAAAAAAAAAACCCAGGAAAACAGAAATGTGCTATTGTGGGCAGGAGGCTAAATGCTGTGTGGAGTGATGGCTCTCAGTGACCTGATGGCCTTTGGAGAGGAAACCTTGACAGCAATCATGCTGCCCCTTGCACTTGGTGCCAGTACTTTTGGTTTCTGGGTTTGTCGCCACTGTCTTCCTGTCTGTCCCAGGAAAAACAACAAGTAACTGGATTTTTCTCCAGTTAAATATACCAGGAGGGACTGTTTTTAGCCAGTGTTCCCTATCTTTAAGACTGAGGGCTCAGCCTTCATCCACATCAGTACCAGTTTCAGAATCTGACTGTCCCAGGGCCAGGCTCAGTGGCCCTGTCTAAAACTGTATCCTCCTATCTGCTGGCTCGGGATTCATCTGTGACTGTGACGCTGGGTGGCTGGGTAGCTGGGTAGCACTGACAAGACAGTCTCCATCATTTTAGTCAGGTGACTACGGAGAAAGTAGATGAAGGCAGAGTAGCATTTGGCAAACATTTTCTTAAGGTTGAAAATGGGGATGATTGCCTCAGTGGTCCAGTCAGGCTAGGAGCCAAGAAAGTATCTCCAAATGGCTAGCTTGGGGCTTTTGCCAAGGGCCAGCTATCCTTACACTGTGGGACAGACAGGGATCTGGGGACTGTGCAAATACACCGTGTGCTCCTGGGCCTCTCTGCCATACTCCAGCCTGTCATCAGCCGCCTTTTCATTGAGATGTCAACGGTTCTGGGCATAGCCAGTGAAAGGTTTGTGAGCTGGTAAATGGTTTTATGGGCTGATGGAATGCTCAAATTAGATTCAGACTCAATGGGGTTGAAAGCTGTAAAAGGCCCCGAGTATTTCCACATTTACAAGCAGAAGGAACATGATGGAACACCTAGGGCCTCAGACCCCGGGCTGGCGGGAGGGAGGGCAGGCAAGTGCAAGCTGTTAGCAACAGGGCAGCAGGAGCTGGTCACCTCTGCAGGGAGCCCTTCCCCCGGGATGCCCAGAGTAGAGCTGCTTCGGAGGCTGTGTCACAGTCTGGGAAACATTTTCCTTAAATGGAAGAAAATGTTGCGGTGCCAAAAGAAGATTCTATGTTTTTAATTGTGTGTGTGTGTGTGCGTGCGTGCATGGAGGGGGGTTATAGAGGTCCCAGTGTGTGTGCAGAGTGCATTTTCAGTGTGTCCCAGTAATATGCCTATCGAGGCCAGAGGTCTAATTTGGGTGTTGTTCCTCATGATGTCCAGCCACCTTATTTTTGAGTCAGTGTCTTTTGCTAGGACCCAGAACTCGCAGGTTAGAGTAGGCTGGCTTGCCAGTGAGCCCAAGGCATCTGCCTGCCTCTGCCTTTCTACTTGCTGTGACCACAGGTAGCTTTTGAAGTGGGTGCTGGAACTGAACTCGGGCTCACACATTAGTGAATGGTTATCTCAGTCCCTGAGAAGGAGTTTGCAAATGTTGTCCATGGAGAATGGACTTCAAAGGTGAGGGACTTATAAATTATTCTTTCAGATCACACCCCAACAACCCTAAGAAACAATCCACCCTTGAATGCTAAACTACAGTTTCAGAGAATCTGATTCCCTCTTCTGGCCTCCTCCGAGACCAGACCTGCATGTGGTACCCCCCCTCCCACTACACACAGAGAGAGAGAGAGAGAGAGAGAGAGAGAGAGAGAGAGAGAGAGAGAGAGAGA